>NC_090653.1:179186775-179486775 GCF_040937935.1 Hyperolius riggenbachi | reverse complement strand
ACACAGCGGATGCTAATTTGGTGATACAACATCCTGGCCGCACGAACCCCGGATAGAGGAACCAGCGTGTTTGGCGTGGTTACGGAGGCACCCGCGGAGGGCAGCATGTCAACATCGAAGGTGACTGAATCCGCAACATGCTTGGTGAGATCATGGCTCTAACACCAATGGAAGTGAGTGTGGAGCTACTCTAACTACAACGGGGACTGTCTTTACGGGTGAGACCCATCCACAGTGTTAACTTGTATGCTTTCAGCCTTAAGGATATAAGGTATCGGAAGTTTGCATCCTGAATCGGATCTTGGTGTATTTATACGGAAAATCTGTCCTTGATTGGCTGCCAAAAGGTAGCCCAGTCAAAAGGAGATAAGTTGGGGGCCCCCCTAGGACATAGAGACAGTGTGGCAGCGTGGTTGTTGTATGCATGCGCGGGCGGATGAACGATATGACTATATTCTCTGGCCAGAGATAAGCCATCTTTACATCTGCAGAAAATTGCCCCATGTGCCAGGGCTAAATTGCATTGCATTGTTCTTTAGTTGTAATGATTAGGGGGATATGTTGCATTGAGGGTTTTGTATTGAGGGGATTTTGTCTAATTGGATTTAATAAATTGAATTTTTATTGGTACCATTATGGTGGCCTTATGACCTTATTATGTATATACAAAATTTACTGATCTAATGTTATGAGGGTTGGCCCCACCCCTTATCCTTGAGGGTACATTAACCAATTACCCAATAGACAATCTTTCTTTCCTTTATTGAGATTTTCAAGAGGGAAGGGATGCAGGCGGGGACTGGAGTTCTGCAGGAGGTGGGGAGAGCAGCAGACTGACACTATAGAGATAAACACAGCCAGCTCTGACCAGCTGTTTGTCAGCAGCGTGGCTGTGATTTATGAGGGAGTGCAGGGGGACCTTAGGGGGGTTTGGGATAGCAACAGAGGCTGGGCTGTATAGGCAGATCCAGCCTCTGTATGCAGATAATATTCTTCAAACCCACCTCGGGTTCTCTTTAAAAATCAGTTGTCTTTCAGTTTATAACTAAGAGCAACTGATTAAGTGTAAAACGACCCTTAAAGAGACAATGTTATTACTGTAAAGCACCTTACATAGTGCTAAAGTGCCGCTATCCCGCGGCAAAATGAGGGGTCTTTGCCCCCCAAATCCCCCCAGCAAAATCCACGACTTCCTTGGTCGCAGAGTTTTCTGCTCATGGAGACAGAGCTATGAGCTGCAGCTCTGCCTCCATGTGCGTCAATCGCCGCACGGATCTCAGCCTCTCCCCTGCCCCTCTCTGTGAAGGCAGATTGAGAGGGGCGAGGGAGAGGCAGCGATCAGTGGGGATTGACACGCTGAGAGGCAGAGCTACAAGGCTAAGCTCTTCCTCTTCAGGAAGCGCTCCCCCGAGATTTACAGAGGGGATTTGGGGGCTAAAGACCCCTCGTTTTGCTGCAGGATACCATCGGTTTAGCACTATGTAAGGTGCTTTACAGGTGCTTTTATGCCAAGCATACCTGGAGAATCCCCAATAAATAGTACTGTTATAAATTAATGGCTTATCGGCTGGTCTATTTTGTACCTGAGGGAGGTGTGTCCACCTGCATCCCTCCTTTTTAAGTGGATTTTAATTATTTTATACTTGCTGGCGCCTCTGTTATTCTTGCTTTTACTGCATCACTGACTGTGGGTACTTGACACGGGAACTCAGGCATTCTGGCATTTCCCTTTCCCCAGTCTTCCTTCAGACTCTGGCACCTTGATTTCCGAATGACATGTAAAAGTTGCTTTCATCCGAAAAAAGTACTTTGGACCACCTGAGCAACAGTCCAGTGCTGCTTCTCTGTAGCCAAGGCCAGGCGCCTCTGCCGCTGTTTTTGGTTCAAAAGTGGGTTCATGCTTCCATCTGCTGAAAAGCTTTATGGAGATGATTTTATTTTTCAGCACGACCTGGCACCTGCTCAATGCCAAAACCACTGGTAAATGGTTTACTGACCATGGTATTACTGTGCTCAATTGGCCTGCCAACTCTCCTGACCTGAACCCCATAGAGAATCTGTGGGATATTGTGAAGAGAAAGTTGAGATGCAAGACCCAACACTCTGGATGAGCTGAAGGCCGCTATCGAAGCATCCTGGGCCTCCATAACACCTGAGCAGTGCCACAGGCTGATTGCCTCCATGCCACGCCGCATTGAAGTAGTCATTTCTGCAAAAGGATTCCCAACCAAGTAATGAGTGCATAACTGAACATAATTATTTGAAGGTTGACTTTTTTTTGTTTTAAAAACACTTTTCTTTTATTGGTCGGATGAAATCTGCTAATTTTTGATAGGAATTTTGAGTTTTCATGAGCTGTATGCCAAAATCATCATCAATATTAAAACAATAAAAGGCTTGAACTACTTCAGTTGTAGTGTAATGAATCTAAAATATATGAAAGTCTGTTTCAGTACATTACAGAAAATAATGAACTTTAACACAATATGCTAATTTTTCCCAGAACGTCCTGACAGCACCCCTCCTATGAGACTTATCTCCCTCCCAAACTTTGGACAGGAAGATAGAAGATACAAATTTGCATAACAGGCAGGCAGGAACAGTATACAAAGGTGTTACTCACATGAGGTATTCAGTTGTTTTTCCTGTCTTTTGAGAGGTCTCCAAGTGCTACTATGTCGGGCGGCAAGTGCAGCGCGGGCATGATAGAGGCTGAGCAGGGGACTCGGCTTGTCCAGCGCACAGCGTGGAGGAGGCTTCTCCTGAAGATGCGGAAGCTTTATGGCGGCAGGAGCGCGAACCGGAAGTTCCAGGCGGAAGTGATGTCATGCGTATGCGTCCCGCATGACGCGTCAGCTGATGACAGAGCGGCAGAGGCCGCGGAGGAACAGATTGACTTCAGCTGCAGGTAATTTTTTCTCATGGGTATATATTTGAATACTAGCCATGATCACCATTGCTGTCGGTGATCATGGAGGACGCTGTAGGCCCTTCTCATCTGACTTCTGCGGAGTCTGGCGCCATCCCCTCTCTGGTAAGCAGTAACTGGTCCTGCTTTGGAGGGATATGTAGTTTATTATAGTATGTCCACCTTGGAGGGCTGACAGTCTGTCTTTATTTTTTCTTTGTAGCCCAAAGCCCCAAAAAGTGATAAAGACAAAGACAAATCTGCATCTCAGCCAGTTCAAGGTGGACAATCTTCTGGCAGATCTGAGAAACGCTGCGTTATGTGCAATTCTCGTTTCTATTCTTCCTCTACGAAAAAACTTTGCCAGTCTTGTAGAGAGAAGGTGGTAAAAGAGGAATCTCCTGTTGTATTTAAAGACTTAGTGGGATGGATGCGATCTGAGATGGCTTCAGCCATTAAGGAGATAAAGGATTTGACAATGGCAGAATCGGCAGTTCCTTTTACTTCTGCTACGGAGACTGTCCCTGCTCCTTTACCAGTATCAGTGATTGATGGGCATAGTCAGCCTTCAGGCTCCTATCTCACCTCATCAGGTGGGGGGGTAGATCAGATGTTACGTGAGTTTGGCGGAACCCCAGAATTGTTTCATTCCAGTCCATTCCTCTCTAAAGTCAATGATTGGGAAGGAGTGGGATGACCCTGAAAGGAGGGTTTTTTGGCCCAAGTCTCTTTCTTGTCGTTATCCTTTCAGTCCAGAGGATCAAAAATTCTGGGGTCCGGTTCCGAAGCTGGACCCGTCATTTTCAAGGGTGTCGAGAAAATCCGATTTACAGTTCGAGAATTTTGGTAATTTAAAAGACCCCATAGATAAAAAAATGGACAATCTGTTACGTAGAGCATGGGAGTCAGCATCATTTAACATTCAAGCCAGCAATAGCATCCACGGCAGTGGGACGATCTCTTAAAGCTTGGCTCACTCAGACTCAGTCAAAGATAGCTTCGGGGGTTCCCAGGGAAGAAGTTTTAAATGACTTTCCAAATTTGTTCAATGCTACTAATTATTTAACTGATGCAGCAGGCGATACTGTAAAATTAACCGCCAGAACTACTGCTCTGGTCAACTCTGCAAGAAGGGGTATATGGGTGAAAACATGGCAAGGGGACAATTCATCTCGATCCAAGTTGTGTGGCTTACCCTGTGAAGGTGAGCTGTTATTTGGTTCAAAGCTAGACCAGACGCTAGAAAGAACCTCAGATTATAAGAAAATTTTTCCTACCAGAAAGAGATCATTTCAGTACAAGAGTTCAGCTCGCAGTGGCAACAGAGAGCCTGAGACTAAGATCCCGCCAAGAAAGAAGTGGATTCCAAATAGAAGCCAAAAGGGGAAGACTTTTTCCCCGGTCCAACCAACCCCTTAAGCAATGACGCCAGTATTCCAGTAGGGGGAAGGCTTTCCCACTACTGCGAAACATGGTGCCAGCAGTTCACAAATCATTGGCTCTTGAGAATAGTGTTGGAAGGGTACAAAATAGAATTTGAGTATCCCCCACCCCAGAAGTATGTGGTAACTCCTCAGCCAGTGTCAGCAGACCAAAGAAAGGCACTACAAGGAGAGATTTCTTCCCTTCTGGAGAAAAGAGTGATCCGAGAAGTACCAGCCTGCCAGAGGGGCCAAGGGTTCTACTCCCCAGTTTTTCTGATAAAGAAACCACAGGGAGCATTCAGATTTATTCTAAATTTAAAGGGGTTGAACAAGGCTGTAAAATACAGAAAGTTTCGAATGGACAATGTGAGTTCTGTACAGGATACCTGTTGCAAAAAGACTGTTTTCTAGCTTCACTAGACCTCAAAGATGCCTACCTGCATGTACCCGTTCATCTAGAGTCCCAGCAGTTCCAAAGATTTGCAATTCACCTTCAAGAAAAGGTAAGACATTTCCAATTTAATGCATTACCTTTTGGGCTAGCCTCTTCACCTTGGCTGTTTACGAAAGTGATGGCGGAAGTATTAGCAGTTTTGAGGTGTAGATCCATTAATATCATTGCCTACCTGGATGATTTGTTAATTTGGGGTGATTTGTTGCAGTCAGTAAAGGATCAGGTTGAAATATGCATTGATAGCCTACAGTCGTTGGGCTGGTTAATTAACTGGTCAAAGTCTACGTTAGTGCCCCGCCAATCGATGGAATATCTAGGGTTTATTTTTTCCTCCCTCCAAGAAATAGTGTTTCTTCCGGAAAGAAAAATTGCGGCAGTAGTTAACTCTGTTCTTTCTTTTCAGAAATCAAGAACCATCAGTATAAGGAAAACCATGGCACTACTCGGACTGTTAAGCTCTGTGTTCCCTGCTGTACAATGGGGTCAGTTCCATTCCAGGACCCTGCAGCTGTGAATACTAAAAAGCTGGAACAGG
This sequence comes from Hyperolius riggenbachi, assembly GCF_040937935.1. NCBI lineage: Eukaryota > Metazoa > Chordata > Amphibia > Anura > Hyperoliidae > Hyperolius > Hyperolius riggenbachi. Next base: position 179,481,454 of record NC_090653.1, on the reverse strand, counting down.
AACATTGCAGCTCTAGAAAAGAACATTCTGATCCTATACAATGTGAACAGGAACTGTCTCACCTGTCAGAAGGTCGCATGTGGTCGTTTCCAGTGCAAAGAATCATAACGACGGATGCCAGTACATGGGGGTGGGGTGCGCACATGGAATCCCTACCAGCTCAAGGACAAGGGTGCAGGGCAATGGCAATAAGATCTTCAAACAGCAGAGCACTGCAGGCAGTCTGGCAGGGCCTTCAACACTTCAAAGATCAGATCAGTCAGTGTCATGTATTGATCAGGTCCGACAACAGCAGTGTAGTGGCTTACCTGAACCATCAGGGAGGAACAAGGAGTCGTCTGTTGTGGTCTCAAACAGCAAGAATTCTGCAGTGGGCAGAGAGCAACTTAAGATCCATCAGAGCAGTGCATCTGAAGGGGACCTGCAATGTTTTGGCCGACTATCTCAGCAGGTCAGCGATATTACAGGACGAGTGGTCTCTGAATCCAGAAGTGTTTTCTCAGATCAGTCAAGCATGGGGCACTCCTGCAGTAGACTTATTTGCCAGAAAACAGAATTCAAAGTGTCAGTTTTGCTCCCTGTATCCAAAAGACAATCCATGGACAGTAGATGCTTTCTCGATAAAGTGACAGTGGAATCTGATGTATGCATTCCCCCTAATAGCTCTGATACCAAGAGTGCTGAACAAGATTATTCAGGGGAAAGCGCATCTAATTCTGATAACACCGTTCTGGCCAAAGAGACCGTAGTTTGCTCTGTTACAGAAATTAGCGATGTGTCAGCCAATGATATTACCAGACATAACAGATTTGTTGTCGCAGGGACCAGTTCTTCACCCGGACTTCAGACGACTTCACCTTTCAGCATGGAAATTGAGTGGGGGATCCTGAAATCAAAAGGTTTTTCGGATAGACTCTCTGAAACATTAATACAATCTTGCAAAAAAAGTCACAAGACAGATTTATCAGAAGGCATGGAAGATGTACTGTGACTGGTGTGTACAGAAGGATAAGGATTCTAGACTTTCCGCTTCAGCTCTGGAATTCCTGCAGGACGGTTTTCAGATGGGATTTAGTACCAGCACTCTTAAAGTTCAGACGGCAGCTTTGAGCGTATATTTAGAAAGAAGATTAGCTCAGGAGGAGTTTTTTCTTCGTTTTTTCAGGGAATCAAGCGGCTTAGGCCTGTGATAGTATCTAGGGTTCCTCCTTGGGACTTGAATGTGGTGTTACAAAGTCTTTGCGAACATCCCTTTGAACCTTTGGATCAGATTTCGGATACATTTCTTACATTAAAGACGGCCTTTCTTCTGGCAATCACCTCGGCCAGAAGAGTCAGCGAGCTTCAGGCTCTATCCATTAAGCAACCTTATTGTACCATCTCTGAGGATAGGATCACCCCACGTCCTGACTCTGCTTTCCTTCCTATGGTGACTTCAAAGTTTCATCGGTCTCAGGAAATCTTTCTTCCATCTTTCTGTGATAAACCAACTAATGAGAAAGAGAGAAAGCTTCATTGCCTGGATGTTAGGTGTATCCTTCATTACTTGGAGAGGACTAGGTCCTGGAGAAGATCAGATACCTTGTTGGTGCTGTTTGCGGGAAAATTCAAGGGGAAGCAAGCCTCCAAAACATCAATTGCGAGATGGATCAGACAGACTATCACCGCGGCTTATCAGGCTCAGGGGAAACTATTACCGACCTCAATTAAAGCTCACTCCACAAGAAGTGTATCAACATCTTGGGCAGAGAGGACAGGCGCCTCGATAGAGCAGATTTGCAGAGCGGCCACCTGGTCCAGTCAAAATACGTTTATTAAACATTATAGACTAAATTTATTAGCCAATACTGATCTGTCATTTGGAAGAAAATTGTTACACGCAGTAGTCCCTCCCTAGGTTATTGTTTTTTTTTCTTGTTTATCGTCTCATAGGAGGGGTGCTGTCAGGAGGACGTTCTGGGAAAGCCCAGCTTACCTAGGGTAATGTCTTTTCCAGTAGTCCGAGTGACAGCACCCCTCTGGCCCACCCTAATAGAGGGGATAATTAAAGTAATCATTTCAGCAGCATATGGTGTCCGTGTCTTTTTTTTATTACTGAATACCTCATGGGAGTAACACCTTTATATACTTATATTCACTTTATTATAGACCTGCAAAATCAGTTACCGAAACAGTGGTACACAAACATTTAAAACATCCTAAAAACATGATCTGACACTGGAGCTGCTACTATGTGCAATCCCACTGTCCCTGTGATGGTTTATACCGTCTCAATCGCCCAGCCTCAGTCTATGCAAATTGATCGGTTATCCAATCACTATTGGACATCTGTGGGCCCTCCACCGGCGCACACCACGAGGCCTCCGCATGCAATCTGTATAGTGCACTGTAACTGACAGCCGGCCGGCTAGCTGATGGACTTCTCTATCACAGTTCATCTAGAGACAAAAACGACACTTCTGGCAATTCCTCTAGGAGACACCATTCCTGTTGCAATAGCCAACAGCCCTCTCACTTGCTGTATATACCGCCTTGTTAGTGTCCTGTGTGACGTCAATACCCAGCACTTCATACACATGCATCTGGCTGGCAACTTATTAGATGTTTCATCCACCCCGCAGGGCTGCACAATCAACAGATGAACCTTTGTTATGGGATTACTCACAACCTTCACGCAGTAATGCGCTCTTCCGAGGGAGCTTCGCTCAGGGCTCCTAGAGTTGCGGATGCCCGACGCAGTTGTGCATCACCTCTCAGCGTCTCTCTGCACCGGCTGCTTCCCGTAGTCTCGCGTAGATTCCTGGCGTGGCCCGGCATCCCGGGATTGTGAGCGCTCACATGTGTCAGTCAGGCCCCACCCGCTGACGCGTTTCGCCCCGCCCACGGGGCTTTCTCAAAGCAAAATGGGGATGGAGTTCCCTTCAGCAGTGTGGCCTTATAGACCTGTCCCTCTTAGTTGAGAGGTCATCATGGCTACAATACCGCCATCTTAATTCTGGTAACAGAGGGCAAATCAGCGGAGCCTTTGAACACTAGATCACACATCAGTTATTTCTTCATTAGGAGTTTTTAGACCCATTCATTCTTATCATTTTCCATCTACTTCATCTTTTGATATACTTCCCTCCCTTTAGTTCAAAAAATACACCATATTCAGATCAGAGTTCAGACCTTCTGGAATCCTTGTTCCCAAACGATAAATCCAAGTTGCTTCAATTTTATAAAGTTCATTCTCTATGTCACCTCCTCTGTGTGACACTTTTTTTGTTTTATAATCCCTTTGAAACGTAGCCCAGATGGATCTTTGTTATGATAGCGGGCAAAATGGGTCCCCAGAGGGCTGTCCTTTTCCGCTTTTTCAATGTTTTTCACATGTTCCCCTATTCTTGTGCCAAGGCGTCGTTTTGTTTTGCCAACATAAAGTAAATTACACGGGCATTTTATACAATACACCACCCTTTCTGAATTGCAATTAATATTATCTCTAATATCAAATTCTCTCGTGCCCTTTGCATTTGTAAACGTTTTTGATCTCTCTACTAGCCCACACACATTACAATCACCACAGCTAAACATTCCAAATTTTTGAGGGAATTTGTTTAACCATGTGTCTTTTGTTTTACTCAAAAATTCTAATCTCACCAACTCATTTTTTAGATTCCTCGCCTTTCTGGCTGTCATATAGGGTCTTTCACCTACCAGATTCTTGATGCGTTTATCTACCAACAAAATCCCCCAATGTTTCTGTAACACTTTCTGTAATGCATACCAATGGGCCCCATATGTAGTTACAAATCTAATAGGGTCATTCTTTTCCCCACCAACTGTCAATTTTTTACGTGGTGATCGTCCTGTTCTTAATTCATCCCTATTTTTTTCCAACATTTTTTCAAATTCCAACTTGACCAACTCTTCAGGATATCCCCTCTCAACCAGCCTCTGGCTCAACTCATGGCCCTCTCTCACAAAGTCCTCATCAAGAGTACAATTTCTTCTATGTCTGTAGAATTGTCCCCTAGGCACCGCTTTCCTCTGTGACACCAAGTGATGACTTGAGTAATGTAGCAATGTATTCCCTGCCGTCGGTTTCCTAAATGTAGTCGTCACCAACCTTCCATTTTCCTTTCTAATTTTTAAATCCAGGAATGATAACTCCTTATCACTCCAATCATATGTAAATTTAAGGTTTCTCTCATTGGTTCCCAACCCCTCAATGAACCAACTTAATTGCTCAATGAACCTCAGCCATAAGCGTACGTGCCTCTGGAAGAGGTCCATGGGGTACACATCCTGCCGCTCCCACAGCCCCAGGTGTAGGCAAGCGTAGGCTGGGGCACAGGATGCCCCCATCGACGTGCCCCTGGTCTGGCGATAAAAGCGCCCATCGAAGCAGAAGCAATTGTACTCCAAGACTAATTGCAAGGCCTCCACCACAAACTCATTGTGGAGTGCGGAATCTGGGTAGTACTCACCAAGGAAGAAAGCCACCGCAGCCAATCCCACATCATGGGGAATTGAAGTGTATAGGCCCTCGACATCCACACTCACCACCAATTCCTCCTCACCGAAAAACATTGAAAAAGCGGAAAAGGACAGCCCTCTGGGGACCCATTTTGCCCGCTATCATAACAAAGATCCATCTGGGCTACGTTTCAAAGGGATTATAAAACAAAAAGTGTCACACAGAGGAGGTGACATAGAGAATGAACTTTATAAAATTGAAGCAACTTGGATTTATCGTTTGGGAACAAGAATTCCAGAAGGTCTGAACTCTGATCTGAATATGGTGTATTTTTTGAACTAAAGGGAGGGAAGTATATCAAAAGATGAAGTAGATGGAAAATGATAAGAATGAATGGGTCTAAAAACTCCTAATGAAGAAATAACTGATGTGTGATCTAGTGTTCAAAGGCTCCGCTGATTTGCCCTCTGTTACCAGAATTAAGATGGCGGTATTGTAGCCATGATGACCTCTCAACTAAGAGGGACGGGTCTATAAGGCCACACTGCTGAAGGGAACTCCATCCCCATTTCGCTTTGAGAAAGCCTCGTGGGCGGGGCGAAACGCGTCAGCGGGTGGGGCCTGACTGACACATGTGAGCGCTCACAATCCCGGGACGCCGGGCCACGCCAGGAATCTACGCGAGACTACGGGAAGCAGCCGGTGCAGAGAGACGCTGAGAGGTGATGCACAACTGCGTCGGGCATCCGCAACTCTAGGAGCCCTGAGCGAAGCTCCCTCGGAAGAGCGCATTACTGCGTGAAGGTTGTGAGTAATCCCATAACAAAGGTTCATCTGTTGATTGTGCAGCCCTGCGGGGTGGATGAAACATCTAATAAGTTGCCAGCCAGATGCATGTGTATGAAGTGCTGGGTATTGACGTCACACAGGACACTAACAAGGCGGTATATACAGCAAGTGAGAGGGCTGTTGGCTATTGCAACAGGAATGGTGTCTCCCAGAGGAATTGCCAGAAGTGTCGTTTTTGTCTCTAGATGAACTGTGATAGAGAAGTCCATCAGCTAGCCGGCCGGCTGTCAGTTACAGTGCACTATACAGATTGCTTGCGGAGGCCTCGTGGTGTGCGCCGGTGGAGGGCCCACAGATGTCCAATAGTGATTGGATAACCGATCAATTTGCATAGGCTGAGGCTGGGCGATTGAGACGGTATAAACCATCACAGGGACAGTGGGATTGCACATAGTAGCAGCTCCAGTGTCAGATCATGTTTTTAGGATGTTTTAAATGTTTGTGTACTACTGTTTCGGTAACTGATTTTGCAGGTCTATAATAAAGTGAATATAAGCACATGAAGATTCCCTGGTTGTATATGTATTGATGCGATATTAGTCTGGTACCAGAGTATCTCCTCATATGAGTTGTGCTAATTATAAACATGTGGCCGCCAAAATGGTGATGGAGTAAATAACCTTTATATACTGTTCCTGCCTGCCTGTTATGCAAATTTGTATCTTCTAGCTTCCTGTCCAAAGTTTGGGAGGGAGACCAGTCTCATAGGAGGGGTGCTGTCACTCTGACTACTGGAAAAGACATTACCCAAGGTAAGCTGGGCTTTTAAGATCCTGTATTTGCTTTTAAACAATACCAGTTGCCTGGCAGCCCTGCTGACCCTGTGTCTCTAATACTTTTAATTATAGACCCTGAACAAGCATGCAGCAGATCAGGTACTCTGACTCAGGTTTTACTGAATTTGCCATATGCATGTTCCTGGGTTTTGACTCTACTTATGCCAGATGATCAGCAGGGCTCCCAGGCAACTGACATGCTTTACAAGGAAATAAATATGGCAGCTTCCATATCCTTCTCACCTCAGGTTCCCTTTAAAGGAGTACTGTGGGGTTTTTTAAAAAGAGAATCTGACACTTACCTGGGGCTTCTACCAGCCCCTGAAGACATCAACTCCCGCACCATTCCTGTAGGATCTTGCGTTTGCCGCGTCGGGGAATGGAAGATCCTGCAGGGACGGTGCAGGACTTAATATCTTCAGGGGGCCGGTATATGCCCCAAGTAAGTGTCCGTTTTCTTTTTAAAAAAAAACCCCACAGTACTCCTTTAATAGATCCTGTGTGTTGCTGTGCTGCATACAGTACACACCACAGAAGGAGAGGGAGACAGGAGGAGTAATGATAGATGTATGAGTCTACATATCATGTCTTAAAACAGAACTAAAAGTAAAATATATCAGTGAAGTTGACACATACAGGTCCTTCTCAAAAAATTAGCATATTGTGATAAAGTTCATTATTTTCTGTAATGTACTGATAAACATTAGCCTTTCATATATTTTAGATTCATTACACACAACTGAAGTAGTTCAAGCCTTTTATTTTAATATTGATGATTTTGGCATACAGCTCATGAAAACCCAAAATTCTTATCTCAAAAAATTTGCATATTTCATCCAACCAATAAGTGTTAGTTTTTTAAAGCAAAAAGTCAAGCTTCAAATAATTATGTTCAGTTATGCACTCAATACTTGGTCGGGAATCCTTTTGCAGAAATGACTGCTTCAATGCGGTGTGGCATGGAACCAATCAGCCTGTGGCACTGCTCAGGTGTTATGGAGGTCCAGGGTGCTTCGATAGCGGCCTTAAGCTCATCCAGAGTGGTTGGGTCTTGCGTCTCTCAACTTTCTCTTCACAATATCCCACATATTCTCTATGGGGTTCAGGTCAGGAGAGTTGGCAGGCCAATTGAGCACAGTAATACCATGATCAGTAAACCATTTACCAGTCTACTATTTAGACACAAATCACAGACATAAATCCACATATGCTAACTAGTGTACCCACCACATATAGAATGCAATTAGAACTGCTAGACTCAGTCCAAAAAGACAAATACTAATTGCTGAAGGTATTCGTAATTGTCTTTGTGGGCTGAGTGCAGAAGTTCTAATTGCATTGTATGTATATGTGGTGTGTTCACTGCTTAGCATAAGTGGGAATATGTCTGTGCTTTAGGTCTGTACACACGCCGGACTTTAGGTGTGGTGTGCAGTAGAGCATGTCATGTGTGTGCTTAGGCTGAATGTAAGCACAAAAAGCCTCTTTAAAAGTAAGCATGAAGCCAATTCCTGCTTCCTACTATGTGCTTTTTTGGAATTTCTGTCAATTTGCATGGCTGTTGATAACAGAAGATAATTAGGAGAGTCTTGTCTTGTCCCCCACCTTTATTCTGTTCAGCTATTAAGGTGCCCATACATCTAGTGATGATGGGCAGATTCAGGGGTTTCATTTCAATGTCGAGAAATTTCACACCGCAATGCCGGGCACCCGATCAAGAAACATTTTGTTCAGCTGCATACCACAGACACTCCATTTAGAGGGGGTAGAATTTAATTGGGTTTATCTCCTGTGGTATGCAGAACAGTGTTCAATAAGCAAAGAGCAGTCATTATGGTTCAATTTCTTTATGACTATTAATCATGGGTACAATCCAAGACACTCTGAAGTACAGGGGGGAAAAAACAAAGTACCGTATTTTTCGGACTATAAGATGCACTTTTTCCCCCCTACCCCCCCAAACTAGGGGGAGAAGTGAGTGCGTCTTATAGTCCGAATGCTAAATATTTGTTTTACGGCTGAGTATTTAGGAGACGGAGATGAAGAGTATGTAAGTTGCGTCTTCGGGGAGAAGATTTAGCTTTTAATTATCTGCCTGAATCTGGAATGCAGGGTGAAAGGAGAGTTTGAGCTGGGCAGCGTGTAGAATGTGAATGTGTGCCTTTCCGAGAGTCTGTGAGCTCTGCTTGCGGGGGAGGAAAAGATCTGTTTACATGTTTTCATTGTCTGCCGCTGCCTGCCATACATCTGACATGCCGGGTGAACGAAGAGAGCCGAGCCGCTAATATAGCAGCGTGTGTGCACTGAGGACTGTGAGCTTTGACTGCCTGTGTACGGGGAGAAGATCCAGCTGCTTTTAATTCCCTGAAAACCAGGGCTGTGGAGTCGCCCCAAAAATCCACCGACTCCGACTCCTCAGTTTAGGATTCCTCCGACTCCTCTAATTTGCATATTACAATTTTGTTGATTAAAAGTATGTAACATGAAATTCGTCTCTTAACTGCCAACGCTTAGGAATTTTACAAGGCAACTGAAGTGAGAAGGATATGTAGACTACTATATTTATTCCCTTTAGACTAAAACTAGTCCTTGGTAAGAGTACTTGTAAAAGGTACAGACCGGAACAAAGAAAATCTATCAGGCCCTAGGCAATGTAACTGTGGGTACATGTAAGAATTATGTGCAGGTACTCTGCAGGGGAATGAGGAGATTCTTCCTCTATTACACATTCTTCATGCACAATCTGAACCAGGTTTATGGGTGACAGACGACACCTCTGTGTTCAACGTGCACAGCATTCTCAGTGGATTCCCTGCAGCTCTGTGGGGAGTGCATATGTAGAGTATAGTACTACTGTGTAACAAAGTAAACCTGAGACAGATGAAATTAAAGTTTTATACATACCTGGGGCTTCCTCCAGCCGCCTTCAGGATAATCAGTCCCTCGTTGTCCTCCTCCACCACCTGGATCTTCTGCTATGAGTCCAGGTACTTGAGCCAGTAGGGCATAGTGCGCATGCACACACTACACCGCCGGGAGCGTACTACACCTGCGCAGCACTATTGCGCAGGTGCAGAATGTTCCTGGTTGTGGGAGCGGCATGCGGCCGGACAGCGCTGACTGGCTGAATTACCAGGACTCATAGCAGAAGATCCGGGTGGTGGAGGACAGCGAGGGACTGATTAGCCTGAAGGGGGCTGAAAGAAGCCCCAGGTATGTATAAAACTTTACTTTTCATCCGTCTCAGGTACCCTTTAATTTGTAGTCACCAAACCAAATTTTAACAACATATCAAATTATTTGATTTCATCAGCAAAGGGAGTGCATACATTTGCATAAATCCGCATCAGTGCAGAATTATTTCCATCTCATTGACCATCTCTATTAGTGACACAGCTACACATCAGGCTTTATTCTTACAGCATAGATGTTATTTAGTATATATAAGAGATTCCTGTGTACACATCATATATACAGTCACAATCAGATATGTATATCTAACCTTAAAAATACGGGGACTGCTTTATTGAAGCAGCACAAGTAACTAATTTTGATTGGTTTATTTAATTTTTGTGGACTAAGCACAGCTATTACTGTATATATACATTATTTTTAATGACTATTATCTGAGAAATAGAACATTTTATCATATTTTCTATTTTAATTACAGTTACAAATTCATTAGGAGTCGGAGTCGGTGCATTTTTTCCCGACTCCAGGCACCCAAAATTGCCCGACTCCACGACTCCGACTCTCCGACTCCACAGCCCTGCTGAAAACTACGTATGTAAAGCTTCCGTGCCGGGTGAAGGGAAATGGTGAGCTGATGAATGTAACAGTGTGTGCATAGCATTCAGCTGCTTGTTAGCTGCTACATATGATTTGCCGATCAGCTCACTGTCTCTGTTACCCGGCATGTAAGCTTTACATACGCAGCTTTCAGGGAATTAAAAGCAGCTAGATTTTCTCCCCGCACACAGGCAGACATAGCTCACAGCCCCTCGGTGCACACACGCTGCTGTTTTAGCGGCTTAGCTCTCCCTTCAATCGACATGGCAGCAAACAGACAATTAAAAGCTCCTGGATCTTCTTCTCACGGACAAACTCACAGCCTCTCCGCTAGGAACCAGCTGAAACAAGAGAGAGCTGGTGGAGGGGTGGCCGAGCTCCAAGTCACATGTTGCTGATCGTCATCTCCAGCGCTTCTGACGTCTGTGTGATGACGTCTGGGCATGCAGGAAGTTTGTGTGCGCTGCATGGGAGGGAGGAGGCTGCGGTGTCCCAGACACAACAGATGATGTTATGGCATCATCATGATGGAGGAGACTTGTATCCCTGCACAGAGGTCACAGAGCTGCATCAGGTGAGTGTTTGTCTCAGGGATTAGTCTAATTGGTGGTGACAGGGTGGGTTAATGTACTTGGGGCATCAGTGGTTAGTGTAGTTAGTGGCGATTAGTTTCATTATTGGTGACAGGATGGGTTAGTGTACTTGGGAGATAGATACAGCTTGGGGGAAGCTCTACAAGATGCCTTTGCACCATAGACACACCAGGTTTAGAATTTTTTTTTCCTGGTTTTTGAAAAAAAAAAGGTATAACAAAAACACCTTCATTGCCTCGTGCTGGCCTCAATCCTGCGCTCTCGCTGCTTGGGTCTCATGTTTGCTAGGCTCCTTGTAGTGCTGTCTGTGGGTCCGTGCTGTGTTCTCTCATGCAGCCCCCTCTCCCCCTTCCTCATTTGCTGGGCTCTGTGCTGGGGGGGGGGGGGGGGGGGGGGAGTTAGAGAGTCTCCTTTGTGATCTCAGGCATGCAGGTCTGTCTCCACTTTGTCTGCCGGGCTCTATTGTGCGCTGTCCCTCCACTGCTGTTCTAGCCTCTCTCCCCCCTCCACCATCTGTTCTGCTCTCTCCTCCCTCCACTGTATGCTCACAGTTCTATCCTGCCTCAGCTGTCTGCACGCCTATCCCTCTACCAGTGCCCTCCATCCACCGACAGCTTGCCTCTCTCCCTTCTATCCACTCCTGCTCTGATCTGTCTCGTACCTCTGCTGTCTGATCCGCTCTGCCTGTCATCTCGCTGGCTTCCGAGGAGGAGCCTCCTGATGACGCACAATGTAAACACCGCCTGCAGGAACTCGCTCAATCTAATAGGTGGAATTTGCTGACAAGAAGGTCTCCCAATGTTCTCTGCGAGCCTGCCGGGCAGTTAGCACGTGACTGCCGCAGCAGGCTAAGTCACAGGTGGGAGAGGTTTATTAATTATTTTTTTTTTACATATATTGTACACTTTGTGCCTATGATTTTTTTTTAAAAAGGATTCCAATGGTCCATTTTGATAATTAGAGTTCAGTTCCTCTTTAACAACATGCTTTAATGTGACTCCGATGCTTCCAAGTAGGAAGGAGGAAGCATATGAGTCATGTAAAGTGCAAGTTAGCAACACTCCTTCTGACCCTGTCTGCTTGCTCAGGTTCTGAAGTGTGACGTTCAGGAGAATTCAATATCTCCGATTCGAACACCAATGAGGTACTGGAGAATGTGTGAGACAAGGTAGAAATGCAACAAGTGGTTTAGTGGCTAGCAGTTTCTCCTTGCAGTGATCCACCACAAATGTAAAAAACCAAAAAACTGGTGTATGGCTGTGGTAGGGATTATTCGATTGTGAGATCCTCTGAGGTTCAGTTAGACAGAAATTGTTCAGTGTGCTCTGTAAAGGATGTCAGGGCATTACACTGTTGCCATGGTTTCCAAGAAATTTTTAGGGCATCTTCAAACTAAAGTTCAACAGGGTAAACATTCACCCAGAAAAAAAATGCATTAAAATCAATAAAAAGGAGTTAGCTTACCTCAAGAATGACGCCACAATTTTAGTGAATAAAAACAGATTTTTTTATTTATGTATTTTTTTTATTTTACGTACGTTATTCACTTTGAGTCCTATGGGAGAAAACTTCTTTACAAATGTTATTGTATTTTATAAGCGCCTCTCTTTCCCCATCATACATAACATCCTTTTAGAGGTTGGTAATCTGCTTGCTCTAAGGAATCTTTCACATTAGAGAACGTGTGCAGGAATCTGATTTTGTGCATGCAATATGACCTGCGGCGTGATGCCGGGAAGGTGCAGTGCAACACTGATCAGCGGCGGTACTTCTAATTTACCCGACTGGAAAAAAACCCGCGCTGAACGATACGAAGCTCCCAGATGCGGTACAACGTAACCCTCTGGAACACTTTGTCTAATGTCAAAGTTAACATGATAGTCAAACAGACTGTTGCCTTGCTAACCGCATCTTAGGAACAATCCCTCAAAATGCACGGATCAACTCCTAAGGTGAAAGAGCCCTAAGAACCTGTTTCCACTACATACAGATTGGATGCAGAAAAACTGACTCCAATGAATGCCTATGGGAAAATCTGCATCAGAAAAATCGTGTTTAGTGGAAAAAGACCCATAGGCATTCATTGGAGTCAGTTTTTCTGCATCCAATCTGCGTGTAGTGGAAACCTGCCCTTAGGGGCTGGTGCATTTGATTCTTTCCTCAGCCCACCTCTTGCCAAAAAAAGCAACCAAGGGGTACAGAGAGATTCTGACACCCGATAGGTGACAGTTATTCTCCACAATTCTTATTGGTTGGTCTATAAGGCAACCCTATCTTGCGAGATAAAAATTAAAGAATGATACTCACATCACTGTGAGCGTTCTGCGCAAAAGACTGAACCACAGGACACTCACAGTGACAGGCGCATGTTCAAGCCAGGCGCGTGGATGGGCCACGCATGTGCAGTTGCGCATGATTTCGGAATTCAAGCCACCAGCGGGAGCCCAGAGGGGACCCAGAAGACACTGAGGGACCTTGCAGGCTACGGGGGCTGGAGAAAGCCCCAGGTAAGTTCAGCTTTCCATTTCATTCCTCTGATCAGGTTCCATTTAACACTGCACAATCTGACCTCCCATTCTCTGTGTTTTATGTTTCAAGGTACAGATCCCTTGTATCGCTCAAGTCAAAAGCTGGGCTGAAACTGAAGTTGATAATGTTTTGGTATTTACATACAAAATGGCTTGTGTGGCAATGCCTTAGGCTGGATTCACACACACAGCATTGTATGACGCATGCGTTGTGTGTAAACTGTAACAGACACTATTCGTTCCATACATGTTAACTCAAAGCCTGCATGTGAGTTCGAATATGTGATTCTGTCACAACACAGAGTTGTGAGCAAGCCCATAGAATTGTAGCGGCTCAGGTCTCCCTCCTCGCCACTCCTCGAGAGTGCTCCGCTTTCACACACACTTTATTCTTGTGAAATTAACTTGTATTAAGTGGAGTGGCTTTTAGTTTATTCAGATGTATTCTATATAATATACCGGTAATACAAAGCCGCAGCTGGAGTCTCAAAGCTGTGTATTTTTCAATAAAATTCAGTATTTTGAATTTTAGTATATTTTTTTCCTGATTCTGCAGCCGTGGATGACTGCTCTGTACAACTAAAGTGAAAAAATCTTGGTGGGTCACAAGTGGGAACACTACTTAAGAAGAAATTTGTAAGATTTATAAAAACCCAAATGTTTTCAACAGGCACATAAGAATCAACATTTTCAGAAGAAAAAAGATGGTCAGAAAGTTTTGAAGAAAAAAGTTGTTGCAAAAAACAATGAAATTAACATAAAGCGGTAAGTTACATTATATTATATGTAGCTCAACATAAATTGGATTGATTTCGAGTCGGTCTGTAATGTATAGTTCTGTATACTTGTATAGTCTGTCACAAATGTGACTGTACTCTAAATCTATAATTTTCATAGTATCGTGAATATATTCTAGTATAAGCTGATCCGAATCCCGTATATACTCGCCTATAAGCCATGTTTTTGGGCCCAGAAAAATGGCCCTAAAGTGCGGGGTCTCCGCTTACACACGAGTAATATACAAGGCACTGTCACCACACGCGCACACACACGCACACACCTCCGCCATAGGCACAGTGGAGCAGTGCAGGGACGGTGGTGACAGCTGTGTGGGCCTTGTGCCTTGCCGCACTCCTCCGACACCATCTAGTGGCGCCTCACACAGCATGCAGCACTGCAGGCGTCCTTTCAATGAGACTATAAGCGCTCCTGGTGGCGCACTGTGTCATGACGAGACCTGAGCTCCGAGCAGCTGACAGCGGAGAGAGAGGCACAAGGGGACAGAAGAGGGGGAGTAGAGAAACTACAGGAGGAGTGGAGGCCCAGACAAAGCGGTAAGAGCAGCACGATTAGACCTCACCTCATTTAAGCCAATTAGCATGCGCTCTGTCACAAAGGGGGGGGGGGGGGCGGCGCGGCACAAAGCCCACACAGATGTCACTGCTGTCCCCACACTGTTCTGTTGTGCCTATGGGTGGGCATTCAAGGGGGGTTCAATTACTATGCGCTCTGTCAAGGAGGGGGGTGGCACAAAGCCACACAGTTGTCACGGGGTGGGGGTAGTGTATGTGGCACGGCACACAGCCCACACAGAGGATGAAGAATCTGCTTTGCATGCAGAGCTAGAAGAATCTACTTTGCTTATTTCTAAAGTGCCTTTATTGGTGGCACAGGTAATGCTTCACACTGCACTGCATATTTTTTTTTCTCCTCCCCATAAATCTGCAGCATTAGTACATCAAGCTCAGTGAGTTTAATGCATTTGTATCCTCCCGCCTGGACTACTGCAATGCCCTATTCATTGCATCCCGGGATAAAGTTCTGCACCCCTTACATCTAGTACAGAATGCAGCGTCAACATATATATATATATATATATATATATATATATATATATATATATATATATATATATAATATATATCTTTTCTTTTCTTCTGAACCTTTAGGGAAAGCAGTCATTTTGGAAGCCTTGGTTTCCTATTGGGTCATGGGTAAACTTGTAGTTATGACATTTAATGCCAAGGGTCTGAATGAGCCAAATAAAATCTCATATTTTATATAACGCGTATAAACAACGCTTATTAATCATTCAAGAAACGCATTTTAAAACTGGAAGAATCCCTTTGGCGCATTCAGACCTCTACCCAAAAATGGTTCCACTGCACCAACCCAGATGGCAAATCACTAGGAGTCTCAATAGGCTTTCACAAGACGTTCCAGTTTGACCTTATCGATAACAAAATTGATAATACCGGGAGATTTTTTTTATTTTTTTTTGGTGAAAATTGATCACTTGTCTCATATTTTTACTATTGCCGGGATTTATTCGCCACAATAAACGGGAAAAATTGTTAAGATACTTGTACGAGCTTAGTAGGTTTGTGGAGGGCTATGTAATAGTGGGGTTTGATTTAAATCTCTCCCTGGAGCCAAAGTGGTACTCCTCGTCTGGTAGAACTCCCCATAATCCTATAAAAAATCAAACCTAAGCTTCGGGACCCTAGGTTGATAGATGGATGGAGGGTTATGAACCCATCGGACAGAGACTATACTTTTTATTCGCCGTACATAAGTCATACAGCAGAATAGATTATATTTTAGTGTCCCATTGTCTATTAAATTTTCAGTGTACGATCAGTCAGATGTTGTGGTCGGACCATTCACCTGTGATCGTTTCTTTTGTGTTCGGCAATTGCGCTAAGCCTGAGTTTGTTTGGAGTTTGAATAGCGGCCTTTTGGGGGATCCATTATGTAAAAATGGGCTGTTACGTGCAATCGCTGAATTTCATAAAACCCATGCTGGGGATCCTTCTTCCCCCACCAGTCAGATGGGAAACTCTGAAATGTATTTTATGTGGAATACTTATCTCACATGGAGCACGTATTAAGAAGGAGCCCATCAGGTGTCCATGCTCCTTTCAGAGATCCATGCTCTAGAGCAGTGTTTCTCAACGTTGTATTGGTATGTACCTCTTGTTAAATCCTGTACTCAAGTACCCCCAGCATAGTAAACATTATCACAAGTACCCCTTGAAAAATGTATATTTAATCGTAGTACATAATTGGTTCTAAACTATTTCCAATCATTTACTATTGCTTTAAATTAGCTAAAAAAACGAATTTGGTGTTTAAATATTTATCATTTTCTAAAACTCTAAATGTGTTGTTCTTGGTTTAGTATATCAAGCCAGAGTACCCCCTGGAACCATCAGAAGTAACCCCTGGGGTACGCGTACCACACGTTGAGAACCTAGGCTCTTGAGGTATCACATAAGACACACACAAGGATCCAGGAATAGCCATTAAATTATCTAGAGCTAGACATGACTTATTAAAAACATTAGACTCCAAAACACTATTAGGCCCAGTGCATACCAAAACCGCTAGCAGATCCACAAAACTCTAGCAGTTTTGGGTGCGGATGACAGAGATTTGGGCCAGTGCACACCGAGCGGATTTGGATGCGATCCGCTGGCCTCATCCGCCTGAGCATCTGCTTGGCTAATGTCATTGAATGGGCTGGTGCACACCAGAGGTTTTTAGCAAACCGCAAACGTGCAGGATTGGGACTCCCAGACATTGAACTGCACCATAGGGCAATAGCACTATCTCCTATAGTTGACTGGCATCATAGCTGGGAAACGAGGCAGCGGGTTGAGTTGGAGTCTCAGATTCTGGATCTGCATGCCAGCACTTTGCTCTGGATCCCTGTGTGTCTCAGAAAGTCCTTGGCCTATATTCCTTTGTTCGTCAGGTATGTGTTGGCAGTTTGGGATAGTCTGCTGTCGGTTGGTGGATTTCCCTCATCCATCCCAGGATTATTTTTTTGGCAACTTGGGATTTCCTCCTGCCGTGAGTCAAAACTTTTCTGGGGCTTAATAGCAGTGCTTCGGAGTTGAGTCGGAGCAATTTTGGGTACCCAGAGTTGGAGTCAGTCGGTGATTTTATAAACTGAGGAGTCAGATGATTTTTGTACAAAAGCCACAGCCCTGGTAAGTATTAGACTGAGGGCTCGTTTCCACTATTGCGGTGCAGAATCGCCTGGATTCCACCGCTGTTGAAATTCCATGAATTAGCATGCGGATGCGAATTTTTGCGCGTTTTTTGCCGCGAATTTGCATAGGTGAGGGTATATGCGAAATTAACCATGTCACTGCCTGTTTTAATTACATTGGAAAATTCGCATACCATAGCCGCATGCGAATTTCCTATTAAATGCGATTCGCATGCATTCCACTCGCAGGCGAATTCGTTGGCTCTTTTGTGCGTTTTTTTACCGCTGAAAAAAACGCACCTCAACAACGCTACAGTGGAAACAGGCCCATCCACTTGCATTACATGTGCGAATCTGCATGCGTTGAACGCATGCAGATTCGCGATAGTGGAAACGAGCCCTGAGGGGTCAGAGTCAATAAAATTCTGGCCTCTACACTCAACTGTATTACCTCTATCATTCACCCAGATCAAACAGGTTTTATTCACGACCGCTCCACCAGGCTGAATATTAGGCGATGCCAATAAGGCTTTCGGCTTTCGACTCCATCGAATGGGTATATGTTAGAGCAGTCCTAAAGGCCTTTGGCTTCGGGCCTGTTTTTCAAAAATGGTTCCAGATTCTATACAACAAACCAAAAGCCAAAATTAGAATCAACTCCCTGATCTCCCCACTTTTTTCTATCGCTAGAGGTACGAGACAGGGCTGTCTGCTTTCACCTCTCCTCTTCGCCATTGCCATAGAACCTCTTGCCCAAGCTATTCGCAACAGCCCCTTAATCCAAGGTCTCAAAATACACAAAGTTTGAAGAACGTTTCCCCCTATACGCTGATGATATGTTGGTATATTTGGCAGATCCAGGTCCCTCTCTAGAAGCTACTTTAAATATATATATATATAATGTTTTTCACCAAATCTCAGGATTGTCTATTAATTGGTCCAAATCGATCTTATTTCCTCTGGACACCTTTGACCCCCAAATAATATCCAAACTTTCCCAACTACAGATAGTGGAAGAGTTTAAGTATTTGGGGATATGGATAAGGCGTCATTTAGTATCATTCCTGGAGATAAACCTCGCTCCAACTATGTTGCAGGTTGAATCAAAACTACGAAAATTGACCTCTCTGCCTTTAAATCTAGCCGGCAGAATATGTATTATTAAAATGGTAATAGCCCCCAAAATACTATACATTATGCAGATGTCCCCAGTTTGGATCCAACAATCCCTATTCAAACGCATTAACTCCATGATACTTTCCTTTATCTGGTCTGGGTCCTCACCGCGTATATCACTAGCTACACTTCAACTTCCTCCCGCTTTAGGAGGCCTGGCCCTGCCTAACTTTTTGATATATCACATGGCGGCACAACTAACCCCCATTCAAAGCTGGCTTAGCGATGACAGGACAAACTCTAGTCTAGCGATGGAAGCGGACATTGCGGGTTCCTATGAGTCACTCTGCGGTGCGGTATATAGATATAAAGTCTCTGGAGGTCTAGAGGGTACAGCCCTTATTCATAATACCATCCGAATGTACAAAAAAGCTTGGAAACTACTAGTTGAACCCCTAAACTACGTGTCCCTTAGCTCTCCCTTATGGGGTAACCCCAACCTTTCTGAACTACACACACTGCCCGACATCACTTTCTGGCACACACAAAATGTTAAATATATAGCTCAACTGTATGATAACGGGGCCTTTAAAGACTTCAATTCCCTTCGTTCAGAATTCGGCCTACCTAAACATGCCCTTTTTCGATATTTCCAATTACGACATGCTTTAAAGGCACAGATTGGACTAAAAGGGGTATGTCTTGAACCCTCGGAACTTGAAAAAGTCCTCCTTAAAAAAGACCACACAAAACAAATATCCACTTTATATAACTTTCTAGCTACCCATGGAAATGCCAGGAGGGTTTCAGCCTCCAGAAATCGATGGTCTGTCCTCGACCACAATGTATCCCAAGAGCAATGGTCGGAACATGCCGAAAGCTTCAATAAGGATATAATTGCCTCATATGACAAAATTATAAATACTAAATGGTTCCACCAAGTCTACTACACACCATTAAAACTAGCTAAAATGAGCTCCTCGTATGACGATAGCTGTTTTAAGTGCAAGGTCCCCCATGCTGATTTTCTCCACTGCATATGGAGTTGCCCCTTAGTTAAAAAGTACTGGAAATCTGTTATACACTTTTTGCGTGATACTATACAACTACCAGTGATCCTAGATGTAAAGCTATGCTTATTGGGAATTTGGGTGATCTGCCCTGCAGCAAAAATCAATCAATCCTTATCAAAATTCTTCTATTTTATGCCAGAAAAGCCATAACCTTGAAATGGAAACTACCATCAGTCCCCTCTATAAGAGATTGGAAAAAACTAGTAAACTCAGCGCTCCCACTATACAAGCTCACCTACCAATCACGAAATCAATTTAAAAAATTTGACAAAGTCTGATATAGGTGGATAAATGCTGCGGAAACCACGATCCCTAACCTTGACATAAACGTAGCTGTTCAGAATCTTCAATGGGTTTAATGACTAATATAGGTATATTTCTGTGTACTATTACCTTTTCATTGTACTGATCATCAGCAATATATGCAAGTGGTGAGAAACTGAAATCTTGTTCTGAAACACATTTGGGATCTGTTGTAATGTCGAATATAATCGAATAATATAAGCCCCTGATGAGTCATTACTGACGAAACCGGTAGGGCGTGGCCTCAGGCGCGGCGGCAGTGGAGACGCAGACGAGAGAGAGCGGATGAGGACGTCCATATATGATATGCGCATATCTATTTTATTCTTGTGAGTGCAATCTTGTGCTTTATATTTTTTAAATAAACGGTATTATGCTATGGAAACCTTTCTTTTGAGTCCTTAAGGAGATAGCTGACTTGGTGGAAATCTTCTGATGTACAACACCCCAAAACGCATTTGCTGGTCTGTAGACGGTCAGCCAATTAATCTGGTGAGCGTTATATATATCAGCGGTGTGGGGTGCATGCTGTTAGCACACACACGAAGGGTGCTTTTGATTGTGTAAATTTCACTGGTGGAGGAAGTTGTTTCTAAAGTCGGTTCTAAGCAGGATTACGCTATGCCTTTTCCCTTGTTTGCTTGAGATATATATAGGGAGAAGTTGCCAAGGAAAACTGCTGTGTGGAATAAGTAATGGAGCGTGTTTGCTGATATCTACATATGTCAGCCACTGGACATCGGTGAGAGTAAACTATTGTACATTGGTCCTGATCTATGCAAATGGGATGTGTAATGAAGGATTTATACAACTGAACTGATATATGTGAATCCGGGACTGTGCAGGATTAACCTAGACACTGGATTTCAAGAATAGAGGACATTGATGTGAAAGGATTATTAACATTTAATTGGTGTCTATGTTTTTGAGGAGGGATGGGTATTAAGTCATATTGTAGAAGCTGTTTATAATTCTGTGTCACAAAGTAGGAGCGCTGTACGCATATACAAAGTTTGGTTTTTCAGGGAGGTGATACCCCCCAGCGTACGTAGCGATCTGCGAGGGTGGAGCTGGTACATTTGCTAAATATTTGGCCATATAGGTTTAGTGTTTAAAGAGGAGCGCCTATACCACATAGCAAATTAAATAGGTGGATAAATGCTGCGGAAACCACGATCCCTAACCTTGACATAAACGTAGCTGTTCAGAATCTTCAATGGGTTTAATGACTAATATAGGTATATTTCTGTGTACTATTACCTTTTCATTGTACTGATCATCAGCAATATATGCAAGTGGTGAGAAACTGAAATCTTGTTCTGAAACACATTTGGGATCTGTTGTAATGTCGAATATAACCGTATATTGATTATTGTAACTATCTACATGTACGCTGGATTGGCCTTTCTTTCTCTTCTATGTTTTTCTTTTTCTCTTTCTTTTGCTTTGATGTGTTTTTGTTCTTTGTATTTTAAACAATAAAAAAAATTCTCTTAACCTCCCTAGCGGTTTAATTCCCGCGGCCTTCCGGCCGCCGCAGTAGGTTTTTTTTAACTTTTTTTTTTCTAGCATGTAGCTAGCCTAGCGCTAGCTACATGCTTCCACCCTCCCTGCGGCGTCCCCCCGTATGCGCCGATCGCCGCCGGCGCGTATGCCTGTCCGGAAATCCCGTTCTGAACGGGATTTCCATGAGGGCTTCCCCCGTCGCCATGGCGACGCGTCGTGACTTCAGAGGGAGTCCCGATCCACCCCTCAGCGCTGCCTGGCACTGATTGGCCAGGAAGCGCTCGGGGGGGGGGTGCACCCTCTGATGCGGCAAATCGGCGGGGGGTGGCGGCGATCGTGAGTAACACGCAGCTAGCAAAGTGCTAGCTGCGTGTATAAAAAAAAATTTATGCAGATCGGCCCAGCGGGGCCAGAGCAATCCTCCTGCGCGGCTTACCCCATGTCCAGCACGGGGTTGCCACTAAGGAGGTTAAAAAAAGGGGGTCAGAGTCGAGGAGTCAGAGCCATTTTGTGTACTTGGAGTTGGAGTCGGAGGTTTCATAAACTGAGGAGTTGGAGTCAAAAGATTTTTTGTACCGACTCCACAGCCTTGCTTAATAAAAGTGAATGGCCCCTAATTGGAAAACTTCTGGTTAACGGCATCACCCCGCCCCCTCTCATCACGGATATGCTACCTGAAAGTGGGAGTAGCCCCAGACTTTTAGAATGGTTACAATATCATAAACTATGTAGTTTTACTAAATAGCTCTTGTCCTCTGCTCAGATAATGCGGAGTTGCACAGCATCAGTGATTCCAGACCTGAACATGTTTTATCAAAAATCTACCAGATTGTTTTAGATGTTTCCCGCAGGCAATTCAATCGTATGTGTTCCCAATGGGAAGCAGGTCTGGGGAAAAAAGGTTCTCATCTAATGACTGGAAAAAGATGCTGATCCTGACCCACTGGTCCTTAAGGTTGAGTAAAGTACAGGAAAGGAATTATAGGCTCCTGATTCATTGATTTTTGTACCCCAGCACATATCTCAAGATGGCAGGGGGGAGCTGTCAAGAACCGGCCCGCGGCACGCCTGCGTATACGGTTCCCGACTGCGGGTTTGACCAGATTAAGCGGGGAACAGCCTTATTTAAGCTACAAACAAGGCTGGAACCCCTCAAAACACCTCTCACTGCCACCACTAGCGTTGCTAGACACTTCCACTCTGCTGTCGAGTCCTCAGCGCGCACTCCGCGTTTTCGTATTTGGGTCAGCTTTGCGCTTAGGCCAAATACGGGAACGCCACGCACCCACACACACACACAGTTGCAATCTTACACTGTCGTGAAGCAAAGACCCACTAACAGTCGTTCCGAACGATACTGTTAGCTACTCGCACTGGCGTTGTTCGTACGTTGGGTCAGCTGCGCGCTTAGGCCAACGTATGACAAACGCCCCCACACACAATGCAATTACAATTTCCTACGGTAGTGTTGCTCAAGCGTACAATTAGGCATGAACTTATACACGGTTACACTTCAGTCTCTTCTAGGCTATGAGTGTTAGTTTAGTACGGCAGAAGTCAAACTTATTAAATAATAATTTAATATTTCAGAAAAAACATAGAACAGTGCAGAACTGAATATATACAAAAAGATTACAAAAAAAACAAAGTAAAAATAGTTACAAGATAAAATGTACAAAGATAACACACAAAGCGATTTTGCTTACCAAAATAAACGGGAAATAAACGTACCAGCGTATCGATCTGGTGTTGTTGCGGGCGGTACGCACTTCTGGTCAGGAACCAGGTTAGTTCTAGCCGTGTGAGCTACCTCCAAGAACTACAAGCTGTGGCTATCCTAGCTGCGGTTTTATACTATGAAATACGCCTGGAGGCTGTAAGCCTGTGTGGACGGGGGGAAGCTAGATTTAATAACATCCTCAGACATAATTTGATTTCCCAGAGATCTGACATCCACATGTGAACAGTGTCCTATACAACAAAAGACTTTGTTAACCTCCAATCTCCCCAGGTTACAGGTGACAATTGATTAAGGCTTTCACATTGCAGCAGGATGTCCTGTGTGATCTGCTTCAAAGCAACTGTCTGATTAAGTGTTTCCTAATTACCTGTTTTCTGGCTGTCCAGAGGAACTGTATGCTAATGTCCCAGCCCCCTGCTTCCAGAGATATTCAATGCAAATGTAGTACAGCCAGATAACCATCCCTTCAAAGCAGAATACACATGTGAGATATAGCAGACAGAAAATGACAGAGATATGTTCCTGTATTTCCTAATATCATCAGCACCTCAATATATTCCTGACACGCCCCCTCTTCCAGACGGCGCCGGCAGATGATTCTAACGAATCGTCCTGCCAAAGCCGACACTGACGGCCGGGCCTGGGGGGGTAACTCCTTAGCTCCAAACTACAGGAATGGAAAAGTTGGTCAGGTTGCTGCAATGTGTCGTTGCCCTTGGCAACCTGACGTAACCAACCAGGGGAATGCGAGTCAGTGACAACCGTGAATTTGCGACCATAGAGACAGTGCTGCAGCTGGGGAAGGGTTCCAACCGTCGCTACACGCACTTCCTCTATAGTGGCAGGAGCTATCTCTCGGTCCCTTTGGGGAACGATTATCTGCCGGTCTGCCTCCTCCACTTCGGACAGCTCAGAGGGAATAACTCCCCAGGACCCTCTCAGCCCGCCCCTCCCAGCTGGTGACCTGCTGGCTAGCCCCCTGAGCTCTTCCAGGCTGCTGTCAAATCGAACAGCCCCAGAGAGCTAAGTGCTGCCTGTCACACATTCCAGGAAGGCTGCAGACGGAGAGGCTCCTGGGCCCTCCGGGCCAGGTTCCGGATTGGATGTGGCTGACCCAGCAACATTTGCCACTTCGGTGGACAGTCCCTGTGCTGTAGACCCACTAGCGCTGCGGGTTACCACTGCAGCTGAGGGAGCGTCCACATTAGACGTATCATAAACCACATCACCTTTGGTCTTAAAAACATCGGAAGGGTGAAGACCCGGCCTGGTGCCGTCTGCCCCTTCAGTGGGCAATCCATCTGCTGCAGCCCAGCGACCATTGCTGGTTACTCCTGCAGCCGACGGAGTGTCCACAGGACAAGCATCATTATGTAGCACAACACATATGATATCAACATTATCCGTCTTATACATATTGACATTTAGAACATCACATAAAACATCCACATTATCTGTATCATTACACACATTGCTACTCAGCACTTTACAAGTAGCCTCAACAGTTCCTGCATCGATCACCTCGATAGTCCGTGTGTCATGAATGACATCATCAGTTTCTGCATTCTCCATATCAACATGTCCCACTCCAGGCCTAGGCACTGGAGAATCACTAGGGCTGGCTCCTAGCACACAGTCCATAGCCCCTGGGGCCTCACCAGCACTCCCCATTTGCACAGCATTATCAGACAGTACCTTGCAAGAGTCCTGAACTTCTGCTGGGGGTGCAGGCCCCACAGGGTTTGGATTAGGCTCATACCGGGCTACTAACCGTCCCAGGTCAGTACCCAGCAAAACGTTGGTGGGGATTTTGTCAGTTACCCCAACTTCTTTCAGTCCACTGCCGGCCCCCCAATCCAGGTGGACCAAGGCGGTGGGTATGGCTGGGGTGACACCCCCAAATCCTCTGACAGCAATCATTTTCCCAGGTATGTACTGCTCTGGGTTCACAAGCTGGGGATGTATGAGAGTCACTTCTGCTCCAGTGTCTCTCAGCCCAGTGGCAACTGTACCCCCAACCGTGACAAGCTGCAGATTCTCTGCATAGCCAGTAGCATTCCTGGTAGCACACAAAGCCGTTGGGACTTCACTGGGGTTTGAGGCCTCACTGGATTTTGGGGCCTCCCTCTTCCTCTCTGGGCAAGTCGTGCTGATATGACCCACCCTGTCACATACAAAGCATTTCCGAGTGTCAGGTTGCTTGAATCCAGGAGACAGCGGTGCTTGCCTCCTCTGGGTGCTGGGTGAAACAGGTTTAGCAATCGGTTCTCCTCTCCAGCTGGGCGTAGTAGTCCTCCGGGACTCAGGTGCTCTATGGGCGGTGTAGGAATCGGCCATTTCCGCAGCCTCATCCACTGTCTTTGGTTCTCGATCCAGCACAAACAGCCGGACCTCAACAGGACAGGTGTGGAGGAATTGGTCTTTTATCATCAGTTCCTGCAGGGCATCTAAAGTTTCCACTGACAGTCCTTTTACCCACTGCTGGAAGGCAGTGCGCAGGTTGCAAGCATGATCCAGGTAGCTGTCATTAGGACCTCGCTGCACTGTCCTGAAACGTTTGCGATACACTTCTGGCGTGAGGTGGTATCGCGCAATAATGGCTTTCTTAATTGCCTCAAAGTCTGTTTCTTCCTCCTGGGGGAGACTCACAAACGCCTCCAGGGCCTTGCCTCTCAGCCCTGGTGTGAGATATCTTGCCCACTGCTCACGGGGCACCCCATACTGCCGACAAGTCCTTTCAAACCCCTGTAGGAAAGTGTCTATGTCAGAGTCCTTGTCCATAGCGGGGAACTTATCCAGGGGGATTCTGTGGACTCGCTCACCTTCGCGTTCTGCGGGTCCAGCAGACCGGTTCTGCTGCTGAAGTTTAGCCAGCTCCAGCTGGTGTTGCCGTTCAGCTCTTCCCTCCTCTGCCCGGAGTCTGTCCCTCTCGGCCTGGAGTCGCTGGGCAGCTTGTTCCCTCTCTGCTTGTCGTATTTCCCTCTCTGCTTTCCGATGTTCCAGAATCAGCTTTAGGCGCAGTTCGGGCTCAGCCGAACCTAGTAGCTGTAGGTCGGCTTCCAGAGATGTCATCTCCGTGTTAGGTGGATCATCCAGGACATCGTCTCCACTCGCATCCTGTGGCGGGAGCGATTCCTCCTCTGGCGTGTCGTGAGCTGCACCTGCTGACGTTGAAGCACGGGCTCGTTCTGCCTCATCATGCTCCTCGAGCGCACGAACTAACTGCTCCTTAGTCTGGCCGCTCACCGTCTCGATGCCTTTGTGCTCACACAGGTTGAGTAGTATCTCTTTGTTTTGCCTTGCATAGCTGGATGCTTTCTGAGCCATCGTGTTGCACAAAATAAAAAGAAAAAAAAAAAGGGGGGGGAGGGAAAGCAAACACCAAGTGTGTATCTTTGAACAAAAAAAAAAACGTATATAGATTCTGCACTGAGTAGACTTCTGTAGGCTAGTTGCTTCTAGCAAGCTTCCAGCCTTTAGTACTCAGAATAGCGAGCTAAACTGCGTACTAATGTACTAAACGATGCCACCACTGCCAGCCAATTATGTCAAGAACCGGCCCGCGGCACGCCTGCGTATACGGTTCCCGACTGCGGGTTTGACCAGATTAAGCGGGGAACAGCCTTATTTAAGCTACAAACAAGGCTGGAACCCCTCAAAACACCTCTCACTGCCACCACTAGCGTTGCTAGACACTTCCACTCTGCTGTCGAGTCCTCAGCGCGCACTCCGCGTTTTCGTATTTGGGTCAGCTTTGCGCTTAGGCCAAATACGGGAACGCCACGCACCCACACACACACACACAGTTGCAATCTTACACTGTCGTGAAGCAAAGACCCACTAACAGTCGTTCCGAACGATACTGTTAGCTACTCGCACTGGCGTTGTTCGTACGTTGGGTCAGCTGCGCGCTTAGGCCAACGTATGACAAACGCCCCCACACACAATGCAATTACAATTTCCTACGGTAGTGTTGCTCAAGCGTACAATTAGGCATGAACTTATACACGGTTACACTTCAGTCTCTTCTAGGCTATGAGTGTTAGTTTAGTACGGCAGACGTCAAACTTATTAAATAATAATTTAATATTTCAGAAAAAACATAGAACAGTGCAGAACTGAATATATACAAAAAGATTACAAAAAAAACAAAGTAAAAATAGTTACAAGATAAAATGTACAAAGATAACACACAAAGCGATTTTGCTTACCAAAATAAACGGGAAATAAACGTACCAGCGTATCGATCTGGTGTTGTTGCGGGCGGTACGCACTTCTGGTCAGGAACCAGGTTAGTTCTAGCCGTGTGAGCTACCTCCAAGAACTACAAGTTGTGGCTATCCTAGCTGCGGTTTTATACTATGAAATACGCCTGGAGGCTGTAAGCCTGTGTGGACGGGGGGAAGCTAGATTTAATAACATCCTCAGACATAATTTGATTTCCCAGAGATCTGACATCCACATGTGAACAGTGTCCTATACAACAAAAGACTTTGTTAACCTCCAATCTCCCCAGGTTACAGGTGACAATTGATTAAGGCTTTCACATTGCAGCAGGATGTCCTGTGTGATCTGCTTCAAAGCAACTGTCTGATTAAGTGTTTCCTAATTACCTGTTTTCTGGCTGTCCAGAGGAACTGTATGCTAATGTCCCAGCCCCCTGCTTCCAGAGATATTCAATGCAAATGTAGTACAGCCAGATAACCATCCCTTCAAAGCAGAATACACATGTGAGATATAGCAGACAGAAAATGACAGAGATATGTTCCTGTATTTCCTAATATCATCAGCACCTCAATATATTCCTGACAGGAGCCTCAGGGGCATGCTGGAGATGTGGGAAAGAGATAGGGGATTATGTACATTTGTGGTGGGGATGTGATTGCATTTCGAGCCTATGGAGGCTTGTGTTTGAGTGGTTTGAGGAGATTAATCTATGTCAAATGGATCATACTCCTGAGATTTCTTTACTTTCCATGTTTCCAGCCCCAATAAAGTATGCAAAGGGGTCTCTTCTTGATGGCTTCAGTTAGGTATTTGATAGCTAAATATTGGAAACAAGATGCCCAATTGGTGGCAGTAGACCTGACTGAGGCCCTCGATGATACAATGAAAATGGAGGAATTGGTTCTATCAGCACAAATTAAGTTGGAAAAGTTCTATAGCCAATGGGCAGCATGGCTAGAGTTTTAGGGAGTGTTATTGAGACCACCATTGCTTAATTG
Organism: Hyperolius riggenbachi; assembly: GCF_040937935.1. NCBI lineage: Eukaryota > Metazoa > Chordata > Amphibia > Anura > Hyperoliidae > Hyperolius > Hyperolius riggenbachi. The sequence continues at coordinate 179,453,496 of NC_090653.1, read as the reverse complement.
GGGACCCAATGAGGTTGTTTTCAAAAGACCTTGAATGAATATTTTCTGTGAAAGTTGGAGGAGACGAGTGTATACGTATGATGGACCTAATTCGACTTGTATTCCTGCTCTCTTTGATCTGCTCTTTTTTTCTTTCGATTTCTTTTTCTTCTCTTTCATTTCTGCTCTCTGAAATACAGTGGCTTGCAAAAGTATTTGGCCCCCTTGAAGTTTTCCACATTTTGTCACATTACTGCCACAAACATGAATCAATTTTATTGGAATTCCACGTGAAAGACCAATACAATGTGGTGTACACGTGAGAAGTGGAACGAAAATCATACATAATTCCAAACATCTTTTACAAATCAATAACTGAAAAGTGGGGTGTGCGTAATTATTCAGCCCCCTTTTTGGTCTGAGTGCAGTCAGTTGCCCATAGACATTGCCTGATGAGTGCTAATGACTAAATAGAGTGCACCTGTGTGTAATCTAATGTCAGTACAAATACAGCCGCTCTGTGATGGCCTCAGAGGTTGTCTAAGAGAATATTGGGAGCAACAACACCATGAAGTCCAAAGAATACACCAGACAGGCCAAGGATAAAGTTATTGAGAAATTTAAAGCAGGCTTCGGCTACAAAAAGATTTCCAAAGCCTTGAACATCCCACGGAGCACTGTTTAAGCAATCATTCGGAAATGGAAGGAGTATGGCACAAATGTAAACCTACCAAGACAAGACCGTCCACCTAAACTCACAGGCCGAACAAGGAGAACGCTGATCAGAAATGCAGTCAAGAGGCCCATGGTGACTCTGGACGAACTGCAGAGATCTACAGCTCAGGTGTGGGAATCTGTCCATAGGACAACTATTAGTCATGCATTGCACATAATTGGCCTTTATGGAAAAGTGGCAAGAAGAAAGCCATTGTTAACAGAAAAGCAGAAGTCCCATTTGCAGTTTGCCACAAGCCATGTGGGGGACACAGCAAACATGTGGAAGAAGGTGCTCTGGTCAGATGAGACCAAAATGAAACTTTTTGTCCAAAATGCAAAACGCTGTGTGGCGGAGAATTAACACTGCATATCACTCTGAACACACCATCCCCGCTGTCAAATATGGTGGTGGCAGAATTATGCTTTGGGGGTGCTTCTCTTCAGCAGGGACAGGGAAGCTGGTCAGAGTTGATGGGAAGATGGATGGAGCCAAATACAGGGCAATCTTGGAAGAAAACCTCTTGGAGTCTGCAAAAGACTTGAGACTGGGGCGGAGGTTCACCTTCCAGCAGGACAACGACCCTAAGCATAAAGCCAGGGCAACAATGGAATGGTTTAAAACAAAACATATCCATGTGTTAGAATGGCCCAGTCAAAGTCCAGATCTAAATCCAATCTAAAATCTGTGGCAAGATCTGAAAACTGCTGTTCACAAACGCTGTCTATCTAATCTGACTGAACTAGAGCTGTTTAGCAAAGAAGAATGGGCAAGGATTTCAGTCTCTAGATGTGCAAAGCTGGTAGAGACATACGCTAAAAGACTGGCAGCTGTAATTGCAGCAAAAGTTGGTTCTACGAAGTATTGACTCAGTGGGCTGAATAATAATTATGCACACCCCACTATTTATTTTTAAAAAATGTTTGGAATCCTGTATGATTTTCGTTCCACTTTTCACGTGTACACTACTTTGTATTGGTCTGTCAAGTGAAATTCCAATAAAATTGATTCATGTTTGTGGCAGTAATGTGACAAAATGTGGAAAACGTCAAGGGGGCCGAATACTTTTGCAAGCCGCTGTGCATCTTTTATATAAAAGTTAGGTTTGGAGTATTCTATGGAATGTTATGTCAACTTTTTTTTTTTGGGGTGGGTTCATGTTGGTATGTCCTGCAATAGTAAGGGGTTCATTTTCGGTGTTGGCTTCACATCATTTTAGTGATGTCTGTATATAACTTTGACCTAATAAAAACTGTGCAAAAAAAAAAAAAAATGCAGCATCTACCCGCCATGGCTTATGCTAAACATACACGGTTAGATTGTTACTTATCAATCGAGCCGCTGATGGCTTGATTGAAAATATCCGACAGGTCCGATGACCCGCTAGATAGATTCCCCGCGGGCGGGGAATCGAGCGGCTGATAAGGCATGCCCGTGGGGACAAGCGGGGGATCAATCCGCGTGCATGCGCGGTGACGTGTCGGCATCGAGCCAGCGCAAAAACTAACCGTGTATGCCCAGCATTACATCTTCCTAGTACTGCAAACTCTTCACTGGTTGCCAGTAAAATGGAGAACCCAGTTTAGGATATGCCTGCTGGGGACCTATTTTAGAATAAAAAGGGTTCACTTGTATATTTGGGGCACTATTTTTTTTTTAGGATTTTAGGCAGTTTTTTTTTTTTTTTTTCTTAAGAAAATAAAGGATTTCTACAAAACAAAGCATACAACTGTCCCAAGCGGACTATATCTGCTGAAACCTAAATGTTCTACAGTAAAACCCATTATCCAAAACTCTGTTAACCAGAAGTCTTAAGCAACCGGCAAAAAAATCCTGGCCTTGCAGGATGCATAAATCTACTTTTACTATTATTTACACAGTAATAAAGTCAGTAATAAATTAAAGTCTTAATTTGTTTATAATGGCTGTATTTCAACATTAACCACTTTAGGATCTCTGGTATGTATAGCTATGCCACTGTATACTTCACGTGGGGATCAGGGGAGAAGATATGCGCACTGTTACCTCCTGCAGCAATCGCGATCCCCACGCCGTTTTTGTTCGCTTCACCATCCCTGCCCCCTCCATCTGTGATCGGGATATGAGAATCCTCTATTTCCAGTCCCGATCACCTTGCCTGTGTCTTCCGAGAGTTTGATAATGTGACGCAAGCTAAATGCACCTAATTATACCACTATACTGTTTTACATAAAAAATGTATGATTAGTGTTTTATTTTATTTTTAACCCCTTCCAACCCTGCCCCACAGTTAAAGAAATAAAACACTTGTTAAAAAAAAAAATGTTACCTTAGGGACTTTTCTAATATGTATGTCATGAGAGTATATTACTCTTAATGTTGCAAAAAAAAAAGTCTTGTAATAAATGAAATGGTATTAAAAATCCCTAAACAGAAGAAATGCTCCTTTATTTCCACATAAAATATTATCACCATACATTGTACTAGGGACACAATTTAAACGTTGTAATAACCTGGGACAAATGGGCAAATAAATTGTGTGGGTTTTATGTATCGAAGCACATTTTATTTTAAAACTATTATGGCCGAAAACTGAGAAATTATATTTTTTTCTTATTACCGTATATACTCGCGCATAAGCCGAATTTTTGAGGCCAAAAAAGGGGCCCAAAAGTGAGGGTCTCGGCTTATCCTCGAGTCAGTCATTAGTGCCCCCTCACCAGTGTGCGCAATTCACCACAATGTGTAAAAAAAAAAAATAAAAATGTAAAAAGCCAAGCAGCTCTAATGATCGCGTGCTCCCCTCTCCTGCTTGCTGCTATGTGTAAAGTAATCCGCTTCCCCCTCTCCCTGATTTCCGATATGCATGGAGTAGTCTGTATGCCCCCCCTCCTCCGCTATGTGTAAATTACGGTAATCCGCAGGATATTCGCCTGTATGGCCATCCTCTGAAGTGTCCTTGTCCCTGGGTGTCAGGATATGCAACTGCGGCATGAGTGATTCCTACCGGTCCGCGCTGGGATGCCTCTTCCTGTCAGTCACAGGCTTGTTGCTATGACGCCCTCTAGTGGCATATCTTCTCACGTGTGCCACTGCAGGCTTCATAGCAAAGAGCCTGCGACGGACAGGATAAGGCGTCCTGGTAGGAATCACTCACGCCGCAGCTGCATATCCTGACACCTGGGGACAAGGACACTTCAGAGGTTGGCCATACACTTGGAAAGAGGATATCGTTTGGATTACCGTACTTTACACATAGCGGGGGAGGGGGGGCACACGCAGACTACTCTATGCATATCTGGGAGAGGGGGACGCGATCATTAGTGCTGCTCAGCTTTTTTGTTACACATTGCACTGGGGGTGCACTTGAGGGAGGGGGGCAAGCTGTAATTAGTGAAAGAAAAGTATCCCTGTACACTACAAAAGGAGGTTAGAGCTTTTCTTGATTTTTATGGACTTTGTCTTTTGTCACTTTAGACTCAAAGTTCCCTCTCCCGTTCAGTTTAATTGCTATGGTTTTATCTTGTAGTCTATAGTAATCATTATCGTACTATGCATTAAAGACACACAATGTGGTCCGTTGGGACTTTTTACAGCTGCTTCACTCTGATCGCAGTTGCAATCACCTACTAAATGTGCTAACGCTGCAGCACTCTGCACATGGCTGGGGGCATGTTTTATCAGCTGTTATTGTACAAAATATGGATAGAAGAGCGTGTGAGTTAAGTTCTTACTGAGTGAGCGTATATGTGTATGTGTGTGTACAGCCATTTTTACTGACCTAATGCTGTTGCATTTCCTACCCACCGGCTTATACTCGGGTCAATCATTTTTTTTTTTTTTTCAGGATTTTTAGGTAAAAGTTGGAGGGTCAGCTATACTTGAGTCGACTTATACTCTCGTATATACGGTATTCCCTTTACAATGCATATGAAAAAATAAATCATAGCAAAAGGTACCACCCAAAGAAAAAGCCTAATTTGTGGGGGGGGGAAAAATTATATAGATCATTTAAGTGTGATGAGTAACAAAGTTATCGCTGAATGAATGGAACGCTCAAATGTGAAAATTGTTTTGGTTCTTAAGGGGAAAAAAAAAACCTGTGACTCTGAAGTGGTTAAAACTGTGTTTATGGTCAGTGTGGGGTATAGTACTGTGGGTTTTTTTTTGTTTTTTTTTAAGCTAGGCCTATTTTTAACATGGACTCTCAAGCAACCAGAAACTTCACTTCAGCAACAGCCAATCCCCATTGGTGCTGGATAATGGGGGTTTTACTGTATTTTTTAACAAATTAATAACACTGCTCTGTATTACAAAGTGACCCTCTACTTAAAACAATTTCTCCACCACAGACAGATATTTTTTTAGAAAGGCAGCTCCGTCGGGAATCATGTGACACCTCGCTAATATAGAGAAAATTCAAACTAATAAAAGATGTGTTTAACATCGCTACAGTAAAACTAAGAAAATTGGATGTTATTAATAGACATTAAAGTGTACCCAAAGTTCCAGATAGGAGTCGGCACACCATCTGTTTATCCCCGGGTGCCTGACAAAGTGGCAAAGGCCATGCCACATCAGTACAAATGTTCAAAGGATTGTCAGCACACCGTTCTTAATAGCACATACTTTATTGTGCCAGTCTCCTCAAAATGGTCCAACAATTGTTTCGGGGCCACGCAGGGTCCCCCTTTATCAAGGCATGTGGTTACCAAACAATTGTTGGACCATTTTGTGGAGACTGGCACAATAAAGTATGTGCTATTAAGAACGGTGTGCTGACAATCCTTTGAACATTAAAGTGTACCCGAGGTGGATACAATTGGCACAGATGGGACATGGAAGTACGTTCCTATTTACAGGACCTGCCTCTGTGTCCCTTCCATGCAGCTTTTTCTGTCCCCTTCACCCCGCAGCCCCCCTGGATTGTAGCGGCATGTAGAGGGAAAGAGACGTTTTAGCAGAAGAGGCACGCCTACATAATGCCCCTTCCCAGTCCCTCAGGCCATCCTACTGGCTCTTACCGCCGTTCACTTGCCTCATTTTCCTCCTCTCTCTGCTCTCGGAGGAGAGCAGAGAGCTGTGTGAGATATCCATGTTAACGCTCATTGGTAAAGTTCCCAAGAGTGTATCTTTTCCTTTTGGAGTTCAGGCCTCACACGTTTAGACATCATGTTAACCATGATACCATGACTGTACAGATATCAGAGCACTATCCATTAATGAAAAACACACTGGAAATCTAGACTGCTGTCTAGTAAGAGACAACTCGTAACATACTGCAATGACCACTCTAAAAGAAGAGTAAGGGCTTTTTTTATCGCTAGTGATTTGAATCTCTTGCTAATACAATGCTATGGGTATAATCAAATTGCTCAAGTAAGAACACACACATACTATTACATTAGAACAGCGTTTTGAATTGCAAGCACTTAAAAAGTTTTGTAGTGTGAACTAGCCCTAAGGCATGGGACACTTGTCTATTTTCATGTGTTTTCTGCACAGAAAAACTGATTTTAAACTGAGAACTTATGTTAATCAGAAGAATATCATGCAGCATAATTCTGCACATTGCATGCATTTCCTCTATCAATTACATTAGTTGCTGCATGCACAGTACGGATCCGCCCAAGGGCTTCCAAAGACCCAAGACTGATCTTTATTTTAACCACTTGCCGACCGAACACTACCAGTGTTCTCCCCAGAATTTCTAACCAGCCGGGTGGCATGAAAAAGTAGCCGGGTGGGGAAGTAAGGTCACGTTGGGTGGAGTTGGAGGGTGATGCTGGGTGCCACTACTAGGTAGGGAGGGGCAGGGTGGATCGTGTTGGGTGCTACTTGGTAGGGACGAGTGTAGGTGGATCATGCTGGGTGCTTTTGAATGAGGAAGTGGGTAAGGAGGAAACACACTGGGAACTACTGATGAGGAGTTACACTGGATGATCTCACATGCACACAAGCATGATGTACACATGCTTGTTGCTTGTCTATGTGCTAAACAGCGTGTACTACAGAGGGGAAAAAAAGGACTGGGAAAGAAAAACCAAGGAGGAATGTGTGAGAGACAAAGGGAAATGTGTGAGAGGGAGAGACAGACTAAAGGTAGAAGAAAACATATGTATATCAGTGTGGAAAAGGAAGGAGGGGGGGGGGGCAATAAAAACAACGACACTGTGTGGGTCAGAAAGGAGAGGATTGCAAGCAGTACCATCTAAATATGAATGTAATACAAGAGTGCAGCACTCTCACAGATCCTGTAACTTGCACAGCACACTGCAGGTCTGCAGACAGGTTTACATCAATGTAACATCTCGGAGCAGAGCAGTTGGGGGAAGGACAGCAATAGGAGCTGTAAAAATGTCTGTCTCCTCTCCTCCCAGCAAAGTGCATCTGAAAGGGGGGCATGCCATAGAGGTGACGCTACACCAGGCACGGCAGCAAAGGCAGCTAATGGCTATCAGTCACCACCTTACCAGGGATTAACAGATAACCATCTGCCCTGCAATGCTGTCTCCCCGGCATGAGCGAGCGCTGATCTACACTTCCCTGTGCTCTGACTTTTGACCTGCGAGGCTGGAGGTGAGGCTGGAACACATTCTGGGAAGTTTGCTGCGATGTGAAGACTTGCTGGAGGAAGGAAGAGAGCCCGTCCTCTGCATAATAGTCATGCAGATCGGGATGGGATTCACTAGCTCCAGCTCCTTTGAAGTTCCTGCGGTGCCTGTGTAACTTCAGTTACCACCAGGCTCTCCCCGCCCCTCTACATCACGGATATGCAGGAGCTGAGGGGAGGGCGGAGATAGTGTGAGTGACAGCGGCTGGCTCACTGCATTGAATGTGGAGGAAGAAAATCTGATGCACGCTGTAACCACAGGCGGGCGGGAAGCTGAGACCAGCCGGGCGCTCCGCCCGGGTAATAGGCTCTGGGGAGAACACTGACTACCTATGGGCGGCGGCAATGTGGCTCCCCTGGACCGCGTAACGTCGATCGGCGGCACCTGGGGGACTAATTAGCAGAGGATCACACGCATCCGCCAGCATTAGGCTCCGCCCACCCGCGATGCCAACCCGCCGGCCAGTTAGCAGCACCGGCGGGTTGTAAACACCCCGATCTCCCGGTACTAAGTGTTTAATACACTTTGTTATGTATACAAAGTGTATTATACTGGCTGCCTCCTCCCCTGGTGGTCCCAGTGATCGAGCGACCACCAGGGGAGGAGGCAGCTGTGTATGTAATTACACAAGCACACTGATCCTGCCCCCTGATCGCACACTGCACCCCTCAGACCACTGTTTGCACCTAATCACCCATCAATCACTCCCTGTCACTGTCGATTCTATATTTTAGATTAGGCTCTAATTAGCCCCCCTGGGGCCTCCTGGTTACCCCTCATACCCTCAGATCCTCCCAGACCCCCCCCCCATGTACTGTATACATCTATTCTCCTCTGTAATCACCCACTGATAACCTGTCAATCGCCCCCTGTCATCGCCAACCATCAGATCAGAACCTAACCTGCCCCTTGCAGGCACCTGATCACCTGCCCACACCCTCAGATCGCTCGCAGACCCGCCCTCAGATCACCTCCCAAGTGCATTTACATCTGTTTCTCCCCTCTAATCGCCCATCAATCACCACCTGTCACTGCTACTCTTTAGATCAGACCATAATGTGCCCCTTGCGGGCACCCAATCACCTGCCCACACCCTCAGACCCCCTCTGATCAACTCACCAGTGCATTGATTGCATCTATCCTTCCCTCTAATCACCTCCTCAAACCCCCACCCCCGATCACCCCCCCTCTCACTATCCTAGTGATTTAAAAAAAAGTGATCAGTGAAAACTGTCACTTTTTTAGTATCACTAGTGTTAACAGTTAGGCGAGTTATTTAGCTAGGGTCCTTCGTTGGGTAGTTAGCATCAGTTAGCACCCAGCCCACCACACCTCAGTCACTAATTAGTTGCTGATTAGCATCATCACTGTCGCTGATCAGCATTGCTACTATATAGTATCTGTAAGTGATCATTACTGATCGCAGTCAGATCTATATTGGGCTCACTAGGATACACAAAAAATGCAGTGTTTGACTGATCAGGCCTGATCGTTCGCCTGCACTTGCGTACAGCCCGCCCCACCGCAGTGACAGAATTTTTTTTTCTGATCATTGCAAAAAACACTATATACAGTAAGCTGTGGTGCTGTAAAGATCAGTTTTGCTTTTTTTTTTTTTTTTTTTTTTTTAAGATTCTTTTATTTTATAAGAAAGTATAACACAGGATTACAAGTCTATTTGTCAGGATCAACATACAAAATGTAACAGGAATCGTGATTGTCATATTGGTGCAAAGTTATACATACAGTTGACTAGATGGGAATTGCATATATGTCAAGAAATATAACGCATCAGTCTAAAGCAATATATAGCTAGTCTGTAGTCAGCAACAGGGTGTAACGAAAAGCGGGCACCGCACACCAGATCAACCCGTTGTAGAGGTATCAATGCTACCCTGGGCCCATAGGGAACATACACCAGGGAGCCTTTAAAGATAGTAATGGACGGACTCATCAAGTGCGCCACACCCACCGATCGAGGACCCATATCATGTTTAGATGAGGCTCATGGCCGGGGGGCCCATACATACATAAACCCTCCTGACTGAATAGCCAAATTATGTAAAAGAGATAAAGAGTAAGGAAAGGAAGCTAGAAAGAAAAGAGGAAGAAAAAGAGGAAGAGGGGTAAGAGTGGTCACAGAGGAGATCTCGAGCAGCCCAGAAAGGGGACCCACGGTCACATTATCAATAGTGCTCCCCGACCGCCAGGAGAGAGATATTTTCAAGGCATCTCTCCACCCAACTTAAGTTGTAATTTGTGCCTGCCGATTATCTAATCAAGAGTGCTCGGTAGCGTTGTCTCTTGGAATTCAAACCATCCAAACCAGGTTTTCCAAAATTGTTCGTGTCTATTCTGTAAGGTAGCAGTGAGGTCTTCCATCTTTTGTGTTTGGTCTATCAGCCTGAGCCATTCCCCAATTGTAGGAGGATTCACTGATCTCCAGTGCCTTGCGACTAGTGATCTGGCCGCATTGACTAAGTGTCTAGTAATCGTTTTCTTGTACCTTCTGATGGACCATGAATTATGGTGGAGCAAAAAAAAGCTGGCGATTCAGGGGGAAGAAAATCGGTAATTTCGTGCATAATATTTCTTACATCTAGCCAAAACTGGGTAAGTTTCTCTCAGGACCAAAAAATGTGCAGCGTAGTGCCTACGTCCTGCTCACATCTCCAGCATAGATTAGAGGTGTTAGGGAACATGGCATGTAGACGGGAGGGGGTCAAGTACCATCTGGTGAGTAACTTGTATCCCGACTCCTGGGTCTTGGAAGTTATAGAAGATTTGTGGGCGAACACCAAAATTTTATCCCATTGCTTATTGCTAAATGTAGTGCCTAGCTCCTGTTCCCATTTGCATCTAATTGGAGCTGACGGGGATTCAGCTTCATTCAGTAGTGAATACATCAGGGATATTGTTCCCCTTATCTGGCCTTCCCCTTGACAAGTTTTTTTTTTTTTTTTTTTTTTTTTTTTTAATCAAAACTCAGTGACCACAGCTTTCTACTTCACAAATACTCCCTTTTACTAGGTAGGGGCTCTCTTTCCTGGGTAGTTTCAGAGAAATACCCCCTAAATTTAGCAGTCCACCATGGCAAAAAAGGGTTATTCCGCTGAAGAGGCCGCCGAGATTTTGGACCAGTGGGGTGAGTGCGATTGGGAAGCCTCATCCGACGAATCATCCGGGTCAGAATACGAACCGGTGAACAGCAGTGGCTCTCTGACTGATAGCAATGACAAGGTTGAGGTCTCGGCTAGAGCCAGGCCCACCACACCCCATGTCACTGGACCGCAGGTGGTGCAGGATCAGACTCAAGGGCAGCAGAGTGGTGCTAGCGCTGATCCAAATTTTCTTGGTGAGGCATGCACCAGCAGCGTAACACATCTCCTGGACCTAGCACCAGTACTACCATAGACCCTGGTGAAGTGGCGAGCACCAGCATGGTAGTAGAAACTGGTTCGGTGGCACGTGCATTAAAGAGAATCTGTATTGTTAAAATCGCTCAAAAGTAAACATACCAGTGCGTTAGGGGACATCTCCTATTACCCTCTGTCACAATTTCGCCGCTCCTCGCCGCATTAAAAGTGGTTAAAAACCGTTTTAAAAAGTTTGTTTGTAAACAAACAAAATGGCCACCAAAACAGGAAGTAGGTTGATGTCCACACATAGAAAATACATCCATACATAAGCAGGCTGTATACAGCATTCCTTTTGAATCTCAAGAGATCATTTGTGTGTTTCTTTCCCCCATGCACTGAAGTTTCAGGCTGCTCTTTTCTTCCTGCAAACAGCTTTGCCCTTGTTTGTAATTCCTCAGTATGTGAAAGCCCAGCCAGCTCAGAGGACGATTTATCCAGCTGATTAGAGCAGCTTCTCTCTTCTCTCTTATCTAAATAACACACAGGCAGTGTGCATAGAGGGGCCAGGAAGGGTGAGTTCATAGCAGAACCACAACACTGAAGAACTTGGCAGCCTTCCAGACACAGGCCGACAAGTCTGACAGGGGAAAGATACATTGATTTATTACAGAGACTGTCATAGTAGAAAGTGCTGCAGTTAGCCAGAACACATTAGAATAGCTTTTGGAACATGTAGGATGATAAAAAACAGGATGCAATTTTTGTTACGGAGTCTCTTTAAGACCCGAGTCGAAGCCACCAGCAAAACGGGCCCGGTGAACAGCAGTGGCTCTCTGACTGATAGCAATGACGAGGTTGAGGTCTCGGCTAGAGCCAGGCCCACCACACCCCATGTCGTACTACCCATAGTCTCCCAGAGGTGCTGGCAAATTCTGATTGGCAATACCCTGGTTCCGCCGCACCCGTACTGCCCCCTTTCACCGCCCAGTCTGGAGTCCGGGTGGAGACTTTTTTTCATCTGTTCTGCACTGTGGATCTCTATGACTTAATTGTGGCTGAGACCAACTGTTATGCCACACAATACGCAACCGCCAATCCGAGAAGCTACCATGCCCAGCCTTTTCGGTGGAAACCACTCCAAGCTCCAAACTTAACATTTTTTGGGGGCCTTCTCCTTAACATGGGTCTAGTCAAAAAGAATGTATTGCGGTCTTATTGGTCTACGCACCCAATATATCACATGCCCGTGTTCTCTGCTGCCATGTCCAGGTCACGATTTGAGAACATCCTGCACTTCAGTGCCAATGCAACCTGTCATCTAAGACGCCACCCTGCTTATGATCGATTCCACAAAATTCGGCCCCTCATAGACCACCTGTCATTAAAATTTGCAGATGCTTATACTCCTGAACAGTCATTTTGAGGCATTTGGTTTCCAGACTACTCCTCACGGTTTTGGGCCCCTAAAATGCCAGGGCAGTATAGGAACCCCACAAGTGACCCCATTTTAGAAAGAAGACACCCCAAGGTATTCCGTTAGGTGTATGATGAGTTCATAGATTTTATTTTTTTTGTCACAAGTTAGTGGAAAATGACACGTTGTGAAAAAAAAACAATAAAAATCAATTTCCGCCAACTTGTGACAAAAAATAAAACCTTCTATGAACTCACCATACACCTAACGGAATACCTTGGGGTGTCTTCTTTCTAAAATGGGGTCACTTGTGGGGTTCCTATACTGCCCTGGCATTTTAGGGGCCCTAAACAGTGAGGAGTAGTCTAGAAACCAAATGCCTCAAAATGACCTGTAAAATACTAAAGGTACTCATAGGACGTTGGGCCCCTTAGCGCACCTAGGCTGCAAAAAAGTGTTGCACATGTGGTATCGCCGTACTCAGGAGAAGTAGTATAATGTGTTGTGGGATGTATTTTTTACACATACCCATGCTGGGTTAGGAGAAATATCTATGTGTAAAAATACACCCCAAAACACATTATACTACTTCTCCTGAGTACGGCGATACCACGTGTGACACTTTTTTGCAGCCTAGGTGCGCTAAGGGGCCCAACGTCCTAGGAGTACCTTTAGGCTTTACAGGGGTGCTTAAAATGTAGCACCCCCCAAAATGCCAGGACAGTAAACACACCACAAATGACCCATGTGTATTTTTGCCACTTTAAACTCCCTGCTTAAACCCACCCTCCGTTTCCTCCCTCTCTGCCACAGATTTAGGGCTCGTTTCCACTATCGCGAATCTGCATGCGTCCAACGCATGCAGATTCGCACATGTAATGCAAGTGGATGGGCCTGTTTCTACTGTAGCGTTGTTGAGGTGCGTTTTTTTTCAGCGGTAAAAAAACGCACAAAAGAGCCAACGAATTCGCCTGCGAGTGGAATGCATGCGAATCGCCGCTAATGTATTTAATAGTAAAAACGCATGCGTTTGTTACATGCGTTTTTACCCGCGATTTCGCACCTTTTTCAATTTTATTTTGCCCTGGCAGTGTCATGGTTAATTTCGCATGGCACCTTGCCACGCGAAATCGCGGGTAAAAACGCATGCGGAAACGCATCCGCATGCGTTTTTCAAGCGTCGGAATGCCGGCGAAATCGCGTCGCAACAGTGGAAACAAGCCCTGAGCCACCCACTTCACCAACAAAATAGTCTCCATCCGTCAGGAAATATCCAATCTTAAATCTTCACCTCCCACCTCCTCCCAACCAACTCCTCCTCCACCCTATCCTCCCCTCTCCTCCTTCACTCCTACTACCACTGAGGAAGTCAAGCACCTACTGCAGACTTCCCATACCACTACCTCCCCCCTTGACCCCCATCCCTTCTGATATACTTCAGCCTCACTTCACATATTTGGCCCCAGTCCTCGCGACCCTGTTTAACCTCTCCCTATCCACAGGCACCTTCCCCTCAGACTTCAAGCAGGCCACCGTATTGCCCCTGCTCAAGAAACCCTCCCTCGACCCCTCGCTACCCTCAATCTACCGCCCTATCTCCCTCCTCCCCTTTGCCTCAAAACTCCTTGAGCGTCTGGCTCACAAACGCCTGACCCAGTACCTCAATGCCAACTCACTGCTAGACCCACTGCAATCTGGATTTCGGCCTGCCCACTCAACCGAAACTGCTCTCACCAAAGTGGTCAATGACCTTGCCTTAGCTAAAGCTGAAGGTAAATACTCCATTCTCCTCCTTGACATTTCAGCAGCTTTTGACACAGATCATCCCCTACTCCTCCAGTCCATGGGCATTCACGATCTCGCCCTGACCTGGTTTTCATCCTACCTCTCCAACCGCTCCTTCACGACCTCCTTCAATGAGTCCTCGTCCACCCCCAACCACCTCTCGGTGGGAGTCCCCCAAGGCTCGGTCCTTGGCCCCCCTACTGTTCTCCCTATACATATCCTCCATTGGAAAGGTTATCTCCTCCATGGGTTTTAACTAGCATCTGTATGCAGATGACAACCCAAATCTACCTCCACACCCCTGACATCTCGACCACTACCATGGACAAGGTGTCCTCCTGCCTATCAGCCATCTCCTCCTGGATGTCCGCTAGGTTCCTGAAACTGAATCTAGACAAAACAGAATTTATGATCTTCCCACCCCGGCTATCCCTGAACCTCCCAGATGTGCATGTCGCTGTTAACCACACTACCATTCGCCCTACCTCTCAAGCCCGCTGTCTGGGTGTCACCCTGGACTTCGAACTCTCCTTCACTCCCCACATCCAAAACCTCACAATGTCCTGCAACTTCCACCTTCGTAACATCTGTAAGATTCGCCCTTTCCTGACCTCTGCCACCACCAAACTCCTCATCCATGCCCTCATAATTTCCCGCCTCGACTACTGTAATGCCCTTTTGTCTGGTCTCCCTATGACCCGAATAGCCCCACTGCAGTCCCATCATGAATGCAGTCCAGCCAGAATTATCCACTCCTCCCATCGCTCCACCAGAGTGGCTCCCCTCCGTGAATCCCTCCACTGGCTTCCTGTCCAGAATCAGATTCAAGATAGTGTCTGACCTACAAATCTGTCCACAAAACCTGTCCAACCCACATGTTCTAATGTTTCGTATAAATTGTACTATGTGTAGTGTTACTTGTACTGTTTGCACTGCCAACCTGCCTTATGTCCACAAATAATTCCGGGTGCGGCGCCCTCGCACTTGGCGAATAAAGTCATTCTGATTCTGATTTCTGATCTTACTCAGAGGTACACACCTAGCCGCTCACTCAGTTCCTCCAATTAACTTCGCTTGACCGCCCCCCGCATCACACAGTCCCATGCACGCCTCCAGGACTTCTCAAGAGCTGCTCCAACACTTTGGAACTCTCTACCTTCACCCATTAGGGCAGTCCCCTCCTTCAACATCTTCAAGAAGGCCCTCAAAACTCACCTTTTCACTCCACTCCTCACAATTGCTCTAAACCCACAATGGAATTCTGGTCCCTACCTTTCGTGTCTCTACCTCTCCTCCTAGATTGTAAGCCTTTGGGCAGGGTCCTCCTCCTTTTGTGTCCTACCTGATCATGCACCTCCATTACTGTGAACCCATGCTATGCACTTGATTGAACCTAACTTGCCTAATCTCCATGCTCCATCTAGTGACTAAGCATTTACCTTATGCTCATTCTGTGCTGTGTGATCTGGTTTTCTTGTATTCCTGTATTGTCATATTGCTGTATGTCACCCCTAAATATTGTCTGTAACCTAAATTAATGTTCAGCGCTGCGTAATATATTGACACTCTATAAATACAATAAATAATAATTCATAGCGGGGCATGGTGAGTCCGTGGCAGATTTCATTTTTGTTCACAAGTTAGGAGAAATGGAAACTTTTCGTCAGTGTCATTTTCCGCTAACTTGTGACAAAAAATAAAATCTATGAACTCCCCATGCCTCTTAGTGAATACTTTGGGATGTGTTCTTTCCAAAATGGTGTCATTTGGGGGGTATTTATATTATCCTGGAATTCTAGCACCTCATGAAACATGACAGGTGCTCAGAAAAGTCAGAGATGCTTCAAACTGGGGAAATTCACTTTTTGCACCATAGTTTAACGCTATAACGTTTACCCAAACAAAAAAGAATCCAATAAATGTCTATTATCAGACATGTAGCACAATAAATTTAGACAAAAATGTATATATAAATTTTACTTTATTTGAAAAATGTCAGCACAAAGTTTAAAAAATCCTTTTCTCTAACCCTTAGCTGGGATACGTCCTTAGGAGATTGGGCACGCCCAGATACCTATTGAAACACAAATGGAAAGTAATAAAAAGCTCCCGCCCTCCCTTCAGCCCCAGTTGATTTTGTGTTTCCGCCCGGAAACACTTGGAAAGTCTGCTCCCATTTTTTGTTTTACTTTTTCCTCACTGGAGGGTGAGAAGGTCATTTTTGGGGGTACCTGGGCAGCGGCATAGTCTCCGGAGAGGTCTTCAAAGACTGGGTGAGGACCGGGGATTTCTGGCACAGGTGCTTGCTTGGTGTACGCTGGTCGCCCGGGAGAAGCGAAGTATCGGGCTGTCTAGCTGCCGCCTTCCTCATGTGTAATATGCCACTGCCGAGTTTTGTAGGATATCCAGCTAGTGGAGTGCACACGTATTTCCAGTATGCAGGAGGCGGGGCGGAAGTGAGTGGCCGGACCTGATGCGGCTGGGACTCTGCCTCATTATTTAAAAGGACGCTGACAAACCATATGGCGCCTTTATGGAGGAGAGGAAATCAACGAATTCAGCAGCAGCCATGGCGTGCTCAGCGGCCCCCGCTGCGGTAGAGGGAGCTATTGATGTATCCACAGCGCAGGCATCAGCATCCACGTCCACAGCAGAACAGTCTCAAGCTGATGGTGTGGTGAGTGGGAGATAATCTCTCCCTTTCTGTGACCCTGTAATATTGGCATTTGAGTCTAACCAGGGGGTATTTGTTTCTTTTCCCTCTTTTGTGTTTTCATAGGCAAGAGTGGAGTCTAAATCTGGTGGGCCTGGTTCTTCTGCTAGACCTAGATCTAAAAAATGCGGTCAGTGTTCGGCTAAATTGGCTTCTGCTTATACTAAGTCTTTTATGTCAGAGTTGTATTGATGCGGTGATGGCTTCTGAATATTCTTCTATTTTTAAGAATGTTATGCGATCTGTAAAAAAGGATATGGTAGTTGCATTAGAGAGTCAGTGGTTCCTATGGCCTCTTCACAATCCTCTTCTGTTCCTTTTGATTCGGCCGCCACTTCTGAACCCTCTTCAGTTCCTTTGGATCCAGCTTCTACTTCTAATCCTCCGGATTTTGCCACTCCTGGTCCTTCTGGTGTAGTTCTACCTGAGGATCCTCTTGATATTAATGTAGTGGAGGAGGATGAGGAGGAAAAAGATTTGGAGGGCAGAGAAAATATATCTGAGATTGAAGGGGGAGAGGAGGTCGAATCAGAGGAGGAATCTGATGAGGACCTTTAAAAAACCTGCAAGATTTTTGTTTGGTACAGAGGAGACGAATGAGTTACTTAAAGCAGTTTATTCTACTGAACAAATTCCTGAAATTCAAAAAGAGCTTTCTGTTCAGGATCAGGTATATTCTGGTCTGTCGCAGCAATCTGGACGGGTATTTCCTTTTCATCAATCCCTGAAGGGTATTATTTCTTCTCAGTGGAAGGAACCGGAACGTCGGTTATTTATTCCCAAATCTCCGTTTGCTCCGTCAGATATAAGTTTACAAAATGCCCGAGATTAGATGCTTCCTTATCTAAATATTCGAATAATGCTGATTTATCTTTTGAAGATGCGGGTGTGTTAAAAGATCCCATGGACAAAAGAATTTATATCTTGTTTTAAAAAAAGCCTGGGAGTCTGCTTCATTTGCCTTTTTTACCTGAAGTAACCGCTACTTTTATCTCCTGCAGTCTAAAGGTGTGGATGGATAATTTGGTATCTCAGAGTAATTCTATTAAATCTTTGCCTGTGGTTTTGAGGTCAGTGGCCTTCTTGGCAGATGCTGCAGTAGAAATTATTAGGAACTCAGCCCGCACTACTGCTCTGGTTAACTCTGCCAGGAGAGCCATTTTGCTTAAGACGTGGGATGGGATTTAACCTCTAAAAATAGATTGTTCCGTACCTTTTAAAGGGAATTTACTGTTTGGTGGGGAATTAGAAAATATTTTATCCAGATCTGCGGAAAAGGGTAAACCATTCCCTAGTAAGCGTAAGAATTTCAGAGTTAAGAGACGAGGTATATAAAAGACCAGAACAGGACCAAGCTAGGTCTCGGCCTCAACAAAGGAAATGGTCATTTCCAGCAGGTAAAGGGTGAGGAGGGTTTGCACTTGCAAAACCCAGTGCCCCTAAAGAAAACAAATGACTCGCTGCCCGTGGGAGGGAGGCTTGTTCAATTTCATCTCCAATGGAGTCGTTTAAATCCAGATCCTCTTATTTTAAGAATTATAAAAGAGGGATATCATCCTCAATTTTTCGTTCTGCCTCCTCCCAGAGTCTTCCTCGAGATCAGAGCAAGGCAAAGGGTCTTCAGTTAGAGATATCGAAATAATGCTAAAAATTTTTACTATCCCAGTTCCTCAAGCGGAGGAGTTTCTGGGGTACTATTCCCATGTTTTTCTGGTGACAAAAACCAGTGGGGAGTTCAGGTTCATTCTGAATCTGAAATCTCTAAATCCTTATTTAGTTTACAAAAAGTTCAGGATGGAAAACATTTCTTCAGTGAGGTCTCTTCTCCTAGGGGAGGAATTTTTTGTGTCAATAGATCTTCAGGACGCCTACCTGCACGTTCCGATTGCCAATACTCATCAGAAATTTCTCAGGTTTACAGTTCAAATAGGGAATCAGACGCATCATTACCAGTTTCAGGCTCTGCCTTTTGGGATAGCTTCAACTCCTCGAATATTTACAAAGGTTCTAGCAGAGGTAATGAAATAATTAAGGCAACAGGGAATCTCGATAGTTCCCTATCTGGACGATCTTCAGATTTTTGCAAAATCAGATGAGATTCTTTGTTTACACAGAGATCAGGTTGTTCAAACTCTAATGCTGGGGATACGCGGTACGTTTCTGTACCGTGTATCGAGCAGCCGATCCAGCTAGCTGATAATATTCAGCTGGTCCGGTCACGCTGCTCGACCCCCGCCCGCTCGATCCCTGCCGGCGGACAATGGCAGGGAATCAAGCAGCTGATGAGGAGCGTCGGCGGGGACGAGCGGTAATCGATCCGTGGGGACGCAGCGGGAGTGTATTCCCAGCATAAGGGATTTAGGCTGGATCATAAATTTTCAAAAATCGAATTTAAATCCTACCCAATCGATTGTGGTCCTGGGATACATGATCAATTCAATCAGAGGGAGGATTGTTCTTCCTTTTCACAAAGTGGAGAAATTGCAAACAAAGGTGCGTTCCCTACTACTACTACTTCAGGAGGTGTCTATCAGGGGGATCATGAAGGTCTTGGGTTTGTTTACAGCTTCCCTTCCAGCAGTAACCTGGGCTCAATTTCACAGTCGAACTTCAAAAATGGCTGTTAAGAATATGGGACAAGAATCAGGAGTCTCTAGACCAGATTGTCCAGATTCCAATTCAAGTGAAACAAAGTTTTCATTGGTGGTTAAATCCTGTAAATTTAACCCAGTGCAACGGATCCGTTGAGGATCCGTTGAGAATCTACACGGGCGCCTGGGGTTGGGGGGCCACGGTGTTAGGTTATCACGCTCAGGGGAAGTGGCCCAAAAGGATTGCCAGGAGCTCGTCCAACTTCAGGGAACGGCGAGCAGTGAGGGAGGCTCTTTTGGCCTCCCTTCATCTTATCCAAAACAAGCATGTTCTAATTTTTTCCGACAACGTGTCTACGATTGCGTATCTAAACAAACAAGGAGGGACCAGGTCGTTGAATCTGTCTCTTCTGACGAAGGAAATTTTTCTTTGGGCAAAGACGAATCTGCTCTCGATCGAGGCCATTCATGTGAAGGGCGTTCTAAATTTGGAAGCGGATTATTTGAGCTGCCATGAGCTCGATCTGTCAGAATGGGAATTAAACCAGGAAGTTTTTCTTTGGATAGCGGAAAAACTGGGAATTCCGGAGATCGATCTTATTGCGTCTCCAAAAAACGCCAAGATACCTCAGTTGCAGTCTCTGGGGTTGGACGCTCTGTCTGTCCCATGGACATTCAATCTAGGATATGCTTGTCCTCCTCTAAAGGAGGAATCTTTTCCAGAACCCGAGGAATATCCTAGATTCCTCGGGTTCTGGAAAAGATTCAGAGGGAAAACGCAAATCTGATTCTCATTGCTCCAACAAGGCCCAAGAGTGTGGTTTGCCACTCTTTTGAGGTTGTCAGTACAGCCTCCACTAGCTCTTCCATTGAGGCCAGACCTTCTATGTCAGGGGCCTCTTTTGCATCCCAAACCGGAGATGTTCAAGCTATCGGCATGGATCCTGAAAGGTTAATCCTTAGAGGTAAAGGGGTTTCAGACAAAGTTATAGACACTCTACTTAAATGTAGGTGTGAAGAAACGCGGAAAAGCCGCCGTCTCTCAAGGTGAGGCGGCTGTCTCCACGTCCAGCATGGCGTCACAACGCGGAAAAACCGCCGCATAGGCAGAGCGGCGGAATCCGCATTGGGAACAGCGGAATCTGCATTGGAACTGGATACATTGCAAGACAGTTCTAGTGTGGCTGGGACTGATAGTCCACCAGGATTCAGAGTAACGCGCGCGCGCACAGAGACAGAGCTTATATAACAGCCAGAAGTGAGTCAGCTGACCAGGCTGGTCAGCTGACATTTTCCACAACTCTCATTGGTCCAGCAATTAGGGAGGTCCTGGAAAGGTCCTTGGGTATATATACTGCTGGCTGTTCACTTGTTCCTTGTCTGGCGTTGCGATCACATACGTGGGAGCACCCAGATCCGTAGTCAGATCCGCAAGTGTGCCCGGGACCAGCTGGAGCTGTAATCCTACACTTAGCTAGATTCTGTTGATAGCTAAAGTACTAGTTTGATTGTGATTATCTGTTATGACTCTTTGCCTGCCTGACTATCCTCCTGCACCTCGATATTTCTGATACTCTGTTGCCGAACCCCGGCTCGTTCCTAGACTCTGCTTCTGCCTCCTGATTTTGTACCTCGATATTTCTGATACCCCGTTGCCGATACCCTGCCTGTACTTAGACTCCGCCTTTGCCTCCTTATCTTGTACTTTATCTGTCCGTGTGTGTATGACCTGGCTTGTCCGACCTCGAGAACCGACCTTACTATTGGAGGCGGTTCCCCGTCCTGTCAGTGACACCTCCTCCTGAGTGTCACTTTCAGACCATCCTTCCTACTGTCAGTCTGACTCCTCCCGTCTTGGAGAGCTCAGGTCTGCGGAAGGAATCTGTGCAGTACTCCTTGCTGCACTGAGGCCTAGTCCTCTAAGTTTTACCGTTACACCAAACACTACACTCTACTCAGGTGAACAGAGGTTAGCGAGTATATCGGATTATCAGTGATACTGCAGATCACTTATAATCTGGTATACATCTGTATTCCCAGTGATACTGCAGATCACCGGTAATCAGGTCCTCTCTGTGCTTCACCGATCGTTACAGTAGGAAACCGGTGACTCATAAAATTTATAGGAAGGTATTGAAGGTTTTTCAGTCTTAGTGTGCATATCTCACAATAGAGCACAGTCATAGATTGGAACTATATTGGCTTTTTTCAGGAGGGTCTCAAGATGAATTTATCCCTGAGTACCCTCAAGGTTCAGTGTGCAGTTTTATAAATTTTATTGGATAAACCCTTGGCACAAGAGAGGTTGATCAAAGATTTTTTTTTCGGGCTATTCATAAGTCTACTCCTCTAAAACAGAAGGTAGTCCCTCAATGGGATTTATCCTTAGTTCGTAACGTTTTGACTAAAGCTCCGTTCGAACCTATTGATGACATTGATATAAAATTGACGCTCAAGGTATCCTTTTTGGTGGCGATTACGTCAGCTAGAAGACTGGGAGATCTTCAAGCTCTTTCCATTAAGGATCCTTTTTTGACTATATTTTTCTGGATAAGATAGTGCTTCGGGTAGATCCTAACTATTTACCGAAAGTTTCGACGGATTTTCACAGATCTAAGAGTATTGTTGTTCCTTCTTTTTGTGATAAACCTTCTTGTGCTAACGAATCGGAGTTCCATTGCTTGGATGTGAAAAGAGCTCTCTTGAGTTACTTGACAAAGACTAGGAAATCTTCACATCTATTTGTTTTGTTTATGGGGAAAAATAAGGGGCAACAGGCTTCTAAAAAACTATTGATAGATGGATTTGTGAAGTTATTTCTTCAGCCTACAAAATTTCAGACTCCACTCCACCATCTGGCATTAAAGGGAACCTAAACTGAGGATAGGGATTTTTCCTTTTAAAATAAGACCGTTGCCTGACTCTCCTACTAATCCTGTGTTTCTAATACTTTCAGCTGCAGCCCCTCAACAAGCATGCAGATTAGGTGCTCTGACTGAAGTCAGACTGGATTAGCTGCATGCCTGTTTCAGGTGTGAGAGCCAGATACTACTGCAGCAAATTGACCAGCAACTGACTCTCCGTCAGGCAACTGGTATTGTAAAAGAAAACATCCATATCCCTCTCAGTTTAGGTTCCCTTTAAAGAGGAACTGAACTGAAAAAAAGTCACTAAATTGAGCCTCCTTATCCCTTTGAAATTAATGATTAGACACAACACTTGTAAAGGGCAATATAAAAGTAGATATATTTGTGCAATACAACTATGAATAAAAGAGAATGGCAGGCTCCATCTTAGAGCTCTATCCCTCTATTTTGCAGCTCTCACTCCATGGGAGGTGCGGAGTCTGATTCTGTAGGCGGTGTTACAGTTGGAGTTAGACATGCCCATTCATGCCCACAGAATGAGATTTACAGCCCAGTGTCATGAGGTCATCATCAGTCGCCCTGTTACAGGAAAGTGACAGCTGTGGCTTCTGCTGCTGCCCTGCACTGTACTGACACACACCTTGATAAAGTATTACTTTTTCTCTAACTATGCCTCCTGCAGTGTGAGATCTTGTGTTGTCTATCTGTAGTCCTGCAGCTCTTCCCATTCGTTTTGTGCCAGATCCCATATCATGTCCTGTAGTCATGCAGCTCTCCTCTTTCATATCCTGTCCGGCAGAGGTAGGGGGGTCACGCTGCAGAGGGAATCCGCGCCTATGTCAAACACCCCCGCCCCCCCTTCTCCTTGTAGGTGTTACGCAGGGGGAATCCCCTCTTACATCATCCAGCCGCCCTTTTCCTCCCCTGTAGGTAGCTTGACAGATGGAATCCCCTCTTATTTCACCACCCCCTGCACGCCCCCCCTCTCCTACCAGTACATAGCGCATGGGCTAATTAAGCCTCATTTAAATCACTCGTGATTCAGGTTGGGGATCATCCCAGCTCTCATACACACTGAGAGGTTTGGCACTTCACAGTATAAAAGACTGAACAGGTTTTTCCCAAAAAAAATCATAAATATATATGCTTCACTGTCAATGCTTCACTCTTTAAAAAACTGACCAAATGTCCACTAAAAGAATATGACCGGCACGCATATGCTTCACTGTTATTACGTCAATTATTAATTTCAGAAAAAAACGTTTTTTGCCGAAAAGCATCCCTTTTAGATACACAAATGCCCCCTTTCATTATCAGTTCACTCACATACACACTAAGAGGGGTTTGGCGCGTCACAGTGTAAAAAGGACTGTTATATGTTTTTAGAGGACATTTGTTTAGTTTTATATAGAGTGAAGCATTAACAGTGAAGCATATATATGTATTCATGTTTTTGGGGGGAAAAACTTGTTCAGTCTTTTTTAGACTGAGGCGCCAAACCTCTCTTAGGCTCCCTGCACACGATTCTGATTTTTAATCAGCTTTTACATCAGATTCCGATTTTTAATCTTTACTGCATGCTGCGTTTTTTGATCCGTTTTATTCTGTTGAATGTATTCAGGGAAAATCGGAATTGAAAATTGGAATCTGAAATGGAATTAGAAAGCGGATTTGCAGTGTGCGGGGAGCCTTAAGGCTCATACACACATTAGACCATAGTCTTTGGAAAATGAAAGATCACAGACCAATTTTACCCCCTTCCATGTGGTATGAGAGCCATACCTACACAGTCTATTCTATGGAGCTGAACTCCCCATCAGACAGAAATCTTATCAAGGCTTCCCCTGTCACTTTCTGTCCTTTTGTAGCACAGTGTTCCCCTCAAGTTGGTAGGCTGGTAATGGGTGCAGCAGGTGGGCAGAGCTGGGAACTCAGGTGCACAGAGATATCACCCCCAGATCCCCTGAGAGGTAGAAGAATCCAATTTAAAAATTTAGATACTTACTTCAGGAAAGGATCCTTTCCTGAAATAAGTATCTAAATTTTTCACCTAATCTGTTAGGATAGGAATGAAGAGATGAAAATACACAAAGAATTATTACTTAATTATTCCTTCAGCCCCATAAACGCGTGCGAGTCCCACGCCATTATCCCCGCAGTCTGCCGTTCAGCCGCGATCAGCCCTGGTAACTTGCTTAGTTGCGTCCAGTCTGGGTCTACTGCATGGGAGGTCTGTGCATGCACAGTAGACCCGGACTGACGCGACTGAGCCTGTTACCAGGGCTGATCGCGGCTGAACGGCAGACTGCGGGATAATGGCATGGGATTCACACGTGTTTTCGGGGCTGGAGGAAGCTGCGGGTAAGTATCAATTGTTTGTGTTTTTTCATCACTGATTCTCTTTAAGGTTGTATACAGATGTGGGCAGCACGGTGGCGTAGTGTGTAGCGCTTTCGCCTTGTATCGCTGGGTTCCTGGTTCGAATCCCAGCCAGGTTAACATCTGCAAGGAGTTTGTATGTCCTTCCTTTCCTTGCATGGGTTTCCTCCGGACATTTCGGTTTCCTCCCACATCCCAAAAACATACAGATAAGTTAATTGGCTTCCTCCCCCCCAAATTGGCCCTAGACTAATATACATGCACTACACAATATATACATACACATATGACTATGGTAGGGACTAGATTGTGAGCTCCTTTGAGGGACAGTTAGTGACAAGACTATATATACTCTGTACAGTGCTGCGGAAGATGTCGGTGCTATATAAATACTAAATAATAATATTAATGTGAATGTCTGGATATGCATCTGTTGCTGCCATTCAGTAAGAAAAAAAATGGAGCATTTAGGAACTAGCTCCAGGGGCAGAAGAGTCTCATACACCACAAGCTCCAAACCCTGTTTGAATGTACAGTACAGTGTTAATTTGCACATCATTATTCATGCTATGACAGCAATTAGATCACCACAGTCTGTCAGGAATTTTTATAACTAGCCATTGTCCTGATACAACACAGAACACTCTCTTTGTGTTGCTGGAATGATCAGAAAGACGGTAGCACTTCTGTGACAACGAAAGAATACAGATAGTGAACAGAGCACAGTGCACAGCACAGCTAATAAGAACTAGACGGCTCACTGAGGAGAGGATGACATAGCCTGTGTAACTAGATGCAGAACCTACTACGTGTTACGCTCTGCAGGGCTTCCACCGCCAGGAGCTCGACACAAGCAGAGAAATTCACAGAGAAGCCTGGTAAACTATAGAGGCTACACTTCCTTCTCCACCTCAGCCCACGATAAAAGCCTGTGTACACAAGGGAGGGGGCAGGGCCAGCCAGTCAAAGCACTCTCAGTGGCAACTCTACCTCCTTCAGCTGTCTGCACGCTGTCAGGATTCTCTTTACAGCGCGCCTCCTGATGACGAACAATGTCAATAGCAGGGAGGGAGGCGGATTTTGCATAAGCAGGAGAAAGTCTCCTACTGATCTCTGCGAGCCTGTCAGCAGTTCCCACGTGACTTGCCGCGGCAGCAAACGTAACAGGGGGTGTGGCTTATTAATTTATTGTATATTCTAGTGTGTATTCACATATTTTTGTACATATATTGTGCTGTTTTTGCCTACAATTTTTAACATGGATTTCAGTGCTCTTTTTTTCAAATTCTGAGTTCAGTTCCTCTTTAAGGCACACTCTACCAGATCCATTTCGACATCTTGGGCAGAGAGCGGGCGCTACAGTTCAGCCGATTTGTCAGGCGGCTACCTGGGCGAGTTCTTCCACCTTTGTTAAACATTACAGGGTGGATGTTCTTTCTTAGCAGGATTTGTCGTTTGGCAGGAAAGTGCTACAAGCTGTAGTCCCTCCCTAGGTGGGTATTACTTTTGTATCTCTCCTAGGGACATATCCCAGCTAAGGGTTAGAAAAAGCACCCTTTAGACCTACCGGTAATGGTGTTTCTTTCCAGCAGCTGGGATACGGTCCGCTACCCTACCCTATTGTGGCACTTTCCTTGTGTCTAAGCTTTTTTAGTGGGTCACTAGGAGGTGCTTCGCTCCTCTTTCCTGGTGTTTCAGTCTTTTACTTTTTTTTATACACTCGGGCTGAAGGGAGGGCGGGAGTTTTTTATTTCCATTTGTGTTTCAATAGGTATCTGGGCGTGCCCAGCTGCGGGAAAGAAACATTACCGGTCGGTTTAAAGGGTGCTTTTGACAAAATTCATATCTTTTTTTGATGAATATAATTAAAACTAAAAATCACAGCCGCAATCAAATCGCACCAAAAGAAAGCTGTATTAGTGACAAGAAAATGAGGTAACATTCATTTAGATAGTAGGTTGTATGACCAAGCAATAAACCATTACAGCTGCAGTGGTCTGAATGGAAAAAAGTGTATGGTCCTTAAAGAGACACTGAAGCGAAAAAAAATATATGATATAATGAATTGGTTGTGTACTATGAATAATTACTAGAAGATTAGCAGCAAAGAAAATATTCTCATACTTTTACTTTCAGGTATATAGTGTTTTTTTTTTCTAACATTGCATATAATATGTGCAGATTACACAACACTCAGCATTCAAAATGAGTCTTTCAGAGCAGTCTGTGAAGTAATGAACTCTGCTCTGGCAGAGGAAAAGTAAACAGTTCAATTACAGTTGAGATAATAAAAGTCAGATAACAGCCCTCTCCAGGACTAACTTAGTCGGAGAGCTTAGTAGCTTTTTTTGCATAGAGATAACAACTGGAGTTTCTCAACTCTTCCTGTACTGGAAACAATTAGACTGATGTATCTGATCTTAATGTTTTATTTCTTAGCTGTACTACACATACAGATCATAATATCATAATTTTTTTTTTTTGCTTCAGTGTCTCTTTAAAGGATACCCAAAGTGACATGTGACATGATGAGATAGACATGTGTTTATACAGTGCCTAGCACACAAATAACTATGCTGTGTTCCTTTTTTTCTTTCTCTGTCTAAAAGTTAAATATCTGGTTTGTAAGTGGCGGACTCAGTCCTGACTCAGACAGGAATTGACTACTGTGTGACCCTCACTGATAAGAATTCCCCCTTTTTACTTTTGTCTTGCTCTCAGATGCCATTTTCTGCTAGGGAAGTGTTTTATAGTTGGAATTTCTTATCAGTGAGGGTCACACTGTAGTCGCTTCCTGTCTGAGTCAGGACTGAGTCAGCCACTTACATACCTAATATTTAACTCTTTCAGGCAGAGAAAGAAAAAAAAAGGAACACAGACTAGTTATTTCTGTGCTAGGCACTGTACATACACATGTCTATCTCATCATATCACATGTCACCTCAGGTATCCTTAAAGGCAGTGGTCCCCAACCTTTTTTTTACCCAAAGACCGCTTTAGCATCAGGCAATTTTTTTTAAGGACCGGGTGGGGGATGAGGGTGTTATTGCGTGGGGGGGGAGGGGTGTGCGGGCTTGTTCTACAGGCAGGGTCATTACATAAAGAAGTCCACCAGCCCTACCTAACCACTATCTTCATCGCCCTCAGCACTTTGGAAAAGATGCTTCTGCACTGCACTGGGGCTGCTGCATAAGTCACCAGCACAAAGTACAATTGGTGTGAAGGGGGGGTACTGCTTGGGCTTCCTTATCTACTGGCAGTCATTTCCTCCACTCACTTTTACCCTTCCCTCCACCTCACAGCCCATTTACCCTCCTCCCCACACTCACTTCACCCTTTCCTCCTCCCTACACCCACTTCACACTTCCCTCCTCCCCACACTCGCTTTTACCATTCCATTCTTCTTCCCACTCTAACTTCCAGCATCAGCTGCTCACCTCCGTGCAGACTGAACTCTGTGGCTGGCAAGAGACCAGAGCATCTGTCATCCTCACTGCTGCCACCTGATGTCTGCACAGACAGAATGCATGCTGCATTACAAATAACAGACACTAGGTGGCAGGAGTAACAATGGCTGCAGACTACTCTTCCCTATAGCTTCTGGCAAACTTCAGTGACACTTCTCTTTGCACTGTGATGAGTCATGACAGACGGCACAGCCCAGCTCAGAGCAGCCTGCGGCCCACTGGGGGGTCGGGGACCCCTGCTTTAAGGGGTTTTAAGGCTGCAGTCCTTAAGTGGTTAACCTCCCTGGTGTTCAGTTTCTGCTGGGTTTTTATGCAAAAAGTGATTGTTAATTTTCATAACTTTTCTTCCTGTAACTTACCAAAATGTGTCTAGCAAGGGTCTCGTATACATTTTGAGTATAATAAATCTTGAAACGTAAAATCAAATTAAAACCACATTTTAAAATCCCCCCCCCCTCCCCCACACACACACACCAGTATAGGTGCCTCCAGTATACTGTAGGTATCCAGGTATAGGTGCTCCCAGTAAAGATGGCGAGGTTTAGGTCCTCCCAGTAAATATAGCTAGGTATAGGTGCTACCAGAAATGGTTAGCTAGCTCTACGTTCTCCAGTATGTTAGCCAGCTATAGTGAGCCTATTATAGGTGCCCCTGCCCCCTTTCAGCGATCCCTGGGACCGTTACCAGCGAGGATTGCATAAATCCTGCCGCGTACAGCTTCAGTAGTCCCGGTCTTCTTTCTGCACACCATCGGGACTCTGCATCATAACATCATGACGAGGAGTCTCGATGGTGTGCAGAGAGGAGACTGGAGCTACCAAAGCTGTATGCGGTGAGGGTTGATGTGATCTTTGCTGGAAAGAGGCACAGTAACTGTCCCGGGGATCGCTGCAAGGGAGCAGGGGTTGTGGGGGACACCTATGATGGGCTTGCTATAGCTGGCTGACATACTAAGGAACGTAGATCAGCTGAGCAGCTGCCGCATCCACATGGAGCAACCATCACAGGCCCAGGCACTGCACTGATTTGCCCTGCCTCTTCCTCAGAACCACTGGGCCCCCTCTGCCTGCAACCACTAGCATATGGACTATGGACCACCTCGGTTGGGCAGCAAGCCAGGGCTTTGCTTAAGCGTAGCTCAAGCACACGGTGACGATTGTCGGACTGTACCAGGGGTGTTTTAATCTGTTCAATCTGCAGCCTCTGCCTCTCTCCTCTCGCTTTAGTTCTCTCTCCTTCTTTCCTCATTTTCTCTTTAGCTATCCCTTCTCTTTTTCTCTCTCCACTCTTTACCAGGACACTCTGCTGTCCGCCTCTATCATAAATCCCCTCAGTTTCCTCTCTACTTTTCGTGGACAATCGGAGCACCTGTCTCGTTGGGAGCGTGTCGCTGTGTAGCGTCCAGTGCCGAAAATGGCAGCGCTCAGATCAGCTCTCAGGCTGCTCCTCCAGTCCCACTCTTTTCTGTTCCTGCTATCAGTGTATGTTTTTGCTCTGTTTGTATTACGTTAACTGTACGTGTATGCTGTAATGTTTTCTGCTTTTGCTTTTTATTTTGCTTTTATTGTTTATACGTATGTACCATGCTTAACTGTATATGACACTCTGCTCAATTGTACGCACAAGCTGTAATGTTGTCCTATGTATGCTTGTCCCATGTCTATGTATGTACCATGCTTAATCGTGCTCTTTTCTTGTTTTCATAAACGACCCTGTATGCGCCAAAACCAATTCCGGGTACAATCCACAATTGTACTTGGCGAAATAAATTCTGATTCTGAGCTAGCTAACTATTACTGGGGGCACATAGCTACTTTAAAAAAAAACACTCCTGTGCGGCAGGAGGTTAATAAAGATACTACTTGATCTGATGAGCAAGATGGATCAGGTAGCATCCGTCCCCTCCAGCGAACGGAGGGAGGGTGTGTCAGAATTCTAGCGGTTTTATTTATGCAGGAAAAGCTGTCATGTGTATGTATATATAAATATTAATAATCAATACCGTCCTTCCAAAGAAAGAATTATTGTTAAAACCTATAATATAATTTAATACTTTGAATTACATGTAAGCTGTATTCTACCCGTGAAAGATGAGACAGTAAGACATTCTCGTGAGATTGTTATGATTCTGGAAGGTTGTTGACGTGCTCTAGTCTCAGCTAGCTGATAACACATGATGTTTTAGGAACAAGCTTTATAAAATATAAACAATAGAAAGTGTTTTCCCAATTGGTTAAAGATGATTCAATGATGCCACCTGGCAGTTTAATAGTCTTATAAAATTAATATTTGTTATGAAATGGTGACCTCTGCCGGTTGAAGTCATTATTATATTTATTCATCAAAAGACAAACACATATATGGAAAAGGATTTTATATTATAAAGATTTAATATGCAATTATGTCTTATATGATTAATTGTTTTTAGAAGAATTATATAATAAGCTTTATATTTAAATGAGTATATTAGAAACCCTGTGTATTTCAATAAGCATTACATTACTATATCTGTAATTCACAGATTGTTTGGGTCAACATGCCCTATTTCTTGTCTGGTAACGTACAGACACATTCCAACCTAATTAGCAGAGAACACTTTATCAGAAATGCGTCATGAATGACATTTAGTCTCAATGTCTGGGGCAAACCAGCAGACAAGATGGCTGGTGACGTCCATTTTTAATTAACTGTGTCAGAAATGACCCTATATCAAATGTCAAGCACTCCGAATGACGTTAATTCCCACAAGATAAGGTAATTAAGGAATTTATAAATAATAATATTATGATTTAGGTATTCAAAACAAAAAAGTGTTATGGGAATTTTAAATGTCAAAGATAGCGAGTTGACGCATGGAAGCTTTAGCCAATCAGAACCTGCGATTCAGGGAAAGTCCAGATTAGGCAGCCATA
Organism: Hyperolius riggenbachi; assembly: GCF_040937935.1. Classification (NCBI taxonomy): domain Eukaryota; kingdom Metazoa; phylum Chordata; class Amphibia; order Anura; family Hyperoliidae; genus Hyperolius; species Hyperolius riggenbachi. The sequence goes on along the minus strand of NC_090653.1, from coordinate 179,422,722 downwards.
TTGCCTCCAACCCCTATAAAAGTAGAAGCTGAAAGCTCATAGTTTGCAGAAGCCCAACAATCTCCTGAGAAGACGCATGAGGCAGAAGCTACATTCCCACAAGTGGTTCTAGATGCTGAAGAGATGACAGAGAAGGGGTAATATGCTTAATATTCTGGTGATTTACTTTCTTAATTTTTCAGCATTTAGGTTTTGTTAAGAGGTTAGCAAGAAGTTTTTTTAGAAGCTATTTTTATGCTATTTCTTTGAGAATATTTCTACAAGTTTTACACAGCTACTAGATACACAGCTATTGATACAGATGAGACTACTTCTGATCTTATTCTACATAACACAACTGTTATATTCTTTTTTGAATGTACTTAGATCCCTTGGCTATAAAGCCTTGATGAGATGGAATACTGTTAAAAGGAAACACTACTTGGAACTGTTCATATTTTGTATATATGCTGTATGATAAGCAAATACAATTTTTTTTATATAGAATCATATACTGAGTGCTCTGATTCATTTCAAGGTATACCGTCAATCTATAATTACTGTTATAGAGGGTTCAGACTCCACTATGCCGGATTTATATGATAGCAACGCTTTAAGGGCTGGTCCTTTACTGAGTTAGCAATCATGAAAAAGGCAAGAACCGCTCAGGTTTTTGACAGGTGTGTTTCTGACGCCCAGAGTGCAGGAGTGCCTCTCCTGCAAGGGACACACCTTTCTCCTCAAGATGCCAACAAGCTGCATACTGGAAATTTCTAGGGGTAACTGCACAGCACAAGGGGGCAGAGAACAGTGCATAGGGGACACGGAGGCATGTCATGGACCAAGGAACATGCCTTTGTGTCGTGTCCTCCCCCCACCCTCCATGCTGCCTCGGGTACACTTTTTAATGCATAGACCTTTAACTTTGTTTTTAGAAATTACTCCTTTGAATTCCTTAATTGGTCCTACATATAACAATAACAATATTTTTATAGCGCTTTTCTCCCATATGCTGGTGAGCGTCTTTTTTATTGGCTTGCTTAATCTATGCTGTTTTCCATTATAGAACTCAGAAAAAGGTCGGAACCACAGATCTAGTACCAGATGAGGTTGCAGGCGAAAATGTGAACTGTGAAGAAGTTAAACCTCAGTCCTTGATGAATGAGTCTGTGAAACAGGTATTCTTTTAAGAGTAACTGTTAGGCATGAAAAACAAAATCAATTCTCTATTTCTATCTGTTGATCATATAAAAGGAATGCTAAAAAGGCAATGTATAACCTTAAAATCAATCTTACTTTTTTATTGCAGAGATTAATCCTCATGTCCCCAGCTCCTTAGTACGCAGCCAGTATTCAGCCACAAAAGAGAAGTTGCAGTGCAGGGGGGAAGGGGGAGGGGAGGAGTCTCTGCACAGACACAGCTAGTTCAGCCTGATTGGCTGCAGCCTGTGTCACTCTCACTCCTTTTCCTCTCATTGGCTGCCTCCCATCACTGTCCGTGTCTGCCCCTCCCCACACTCCATCCCGTCAGGCATCTCCGCCGATTCATGTGGGCCGCCACCACCGCATCGCGTCCCTGCTACCATTTCTTTAGTGATTCCTTGCCTGAGACATAACGCTCACTGTTGATGTGAGGAGGAGGAGGGAGTAAGGGAGGAAATGACCTCACCAGTGGCTTCAGCTGGAGGGAGTAAAGATGGCCCCTGCCAGCGAACAGAATTCTCTCCATTCACCTTTTTTATTTTATAAAGTTCACTGAAATCAACATTTGGACCGTGCAATACACGTTTTGTAAGGAGAGCTAGTATTTATCTACTTATATATGTCATTTTATATCTGGCATAGTATGGCTGACAGCTTCTCTTTAAAGCAAAATTGAACTGAAAAATAAACTTTATAATATAACGATTTCTGACCATGCACCTGTCTCGTTGGAGATTTAGATCACTGGAGCTGCTACACCTTTTTTTTTTTATTTATTTATTTATTTTTTAGGTATTGGAAGTTTCCCAGTCATCTAATAACTGATGAGGATTTCCTTGATCAATTACGCCTATGGTGGTTAGAATTAATGCGGAGCACGAACGGAATATTGTGTTATTCTGGGAAACCTCCAAGGCCGTTTACAGGGTGAAATTATTAAATATATTAGATGTGAAAAAGGCTTTTTTTGACTACATTACAATGTCCAATATGGCTAGAAGAACCCCTTTGGAATATGTAGCTAATATGTGTGAGGATACCAGGCGGACCTGGATGGATGCTAAGGCAGCATTGGATTTGTGCTATGATAGACAGGCTATGCTTTCGAGGGCTAAGTCTGATTGGAACTTTTTTAACTTTGGGAACAAGGCGGGATGGCTACTGGCAAACATAGTGAAGGGGAAACGTAAGATGCAGCACATTACCCATTTGAAAGACATGGGAGGGATCATACAAACTAACCCAAATGCTATTGCAGAGGTATTTTATAAATTCTATCCGGATCTATATACTTCACCTGTTGAAGATCCTGACCAAGGGAGGAGTTGATCTTGGACTTCAGGAGACACCACACAGACGCACCCACAACCAGTCCTCCTCAACAAGACTGAAGTCTCCAGGGTATCTAGTGTTAGCTTCCTCGGAACAACCCTAACTAGTGACCTAAGGTGGGGGCATAACACCTCTAAAATCCAGAACGCAGCTCAGCAGATACCATTTTTCCTATTAAAAAATGTGGTATGCCGCAGGAGCAGCTGTCCAGCTTCTACACTCTGCTCCGCCGTTATCGCGTGGTATGTAGGAGCAACTGTCAGAGATGAGCATAAACTTCAAAAAGTCATCAGTTCAACGGAAAGGATATTGGCTTTCTTCTGCCACCCCTAGACCTCCTCCATACTACTAGAATGAAGACAAGGGCTACAAGGATCTCCCAGGAATCCTCCCACTCAGGCTTCCGCTTCTTTAAGCTCCTTCCATCAGGCCATCGCTACAGGACTATCCGCCCAAGAACGAAGGGACTCCTTTTTTCCCCAAGCAGTCCTCCTAAATAATTTGATCCCCATGGTGGTACTCTAGCCCCGCTCAGCTCAAATATGCCTGGCCGGGTACTCTTGTACCCTGGCCAGACAGCTAATAACCCAGCCGTCGCCCTGATTTCTTGCACTTCTAGCGATCGCTGAGCAACACTACTTCGCACCTTGGGGGAGGCTCGGACTGCTCACTGCATGTTGCATAGCATCAACCGTTTTCATTGTGTGTTGTATGCCTGTCTTACTGTTAATGTCACTGCACTGTGAGCAATAAAGGTTCCGATTCTGAGATTTTTGAGAACACTCAATTTACCTAAGTTAACAGAGGATGATTTACTGTTATTAAAGGACAACCGAAATGAGAAGAATATGCATGCTGCCATATTTATTACCTTTTAAACTATGCCAGTCAACCTGGCAGCCCTTCTGATCTGTTTGGCTGCAATGGTGTCTGAATAACACCAGATACAAGCATGCAGCTAATATTGTCAGAAACACCTGCTGCATGCTTGTTCAGGGTCTATGGCTAAAAAGTATTAGGTGCAGAGGATCAGCAGTATGACCAGGCAACTGGCACTGCTTAAAAGGAAATAAATAGGGCAGCCTCCATAACCCTCTCACTTCAGATTTCCTTTAACCAGTTGAGAACCCCAGGATCCCCCCCCCCCAGTGACCAGCGTATCAGAGGGATTTGATTGTGAGCAGCTCAGAGGGACAGCTAAGTGTCCCTTGTACAGTGCTGCACTAGATCGCAGCGCTGCACAAATAGGGTGGGTGAACCCTTATTTATAACAGCCTGTCAGCCACAAACGCGGGCAGGCACACTGATCACGATGCTCCACTCCGTGTCTGCAGGGAACGCATGCACGCGTGCTTTCCCTGATAATCCCCGCCTACAGGCCTTGACTGTTAGGCGGGCCTGGCGCTGCCACTCTCCTGTCGCCGATCGGCGTTAGGCAGTCAGGAGGGGATTAAATGCTCCCATTTCAAAGGCAGAGGTGCTGCAGGCAGGCATGGGCGCAAATTCGGCTTCGGGTGAGTCCGGATAGTTCTATCCGGATCTCGCCCAGTAATGCTGTGCGGGGGGGGTCAAGCTTACCTGTCTGACGTCTTCTTTGGTCGTCCCTCGGCGCCTCCTACGATGCGCTCCAAGCGGCGAACATGTGAGTACAAACCCTTCCTCCTTCCGGGTTAACCACTTGAGGACCCAGCCTTTAGCCCCCCTTAAGGACCAGCGCTGTTTTTTGTGATCTGTGCTGGGTGGGCTCTGCAGCCCCCAGCACAGATCAGGTGGCATGCAGAGCGATCAGATCGCCCCCCTTTTTTTCCCCCCCTATGCAGATGAAGTGCAGGGGGGGTCTGATCGCTCCGGTGGGCAGGCATGTTGCGGAGGGGGGCACCTCAAAGCCCCCCTCCGCGACGAAATTTCCCTCTCCTACCTCTTCCCCCCTGGTGATCCGCGCTGCACAGGAGCATTACTGGGTGAGATCCGAATAGAACTATCCGGACTCACCCGAAGCCGAATTTGCGCCCATGCCTGGCTGCAGGTACTGAAGGTTGGCTCCAATGGTAAAGCTCCTGGCCCAGATGGCTATTCACTTGAGTGCTTTAAAAGCCTTAAGAAGGAGGATAATACCTATTTATCTACTCCTATATAATGATTTTGGACAGTGGATCTTTACCTCCTACAGGTCATGAGGCTTATATTAAAGTTCTGCCTGAAAAGGATAAGAATCCCCTGGACCCTGGGTCATACAGACCGATATCACTATTAAATTGTGACTTTCACATCCTCTTAAAATTCTAGCTGAATAACTGGCAGACATTCTGCCCCACTTGAGTCCGCAGGTGGGGTTTATGAGGGCCAGGGCGGCAGTGACCAATATACGAAGGGTGATGCCCACCTGAGGAAGCCGGAAGACGGCAAAACTGTGGGAGCCGCTCCGTTCATAGGACGCCACGCCGCCCTGCATCTTCAGTGTGACAAGGATGTAAGAGGGCCGTGACAACCTGCCTGGTATGCCGCCTGTGGAGACCTCCCAGGCTGCCACTGCATTTACCCATGTCCCTCCTCCAGCGCACCAACTTGTGCTACCACTGACTTTGGTCACTCAAACCTGGATTCTAGCTGGTTACACAGGACTGCCTGATTAAGCCATGGATGACTGCAGGATAATATCCACAGATGGGATCTAGAGTGTGGTGAGATCGCCTATGCTGCTTGTTGGCTGGCCACTTGCAGCTGCTTGGACTGTACTACTGCTCTTTCTGCATGCTGATTGCTAATGTTGCTGCTTTGCACATGATGGGCTTTGCATGTTGTTTGCTATGACATATGAACTGATACTGTTGCAGCCTCTAACAGGTCCGCTTGTGAGAATAACCAACGTGCAGGGTCCTTATAGACATTAATTACCATTCGATAAGGTTTTTCTTCCCCATTTTTTCCAACTGACTGGACATTGTTTATATCCCTAGTGGTAATTGTTGTGGTGCACCTGAGTGTGTGCTAGATGTATGACGGGGTGGCCATCCCATGCAGTTTTAATTCAATTTATTAAATATAGCAGCATGAATAGTACAAAACTAAAGTAGATTTATGTTGTTGATAGTAATTTGACAAGACCCTGGTCATTTTGTATACTGTCACACAAGTCAATCTATTCCTTGCCACTTCTTAATATTTTGTGAAATATATAAAAGACGATGGCAGTGTTGGAACAATACAGATTGTTTGTGCCTTCTCTGTGTCCGGGATTGATTTTGTCCCTGGATGCCGAGAAGGCCTTTGATAGTATTAGCTGGCGATGGCTGGATCTAGTGATTGGAAAAGATAGGTTTTCAGGGTACATTTTTGGATTATGTGCGTGTGATACAGGCCAGTTCTGTAACTAGGGTTATTGTTGAGTGCTCAGCCTCCTCCCAAATATATTTGAAGGGCATTCAACAGGGTTGTTTTTTTTCTTTCTTGAAGCTATTTAGCCAGTTTTCAGGGCTAGCTATTAACAAAACAAAGTCAGAACTCAAACCTAAGTAATTGTATAATTTTAACTATATATTACGAATCAAAATCCAATTATAACCAGCTTAATGTAGCAGTATTCCCTGTCTGAATGCACACATCCAATCACACCCTGCAATGCCTTACAGCTCTACACTCCACACACAGCGAGATCTCTCTTCAGTGTGATCGATGGTCAGTGCCTCGAAAAAGTAACTACTCCATAAGATTATAGCTGATTCAACAACTCCAAAATCCCACATCAATATGGGCAAACATGATTGATAGTATAATTATCATCCAATGGATAATGTATCCCTGTAAATTGTAAGCCTTCCGGCAGGGTCCTCCTCCTTCTGTCTCCTACCATACACCCATCCTATGGATCTGAGTGAACTCTACTTGCCTAATCTTAATGCTCCCATTGACTAAGCATTACCTTGTACTCATACTGTGCTGCATGATCTGGTTTGCATGTATTCATGTTTTGTCTTAATGCTGTATATCACCCCTAAATATTGTCTGTAACCTTAACTAATGAACAGCGCTGCATAATAAGTTAGCGCTTTATAAATACAATAAATAAATGAATCAATAAAATCTCACTTTAAAGAGACACTGTAAAACCAAAAACGTCCCCTGGGGGGTACTCACCTCGGGAGGGGGAAGCCTCCGGATCCTAATGAGGCTTCCCCCGTCCTCCTCTGTCCCACAGGGGTCTCTCTTCAGTCCTCCGAACAGCGGCCCGACAGACCCGTCAGCCTGTTCAATATTTACCTTTCCAGGCCCCAGCGGGGGAGCTGTTGCGGCTCTTCTGACGGAGATAGACGGAAATAGCCGATCTCAGTCGGGTCCACTCTACTGCGCAGGAGACTTGCGCCTGCGCAGTAGAGTGGCCCGATGGAGATGGGCCATTTCCGCCTATCTCCGTGGGAAGGAGCGGATCCTGCGCTGGAGCCAAAAGGTAAATATTTACATCGCCGCCACCGTGGGACCTATGAGGACGAGGGAAGCCTCAATAGGATCCGGAGACTTCCCCCACGCGAGGTGAGTACCCCCTAGGGGAGTTTTTTTTCGTTACAGATTTTCTTTAAAAGCACCATCCCTAAATTCAATACGGCGTAGTTACAAGTATTTGTAGCGCTACAGACTGCGGTTTTACTCGCAGTCCCCCGTCCTGGGGATGTACGGCTTTCCTTAAGTGAAGAGGGTCCTGTCACTCTTAAAGGTCCCTCCAATGTCCGGGCAGAAGGGGAGGATACATAGACCCGCTCTGGACCTGCACAGCTGCTGCCGCTGGCCCGCGTGGTCAGGAAGTGGATCAGAAGTCGTGGTCTGTTACCAGGGTCACCAAGTCCTGGTTTGCCGGATGTTCTTGCTACGTGACGTCACTGTGTAGCTTCATCCAATCATGCCTGGAATAGATGCGCTGTAATCACCATCTTTAGTTTTTATTTCTGATCTGTGTTTTCTGATTTATGTACGTTTTAAGGCTAAAATCTTATCCAAAAGGCATCTAGACTACTGGGAAAAAATGTCTTAATACTATCGTAGACGTTCACCTGCCCCTAATGGGAAACCAGTTGGAATGAGGTTAGATGGGTGAAAGAAGTGGAGAGAGATGCAAATGAAAATCATACTGAAAGGGTATTATTCCTTTAATTTCAAACATACTCCTCCAGGGTCTCATTATTTAACATCTTGCCCCAAAATGTAAGATTAATCCTTCGGATCTTTACCATCTTCTTTGGTTTTGCTCGTACATAAAGCAATCTTAGGTGAATTTCTGGAGAATGTGTTCAGTTATCACTTTTGCTTGTCCCACCTATGGCCCCTTGGGAGGCTCTGTTTCACTGTGTTGACCCATGTTGTTATGATAACTCTGAGTTGTTTTCTCGTGTAGAACATTTGATTATCTTGGCAGCTAAGAATTGCATATTGAAATTAAGTGCTAGTTCTTAGCATTTAGTTGATACTGTACGGTCTTTGATGTATGTAGCAAAGTTTGACACTGAACAGCGCAAGTCCAAAGCCACACCAACTCAGTCTGGGGGACTTCCATGAAAAAATATACACTACTTGCTGAACTTCGTAGTTTTAGGGAACCATTTGTATATATTTGTATTTTTTTTAATTTAACCACTTGCCGACCAGATCTGCGTCGCCAGGTGCTTCCCTAATTAATCAGGAAAGGCCGCTCGCGCGAGCGGCCGTTTCCTGTTAGATCACGGAGCGGGTCTCCGTGAATAGCCTAAATGTAAACGCAGGAGACGTATGTCTCCTTTGCTTACATTGAACGGCGCTGCTGCGCAGCAGCGCCGTAAGGCAGATCGGCGATCCCCGGCCAATCAGCGGCCGGGGATCGCCGCCATGTGACAGGGGACGGATAGCGTCCTGTGCAGCGCGGATCACCAGGGGGGAAGAGGTAGGAGAGGGAAATTTCGTCACGGAGGGGGGCTTTGAGGTGCCCCCCTCTGCAACATGCCTGCCCACCGGAGCGATCAGACCCCCCCTGCCCTTCATCTGCATAGGGGGGGAAAAAAAGGGGGGCGATCTGATCGCTCTGCATGCCACCTGATCTGTGCTGGGGGCTGCAGAGCCCACCCAGCACAGATCACAAAAAACAGCGCTGGTCCTTAAGGGGGGGTAAAGGCTGGGTCCTCAAGTGGTTAAAGATTTGAAAAATTGGCAAGAACCTTGGGAATATTTGATGTAGGGGACTGAAAGAGCACACCACTTTGCTTCTGACCGTCCTCCCTTCTTTTTCCCCCTTGGACATGGGCTATATGCATCCTAGAATTACCCCGGAGATGTGGTTTGGGTCTTATATTTAATGCTTAGTGGATTAGGCTGGGCGGCTGTGGTGCTGTTAAAGTTTGCTGGTTATTTATGGTTTATTGTGTGATAGATAGATACTATCTATCTATCCATCCAAGTGCTGCCACAACAGGCTATGTGACGGGACTGGGCTGGATGGGGGCCTTAAAGAGAGTCTGAAGCCATAATTAAAATGGCTTTTTTCCTTATATATAGCAGGGGCATGTGTGCCCCTGCTAAAACGCCGCTATCCCGCGGCTAAAAGGGTTATTTCCCCTCCAAATCCCCCCTGTGCTGCCTGGGGAGCGCTTCCGTGTGAGGCGGGGCTATGAGCTGCAGCCCTGCCTCACGCGTCTATCAGCGGCGGATCTCCGCCTCTCCCCCGCCCCTCTCAGTCTTCCTTCACTGAGAGGGGCGGGGGAGAGGCGGAGATCAGCCGCTGATAGACACGTGTGAGGCAGGGCTGCAGCTCATAGCCTTGCCTCACACGGAAGCGCACAGGGGTAGCAAAATCTACGACCAAGTTGGTCGTGATTTTGCAGGGGGGGGATTTGGAGGGGAAAGGACCCTCGTTCAGCCGCGGGATAGCAGCGTTTTAGCAGGGGCACACATACCCCTGCTATATATAAGCAAAAAAGCCATTTTTATTATGGCTTCAGATTCTCTTTAAGAGTCCAGTTGAGTGAACTGGCATGGCTTCCATAGAGTTTAGCTTTGGGGTGGTTGGTGAGGGCATTCACCCTTCTTTTGGAAATCTGGCCCACCTAACATCTTTGAGAGTGAGCATAATCCTGTTGAGATATTAGCTTTTGAGATGTTTCTCTCTTTTATGGGAGAGATGCTGTTTAAAAAAAAAATGGAGGGGAAGTATATGCTAGATTTGTGGTAATGTTAGTCAGATGGTATATTTTATTTGACACTTAACTTGTCTTGGTTGTTAATTTACTGTATGCCTTAATGCTGTTAATATATTTTGTCATACTTCTTCCAATAAAAAAAGTATTAAAAAAAAATTGCGCTTAACTTTCTCCAACTTAGTGGGGGAGTGATCTGCGATCATGTGTGATTTAAGAGGACCCCTAATTCTACACATTTTGCATTTTAAAGAAGAGGGCATAGATGGCCAAAGTTAAACTGTGTATACACTTCAGTGTGTGGATGGATAGATTGTCCTGTTTAACATACAAAACTTTATGTATAGTTTTCTTTCCACAGGTCTTGCCATCAGATGTTGAAGATATTGATAAAGATTCCATGAATGACCCATTTGCAAGCTCAGAGTATGCCATGGACATATTCACTTACATGTGTCAGAGAGAAGTAAGTTAATCTGAAATCATGACCCTCAAGCACCAATTATGCGCCAAAGTGACGGTATTTAAAAATGAAAAAAAAAAACTAGTTTCTTTAGGGACTCAGAGAGAAACCTAGTTCACTCATGAGAAGTAGTACACTTCCTAGTTGTGAGTCGTGATCATGTTTTTCTCAGAGAGTTGGGCTGCCAGACATTCAAAGGATTCGGTGGGGGCCTATGGCCAGGGACCTTATGTTCAAAGCTGTGCTGCGTAATATGTTGGTGCTTTAAAAATACAATAAATAATAAAATAAAGAGTATCTGAAGCATATGGCAACCCCCCTCCTTTGCGGTCTTGCCTCTCACAGTGCAAGACTGAATAATTAACTGGCACAGTCGCTTCAAGAGTGGGGCCTGCATGTTTCCCAAGTCAGGTCTCCGTCAAAAAGTTGAGAGCTCTATTAGGTCATGTATAGTTGCTGTTTTATTATTTATTGATCTGGCATTGCAAAGTGTGGCTGTGATGGAGCTTTCCTGGAGACATCTGTTTTTTTTTTAACCCTGGCATGCAAATGTTCAAACAAATGCATTCACAGATTCACTCATCCAGGCACCACTGTTATCCCTACAGCTAAGTTAAAAGCCGGGGTCTTGGTTCACAAAGGAATGCATTCTCTTGCTTAGTCACCTACACTGCGCAGAAGTACCCAGGTAAACAGAGGTGTCCTAACTCTGGCCCTGTAACATGCCTAGTGCAGACATGCAAACATTCATTGCATCAAACCTATCTAGGGATTAGGAGCACACATCCTGACATCCTCTCCTGGGACAGATAGCACATCATACCAATCGCACAAGGGAGCTAACGTAATGTATCCATGCGCACAATGCACATACACCAGCATAAGCTGTGTGCATGCTTACAAAAACACAAACCCGGGGAAGGAGGGAGTGCACTAGATTAAAACCCTAGCCACAAGGGTCCGTAACAAGGAAAAAAAAACATAAATCCAGGCACATCGCCTCTAGTTAGGACATTTAAATAAGTAATTTAAGGAAAGGGAGGTGCACCTTTAGCACATCCCTTTCCTTAAATTACTTATTTAAATGTCCTAACTAGAGGCGATGTGCCTGGATTTATGTGTTTTTTGTTTTTTTTTTCTGTTTTTTAGACTTCACTGTCAAAGCTGTTACCTTTTCCCTGGTTTTGCTTGTTTTTTGACCCACTGCCTCTCCGCCCCCTCCTGCTTTTCCTGATTATCCCAAACAAGAGCTAATGAGGTGTTAATTTGTAATAGTTTCTTGGGAGAGCAGGCAGAGAGAAGATCCTTTGAGTATTTGTATGTTGACATTAGAGACAATAGACTTGTTTAGATAGCTTTTACTTTTTAAATCATGCTGAGATCAGAGGATCTGTGCAAAATGCTTTCTTCCTACACCGAGTTGGATCATAGATTTTTCTCTCATTCACTAGCCGGGACACCCTCTGGAGGATTGGCCCCGTCCAAACCCCTGTGGAAACACAAAGTTAAGCAGCCCATACACTCAGCCGATTTTCTGGCCGATCGATCGATCAATCGATTGCAAATCGGTTGGCCAATCGACCGATCGACGGCCGATTTCGATCGATTTCGATGGATTTCCATCGAACTTGCAGGGTGGAAAATTTAGGTCGATCTGATGAGATTGCTTATCAGTTTGCATTGGCCTTAATGGAAATCTGATGGCAAAAAAATGCCATCAGATCGAATTTCAATAGATTTCAAACTGAAATCTATTGGAATTCTATCCTGGTAAAAAATGTTCTAAAAACGCATCAGATAGATCATCAGATGCATTTCTTATCTATCTGCTGCCAATCTGACGAGTGTATGGGAACCTTAAGAGTATAAAAAGCTCCCGCCCCCCCCTTGAGCCCCAGTTCATTTGTGTTTCCGCCCGGAAACACTGGTACAGCTCCCATTTTTTTTTATGTTATTTCCTCACCAGAGGGTGCCTACTTGCTGGTCGAGAGTTTGGGCTGCCTGAGGTGCTGTCGCCATTCTTGCTGAAATGCCGACTTGACCGAGCTGTTTCAGCGGCCGCCTTTCTCCTGCGCGAGTCGCGCTCTGGGGATCTGTAGTGGTGGAGCGCACACGTCAGTTCCGCTGACGTTAGAGAAGGCTTCCGAAAGTACGCGTACTTCCTTCTATTTAAAGAGCGGCTGGACGCAAGCGTGGCGCCGATAATGGAGGAATAGAGTGCCAATGCTGCTGCCGCAGCCTCTACATCCGCATCTACATCTGCATCGACCGCTCCCAAAGCGCTGACACAAGCAGATGGTGTGGGAGAATTTTTTTCTCCCTGTTGCACTCCATTTACTATATAGAGGAATGTATGTTAACTGGAGTATATATCTCTTCTCTTTCAGGCTAGAGTGGAGTAGTTTACATCCTCTAGAAGTTCTGAGAGGTCTAGATCTAGGAAGTGTTGTCAGTGTTCTGTCAAATTATCCTCTAGCTATTCTAAGGCCTTATGTCAGTCTTGTATAGATGCGGTTATTGCTTCCGAATCTTCGGCTATTTTTAAAAATGTCCTTAGATCTGTTAAAAAGGACATTAATGAAACTTTGGAGAAATTCAAAGATTCTCTTTGCCACATCAGGATGTAGCAGTAGCAGGTCCCTCATCTGCTCCAACTCCACCACCAGCTCCCGTTATTCCTCAAATCCCTGAGTCTGATCAGGAGGCTCTCCCTCTAGTACCTATTGATGGTGGAGGATTTATCAGTAATGGAGGAGGGGGAGAATGCTCTTTCTGAAGAGGAATCGGACTCCGAATTAAAAAAGGCTGCCATATTTTTGTTTAATACTGAGGATACTGATGCATTAATAAAGGCTGTGTATTCTACTGAACAGATTCCTGAAATTCAGAAAGAGCTTTCTGCTCAAGATCAGGTCTATTCGGGTTTAGCACAAAAGTCTGGTAGTTTTTCCCTTCCATCAATCACTAAAGGGTATTATGTCTCAGTGGCAAGAACCTGAGAGAAAACGGTTTATTCCCAAATCTGCCAAAAGGAAGTTTTCCATTTGCTCTGGCTGACATTGATCAATTTATCAAATGTCCCAAATTAGATGCAGCCTTATCTAAATACTCCAAGAATGCAGACTTATCTTTTGAGGATGCCGGAGTATTGAAAGAAGCAATGGATAAAAGAATTGATCTTGCCTTAAAAAAGGCTTGGGAATTAGCTGCGTGTTGCTTTTTTGCCGAGTGTTGCAGCCACATGTATTTCTCGTAATCTCAGAGTGTGGATGGAAAATTTGATTACTCATGTTAAAACCGGGTCTGATTTAAGCACGTACATTAGATCCTTGCCTGTAGTTCTGAAATCGGTGGCTTTTTTGGCAGATGCTGCAGTGGAAATTGTTCGGGTTTCGTCTCGCACCACTGCATTGATTAACTCTGCTCAAAGAGCTCTCTGGCTCAAGACATGGGATGGGGATTTTACATCCAAAAACAGACTGTTCTGTACCCTTTGAGGGAAATTTATTATTTGGTAAGGAATTGGATAATGTCCTTTAAGCAGTTTCCAAATAAACGCAAGACGTTTAACACTAAAAAGGCTGGGTTATTTAGAAAACCCTCTCAAGAAACTCCCAAGCGGCCAGTACAACATAAGAAATGATCCTTTCCATCCGGCAAAGGATGTGAAGGATTCGCCCTTGCGAGACCTACCACCCCCAAAGTTAATAAATGACGGTTTGCCTATGGGGGGGGACGCTTCAATTTTTTTCTGTCCCAATGGAAATTGATCAATCCAGAGCCATTTATTTTGAACATAGTAAAGGACGGGTATCGTCTACAATTTTTGGTTCCACCTCCCCCCAGGGTATTTGTGAACAGATTTCCTCGGGATCAGGCGAAAGCCTGGGGTCTTTCTATGGAAATTCTGAAATTAATTTCAAAGAATGTAATAGTGCCAGTTCCTCAAGTGCAGGAATTTCAGGGCTATTACTCCCACGTTTTCTTGGTGACAAAAACCAAATGGGGAGTTCAGGTTCATCCTAAATCTAAAATCCCTGAATCCATTTTTAGTTTACAAAAAATTCAGGATAGAAAACCTTTATTCAGTCAGGTCTCTGCTTCAGGGGGAGGAATATTTCGTCAATAGATTTACAAGACTCTTACACATTCCGATTGCCAAGTCTCCTCAAAAATTCCTGAGATTTGCAATTCGAATGCCGAACCAAACGTGTCATTATTAATTTCAGGCGCTTCCCTTCGGCATAGCGTCAACTCCACGTATTTTCACCAAGGTGTTAGCAGAACCAATGAAACTATTAAGAAATCTTATTCCCTATTTGGACAATCTACTGATTTTTGCCCAAACTCAGAATTCACAGGGACCTAGTCATTCACACGTGTGAATGGGCTGGATCATAAATTATCAGAAGTCAAATTTAAATCCAACTCGGATCATTACTTTTTTGGGTTATGTGATAGACTCCATTCGGGGAAGAATTTTTCTCAACCCAGGGAAAGTGGAAAAATTACAAACAGGAGTGAGAGAGTTATTGTTACTTCAACATGTCTCCATAAGAGAAATCATGAGAGTTTTGGGTCTGACAGCTTCCATTCCGGCAGTCACTTGGGCGCAAGGGCGCTGACTGGTCCTACAAGACTGGTTATTGAGGATTTGGGCCAAAAATCAAGAATCTCTGGATTCACAGGTTCAGATGCCGGTTCAAGTGAAAGCAAGCTTTTACTGGTGGCTTCAGTCAACAAACTTAGTCCAGGGCAAGATCTGGAGGCAGGAAAATCCAGTGAGGATTTACACCGACGCCAGTACCTGGGGTTGGGGGGCTACAGTCATGGGTCAACATTCCCAGGGAAGATGGTCCAAAACAATCTCCAGCAAGTCATTCAACTTCAGAGAACTCCTAGCTGTGAAGGAATCTCTTCTCGCTTTTCAAAACAAGATTTACTTGAATCCTGTTCTCATTGTTTCGGACAACATCTCCACGGTGGTGTAAATCAACAAATGGGGGCACCAGATCGGGGAGTCTGTCTCTTTTAGCGGCGGAATTTTTTGTTATGCAGAGCGCAATCTTCTGTCAATAGAGGCAGTTCACGTAAAGGTCTCTCAATCTGGAAGCGGACTTTTTGAGCCGCCACAAACTGGATCACTCAGAGTAGGAGTTGAATCAAGAAACTTATCTCTGGGTCACAGAAAAATTGGGATTTCCAGAAATCTATCTTTTTGCATCCCCAGTGAATGCAAACATTCCACAGTTTTTCTCTCTTCACAACAGCATGAGTTCTCTGGGGTTGGACACACTCACTCTCCCATGGACTTTCAATTTGGGGTATGCTTACCCTCTGCTCAAACTACTACCTCGAGTACTCGAGAAAGTTCAGAAGGATAAATCAAATCTAATTCTCATAGCTCCTGTGTGGCCCAAGTGAGCATGGTTTTTCATGCTTCTGAGTCTTTCCACGCAGCCTCCTCTGTGTCTTCCAATCAGGCCGGACCTGCTTCGGCAAGGTCCCATATTTCACCTCAGGCTGGAATTGTTCAAACTGGCAGCATGGATCCTGAAAGGGTGGTATTGAGAAATAAAGAAGTTTCTGATAAAGTCATTGACAGTTTGTTAAACTGTAGAAAACCGGCGACTCACAAAATATACAGAAAAGTATGGAAGGTATATACATCCTGGTGTGCTGCACATAGGAGAGCTCAGTCTGATATTGGAACTATTCTTGATTTTTTTTTTCAAGATGGAATTGAAAAGCATTTGGCCTTAAAGAGGAACTCCAGTGAAAATAATGTAGTAAAAAAAGTGCTTCATTTTTACCATAATTATGTATAAATGATTTAGTCAGTGTTTGCTCATTGTAAAATCTTTCCTCTCCCCGATTTACATTCTGACATTTATTACATGGTGACATTTTTACTGTGGGCAGGTTATGTAGCTGCTCCTAGCTGTTTTGGCTGTTAGAGACAGCTGTTAACAGCTAATTCCTGTATGTGAACATTGTTGCATTGTGGCAGTTTGCCCAGAGTACCACGGTACTCAGAGCTTCTTGTGGGAGGGATTTCAGCACAAAATCAGTCATACAGCGCCCCCTGATGGACGGTTTGTGAAACGCATTATTTTTCTCATGTAAAAGGGGGTATCAGCTACTGATTGGGATAAAGTTCAATTCTAGGTTGGAGTTTCTCTTTAAGCACGCTTAAAGCGGTATAAAACCCTGACATACTATTCAATAAAACATGTTTTCATACTTTTTATATGCCATACGGTTAGCATATTTGCTTTTGTGCATAAGTATTATTATTCATTTAGAAATTATACGTTTCTAAAGTACACTTATTTTACTCTAAGAGCTGACTTTGCATTTTATTTATAACTGCTTTATTCATCCTCTAACTTAATCAGAAAGCATTTATGCTTGTCTGACTTTGTTCAGGGGACCCCGCAGTGTGAGAGAAGGCTTACATTTCTCGTTTGATACAATTAAACACAAGATAACCTTATGTAAAGTTTGGAAGCGGCCAGCTCTGCTGGCAGGGAAGCTTCTAAAGCCGGCATTAACCCTTTGAATGCAGTTCTAGAAAAAAAAATGCTGTTTGTATATAATATGCTGTAAATAATCTATTAGAGCAAAGTAGAAATGCTGGGTTTCATTCCGCTTTAAGGTTCAGTGTTCAGATTTATCAATTTTTGTTGGATAGGCCTTTGGCACAGAAAAAAAAATCAGATTTTTTTGGGGCAGTGCAGAGATCTTCTCCGTTAAAGCAAAAGGTTATTCCTCAATAGGATTTGTCTCTGGTTTTAAAGGTTTTGTCAAAAGCTCCCTTTGAACCAATAGAGGAAATTGATTTAAAATTTTTAACTCTCAAAGTGGCTTTTCTAGTTGCAATTACGACGGCGAGGAGATTGGGTGATCTCCAGGCTTTATCTATCAAGGACCCTTTTTTGACGTTTTTTAAGGATAAAATTATTTTGTGTCTTGATCCAAATTATTTACCTAAAGTATCTTCAGATTTTCCAGATCACAGATTTCAGTGATTCCCTAGTTTTGTGATAATCCTTCATGTGGATTTTCATTGTTTGGATGTCAGGAGAGCTCTTTTGTCTTATTTATCAAGAACTAGAGAGTTTCGAAAATCTTCCTTCTCATTTTTTATTTATGGGTAAAAATAAGGGGCAACAGGCTTCTAGGCAAACTATTGCTAGATGGATCCGTGAGACTATTTCTTTAGCCTATAAGACTTCAGACTCCACTCCACCGTCAAGTATCAAAGCACACTCTACCAGATCCATGTCGACTTCATGGGCAGAGAGAGCAGGGGCTACACTTTAGCAAATATTTCAAGCGGCAACTTGGGCGCGTTCTTCCACTTTGGTTAAGCATTATAGAGTGGAAGTTCTATCTCAGCAGGATTTGTCGTTTGGCAGGAAAGTGCTACAGGCTGTGGTCCCTTCCTAGGTGGGTATCTTCTTGTATATCCCTCCAGAGGGTGTCCCGGCTGATGAATGAGAGAAAGCACCAGTTAGACTTGCCGGTAACGGTGTTTCTGTTCAGCAGCCGGAACACTGTCTACTGCCCACCCTATCCTGTCTCATTTCCTTGTACTCATCTTCAAGTGCTTCACTCCTCTTTTTTTTTTTTTTTTTTTTCCTGGTGTTCCGGTCTATTTTTCCTTTATATACACTGGGGATCAAGGGGGGCGGGAGCTTTTTATATTCTTACTTCGTGTTTCCACAGGGGTTTGGGCGGGGCCAATCCTCCAGAGGGTGTCCCGGCTGCTGAACAGAAACACGGTTACCGGCAAGTCTAACTGGTGCTATTTTAAGTAAAGTTCCTTGTTTTAGAGTTAGACGATAAATGATATATGTAGAAATTAGTCACTTGGTGCATATGTCTTGGAGAATGGATAAAGGGTTACTCACAGGGTGGAGAGAGCGCAATCACAGAGAGGTTGGTAGGCTTCATGGAAGATTTCAATCCAGTTTAAATCTCTGCCATCCATAGTAATCCGATTGTTCTGGTTGGTTGTAGTCGTAGCCTTATTCGTGGTGGGTGGGATTCATCTGTATTTTGGGTCCAGTTTCAGCACAAATAGGTTTAAAGATGTCAAAATCTGAGACAAGGTCTGGAGCAGCTTAAAGGGGAACTGAAGTAAGAGGTATACGGAGGCTGCCATATTTATTTCCTTTTAATCAATACCAGTTGCCTGGCAGCCCTGCTGGGCTATTTCTCTGCAGTAGTATCTGAATAACACCAGAAACAAGCATGCAGCTAGTCTTGTCAGATCTGACTTTAAAGTCTGAAACACCTGATCTGCTGCATGCTTGTTCAGGGGCTATGGCTAATAGTATTAGAGGCAGAGGATCAGCAGGGCTGCCAGGCAACTGGTATTGCTTAAAAGGAAATAAACATGGCAGCCTCCATGTACCTCTCTCTTCAGTTCCCCTTTAAGAGAGCTGCAGCCCAGCTAGGCGCGCTCAGTACTACCCAGGTTTAGAGGACAATGACCAGGGGAAGAAAAAATATGTTAAACCTGGTGCGTCCATGGTGTAGGAGCATCTTGTGGAGCTTCTCCCCCCCATACCCCACCCCCCAGCTGTCTGCATCTAAGCTGCACTGCCCAGCTACACTAACCCCTGCTGCACCACCATCTACACTAATTACCCTACAATAACCCCTGTGTTCCTTCCTGGTCTACTGGCGCTATTACTGCTATCCCCTCTGTATATACCCCTCTGCACAGCAGTCTCTAGCCCCTCTGTATAAACCCTATGCACAACAGTCTCTAGCCCAGGGGTCAGGAACCTTTTTGGCCATGAGAGCCATGAACGCCAAATTTTAAAATGTAATTCTGTGAGAGCCATACAATATGTTTCAAACTGGGACAATGTGCATGCGCAGCAGAGGGCTCACGTCCCTGTTGCCATGGTGATGTGTATACAGTTGATCCTCTGGGCAGCGGAAGTGTCGGACAGATCTTCAGCTTCTCTTGGGTTTCAGCAACATCCAGCAATTTCCCCAAGAGCCAGACAGGAGAAATACTGACTAACAGCTTGTACAATTAGCTAACTGGCTTGGGGATTGATTCACTTTGTGGACCTTAGGGAAAGTTTGGCAAGTTAACCGAGTCCGTGGGGGGAAATGCTTGAGTGTCTGGTGTTGTGTCCTGCTGGTACGCCAGCCTGCTCCTGCTGAAAGCTCTGCTCGGAGTCCAGGACAGAGAGGGCAGTATGGTCACATGCGCCAACAGGTCATGCAGTGAGTGACCGCCAGGATTGATGATGGAGCGTGCACATAAGGTACATAGCAAGTATAAAGTCTGTAAAAAGGTGAGCAGGACTAATATAGTCAAAAACAAAACTAACTGGCAAGCAAAGAATCAATTAAAGAACCTTGCTACAGGTAAATTCCCAAAGCTTTTCTTGGGCTATGCATGTGACCGCAGGCTGTTCTGCTGTAACCTTGCAGAAACGTACAATGGAGGTGGTAGGGAAGAAAGCTGATGGCAGACATGCACATGGGCCAAGACCAGGAGCTGTGTGAGTTTATAGGAGGACTAAGCGCCCAGAATATTATTGGTGCTCTGCTGCCAGTTCTTTTCAGCATACTGTGTGGGAGCTGCTGTTCTGTAAAGTTTTGCCTCCTAAGTGATGCAGGCACTTGGTGTTCTCTTCAGAAATTTTTCCCAGCCGGGTGGCATGAAAAAGTAGCCGAGTGGGGCAAGATGAGGGAATGCAGGACCGACGCTTTTCTGCACAACTCTTCTTACATTTATTTAGCATCTACTGTAAGAATAAAGCTCAATAAGTAGTTGTCACTAGTAGGGATGGTCAATGAGATGCAAATAATTGTTGATGCAGGTTTATCAAAACCATTTTTTTTAATGCAAGTGTATGCAGCTTGAAGACAGACCGATCAAATTCAACCTTTGTAGGAGATGATTGGTCCATTTTCAAGCTGCATATACAGTGGGATGCGAAAGTTTGGGGAACCTAGTTAATCCTCATGATTTTCCTGTATAAACAGTTAGTTGTTACGATAAAAAATGTCAGTTAAATATATCATATAGGAGACACACAGTGATATTTGCGAAGTGAAATGAAGTTTATTATATTTACAGAAAGTGTGCAATAATTGTTTAAACAATATTAGGCGGGTGCATAAATTTGGGCACCACAAAAAAGAAATGAAATCAATATTTAGTAGATCCTCCTTGTGCAGAAATTACAGCCTCTAAACGCTTCCTGTAGGTTCCAAGGAGAGTCTGGATTCTGGTTGAAGGTATTTTGGACTATTCCTATTTACAAAACCTCTCTTGTTCATTCGAGTTAGATGGCTTCCGAGCATGGACAGCTCTCTTTAACTCACACTACAAATTTTCAATTATATTCAGGTCTGGGGACTGAGATGGCCATTCCAGAACGTTGTACTTGTTCCTCTGCATGAATGCCTTAGTGGATTTTGAGCAGTGTTTAGGGTCGTTGTCTTGTTGAAAGATCCAGCCCTGGCACAGCTTTATTTTTGTCACTGATTCCTGGACATTGGTCTCCAGAATCTGCTGATACTGAGTGGAATCCATGCCTCCCTCAACTTTGAGAAGATTCCCAGTCCCTGCACTGGCCACACAGCCCCCAGCATGATGTCAAAAACCTGAGCGGTTCTTGCCTTTTTCATGATTGCTAACTCAGTAAAGGATCAGCCTTTAAAGCGTTGCTATCATATAAATCCGGCATAGCGGGGTCTGAACCCTCTATAACAGTAATTATAGATTGACGGTATACCTTGAAATGAATCAGAGCACTCAGTATATGATTTCATGTAAAAAATTGTATTTGCTTATCATACAGCATATATACAAAATATGAACAGTTCCAAGTAGTGTTTCCTTCTAACGGTATTCCATCTTATCAAGGCTTATATAGCCAAGTGATCATCAATCTTCTAAGTCCATTCAAAAAAGAATATAACAGTTGTGTTATGTAGAATAAGATCTAAAGTAGTTTCATCTGTATCAATAGCTGTGTAAAACTTGTAGTAATCTTCTTAAAGAAATCGCATAAAAAATAGCTTCTAAAAAACTTCTTGCTAACATCTTAACAAAACTTAATGCTGAAAAATTAGGAAAGTAAATCACCAGAATATTAAGCATATTACCTTTTCTCTGTCATCTCTTCAGCATCTAGAACTACTTGTGGGAAGGTAGCTTCTGCCTCATGTGTCTTCTCAGATTGTTGGGCTTCTGCAAACTATGAGCTTTCAGCTTCTACTTTTTATAGGGATAGGAAGCAATATGGCTGCCTAATCTGGAATTTCCCTGAATCCCAGGTTCTGATTGGCTAAAGCTTCCGTGCGTAGCTTGCTATCTTTGACATTTAAAATACCCATAACACTTTTTTGTTTTGAATACCTTAGTTATCTTAAAGGGATACTGTAGGGGGGTCGGGGGAAAATGAGCTGAACTTACCCGGGGCTTCTAATGGTCCCCCGCAGACATCCTGTGTTGGCGCAGCCACTCCCCAATGCTCCGGCCCCGCCTCCAGTTCACTTCTGGAATTTCTGACTTTAAAGTCAGAAAACCACTGTGCCTGCGTTGCCGTGTCCTCACTCCCGCTGATGTCACCAGGAGTGTACTGCGCAGACACAGACCATACTGGGCCTGCGCTGTGCGCTCTTGATGACATCAGCGGGATCGAGGACACGGCAATGCAGGCGCAGTGGTTTTCTGACTTTAAAGTCAGAAATTCCAGAAGTGAACCGGAGGCGGGGCCGGAGCATCGGTGAGCGGCTGCGTGGGCACAGGATGTCTGCGGGGGACCATTAGAAGCCCCAGGTAAGTTCAGCTCATTTTCCCCCGACCCCCCTACAGTATCCCTTTAACTGTGAGAATCTACGTAGGTTTGCAATGTTTACACATTCTAATCATTTTTAATTAACTGCGTCAGAAATGACCTGGACGTCACCAGCCATCTTGTCTGCTGGTTGACTTTTTTTGACCCAGACATGGACTTCCAAAAACATTAAACAATGTCATTTGACGTATTTCTGATAATATTCCCTTCTGCTAATTAGTTTTTGGAATGTGTCTGTACTTTCCCAGATCAGGTTGACACTAAAACACTGTACACAGACCTGTAAGAGCCTTCAGCAATTTAAGGCTTATTGAAACATACAGGGCTTCTAATATACTAATTCAAATATAAAGCTTATTATATAATTCTTCTTAAAACAATTAATCATATAAGATATAATTGCATATTAAATCTTAATAATATAAAATCATGTTCTATATATTTGCCTTTCTTATGAATAAATATAATATGTCCACCGGCAGATGTCACTATCTCATCATAAATAATCTATTAATAATATTAATTTTATAAGACTATGAAACCGCCAGGTGGCATCATTTATCCTAAATACGGGACAATACAAAAACCTTGGAACTTATTATTGGCATTCCAAAGAACAATTATAGTCTAAACAACTTTGTGGAAAACAGCTAATGTATTTCAAAGTATTAAATTATATTATATAGGGTTTAACAATAATTCTTTCTTTAGGACTGTATTGATTATTAACATTTAGATTAATAATTCTTTCTTTAGGACTGTATTGATCATTAATATTTAGATTAATAATATCTATGTGTAATAATTAAGAAAATGTGCATATATAATTACTGCAGTAATGTGAATTTGAACTTGTTCCCAGTCCTTACACAGAAACCTTTTTCAAATGTCAAGGCCACGCACTAACATAAACAAGAATGTTCTGTCTTTTTGTAACTAGAATAATCCAATTATGATTTTCACTGCTTGGAATATGCTGAGATGTCACAGAGCAATATTTTAAAAAAGTACTCTTACTTAACAGTTTACAATGAAATTTTGCATAGAACATTAAAACTTAAAACATACACATATGACAGCTTTTCCTGCATAAATAAAACCGCTAGAATTCTGACAATGGAACCACCACCATATTTTACTGTAGGTAGCATGGGTTTTTCTTGGAATGCTGTGTTCTTTTTCCTCCATCCATAATACCCCTCGTTATGCCCAAATAACTCAATTTTAGTTTCATCAGTCCACAGCACCTTATTCCAAAATGAAGATGTCTTGTCCAAATGTGCTTTAGCATATCTCAAGCGGCTCTGTTTGTGCTGTGGGCGGAGAAAAGGCTTCCTCTGCATCACTCACATACAGCATCTCCTTATGTAAAGTGTGCCGAATGGTTAAATGGTTTCATCTGCAGCAAGATGATGTTGTAGGTCTTTGGTGCTGGTCTGTGGGTTGACTGACTGTTCTCACCATTCGTCGCTTCTGTCTATCCGAGATTTTTCTTGGTCTTCCACTTCGAGCCTTAACTTGGACTGAGCCTGTGGTCTTCCATTTCCTCAATATGTTCCTAACTCTGGAAACCGAGAGCTGAAATCTCTGACACAGCTTTCGGTATCCTTCACCATGATGGTGAACAATCTTTGGCCTCAATTCACTAAGATTATGCTGGAGATAATAAAGCAAGAGAAAACTTACCTTCACACAGTGAGAGAGTTATCTTATCTCTTCCTTAAGTTACCTCCTCTGTAGTTATTTTCACATGCAGTTGATGAACAGCCTGTCTTTAACTCTGGAGTTATTTTAAGGATTAAAGAGTTAACTTAAAGACAGAAGAGTTAACTTTAGGTTTGCCAGAGGTAAAATGTTTCCTGAATACTACATGCCTTATCACCATGGTAACAACTCTAGAAGAGTTATTAAAGACAGGAGATACGCTTAGTGAATTGAGGCCTTTGTTTTCAAGACATTTGAGAGTTGTTTTGAGACCCCCATGTTGCTACTCTTCAGAAACAATTAAGTGGAGGGAAACTTACACTTGACCCCCTTAACCTCCTTGGCGGTAACCCCGGGTGTGACACTGGGTAAGCCGCCGGAGGGTGCCGCTCAGGCCCTGCTGGGCCGATTTACACAATTTTTTTTTCTAGCAATTACCACTATAGGAGGCGCCCATGGATTTTTCTCGTACACCAGATATAATTGTTTATAAGGTAAGAAATATCAGTCTTACCTAATCTGAAGACTCATAGACAGAAAGTATTGTGCTCAATAGTGTTCCTCCACTATAGAGCACAATACTTTTTTTTTTTTTAACAAATACGTTTTATTGAGTTTTCATTTAAAACAACAAAACAAGTACAGCACCATACAATTGTATATACAACATCCCATACCCCCAGGACATCCCACCCACCCCACCCTTTTGATCTCGTCCCACACAGTCAAGGTGAGCCATCATGTCTTCAACGTGTTCTTTTAATTCTGTACATCGTAATCTATACCCTGTTCTTTAAGATGTTCTATATATGGGATCCAAATACTTTCAAACTTGAGAGGACAGTTCCTCTGAATGTAAGTTAATTTATAAAATGGCAGAGCACTATTAATTGTTGTGATCCATAGAGCACAATACTTAACCTTAAGAAGCGACGCTTGTGTAGCGAAACGCGTTGTCCAAGTGCAAAGTAAATAAATTGTTAAATTTTACATTCTGTCTGAGTCTTCATATCAGGTAAGACTGATATTTCTTACCTTATAAACAATTAGATCTGGTGTATGAGAAAAATCCATGGGTGCCTCCTACAGTGGTAATTGCTAGAGTAGTGAGGTAAATTACTGCCTTGTGTGGTGAACACCTCCAGCACGTCAGTAAATGTCAATTCATAAAGATTAGAGCAGGCCGGTAATGGCACGGAGATTACCGACTGCTAGGAAGAGGTGATAAGTGCAGGGATGAATGGAGACTTAGCAGAAGCAGTGAGACACAGGCAGCAGCAGCATGATCAGCACAAACAAGGCTTCCCTGAATACCCTAGGCTGTGTTTTTAACCTCTTGGGTACCTGTTTTTCGGATGTATATTTGATGGAGGTGAACATCAAGCCTGGCATGTGTAAAGTTTCTTAAAGTTTTTCTGCGCTGTGGCAATTAAAAGGGTTCTGTGGGGGTTTGCTAAAGAGAAAAATTGCCACTTACCTGGGGCTTCTATCAGCCCCCTGTAGCAGAAATGTCTCACGCCATCCTCCTCCGATGCGCCGTTCCCCGCCAGCTTTTGATGACGTAGACGGGAGCGAGCACGGCCACGCAGCCGCAGTTGGACACCGCGCCAGACCGGGAACGGCGGATCGGAGGAGGACGGCGTGGGACATTTCTGGGGGCTGATAGAAGCCCGAGGTAAGTGACAGTTGTTATCCATAGCAGAACCCCCACATAACTACTTTAAATAGTGTTTAGAAAGACTAATAGACAGGTTCAGAGCAGATTCAGGGCAAGGAGAGGCAGTAAAACTAAACATGCACATTTAAACTGAAGCTGAGATGCCTCTTTTATTGTAATGCGGTCTCTGCACAGAGAACAGCCAAATGTAACAAATCGGCCAGCTACATTCCTCACGTTACCGACAGCTGGGCTTCGGGAAAATACCGCATTTCTATCGGAGCTGTGAAAATGTTTATGAATTGGCACACGGAAGTCTAAAATACTGAATGCGGCATTTTTCCTCCCAGATTTTTTTTAACAGCAAAGCCTTGTATTAATAGAGGCCAATGTATTTATTCATAAAAGCGCTTGGGATATTGCTATACAAATCGCTTTTCAAGCGCTTTGCGATTTCCCTATACCTTCCATTGAACCAAAGCGCTCAGAAAATGGTACATGTACCTCGTTTGCGATTTCAAAGAAATCGAAATGCTCACATGTGGACACTCTCTCATAGGAAACATCGCACAAGCGCTTTTAGGGCGATTTTCCTATGGAAATGCTCATAGTGTGAACAAGCCCTTAGAATGCCTAGGGCCCAGTCAAAGTTCTTTTGTTCCTGTCTGCACCCTCTACATGTACTCTTAGCAAGAAGTAGTTTTGATTTCTATTTAACAGCTATTGTACAGCTGTAATTTAAAGGGAACCTAAACTGGGAAGATTATGGATTTTCCTTTTAAAATACCAGTTGCCTGACTCTCCTGCTGATCCTGTGTCTCCAATACTCAGACTAGATTAGCTGCATGCCAAGCAGGTCTGCCAAGCAACTGGTATTATTTTAAAGGAAACATCCATATCCCTCTCAGTTAAGGTTCCCTTTAAAATTTTGAGGTGCTCTCTGGTGTACATACATAATGTAGAGGTACACTAATGCTTAAAGAGATTCTGAAGCGTTATTAAAAAACGCTTTTTACCCTATATTCAACATGGGCATGCTTGCCCCTGCTAAAACGCCACTATGCAAGATACTGGGAGAACTGGCAGGATTCACTGTAAAAATACCCAGGGTAAAAAACTATGTGCGCAAGACTTTGCAAAAATAAATCCACAGAAAAAGAAAAGTCTGGCACTATAGTTAAATTGCAGCAAGGTGAAAACATGAGCTGTGACGTCATGGTGCATCAACTAGAGCAAGTGTACAGTGCTGAATTGGCATCTAAGAACACTCATATAAAAAGTAGATTCATGTGCTGTACCTGGTTGCTGGGAGGTAGCAGGTGTGGGCGCCAATGGTGCACGGCCTTACGACCGTTTCGCTAGGCTGAACGCCGAGCTTCTTCTGAGGTGAAGTGTGCACCACTTTCCTGCGGCTGAACGATGGGTCTTATCCCCCCTGGCAAAATCCACGACCAACTTGGTCGTAGATTTTGCTGCTCATGGAGGCAGGGCTAATGGCTGTAACTCTGCCTCCATGCGCGTCTTTCAGCCGCGGATCTCCACCTCTCCCCCTCCCCTCTATGTGTAGGTAGAAGGGAGAGGGATCGGGGAGAGGTGGCGATCAGCGCTGATAGACGCGCTAAGAGGCAGGGCTGCGGCCATTAGCCCTGCCTCACACGGAAGCGATCCCCGGACACTTCAGAGGAGATTTGGGGGGTAAAGACCCCTTGTTCAGCCGCGGGATAGCGACGTTTTAGCAGGGGCAAACATACCCCTGCTGAATATAAGGTAAAAAGTGATTTTTAATAACGCTTCAGACTCTCTTTAAAAGGCTTTTGCTACAGCAGCCGCTGCTGAGATAAAAAGATGGCCTTCTGTTCAGCTTTATTATCATCAAAATAATTTATATGTATGTGATGAAAATTAGCACAATCCGCATTAATAGTTGTTCTGGTCATGTGAAAACTGCATGATTTTGTCTGTATACTGTCATATAGTGTAAATGTGCACATTTGTCACTCTGTAGACCACTGAACTTTTTTTTTTATTTCTCTCTCCTCCTCCCCATCCTTTTTAAATGTGTTGATTAACAGGAAATGTTTGTGCTGCCTAATTACATCGATTCACAGTCCGATATTAGCAAGGAGATGAGAGCTATCCTGGTAGACTGGATGGTGGAAGTTCAGGTTAGTGCAGAAAGAACCACACTATTTTGTTAAACAGAAATTTAACATCATAAAACAGAAAGTATTGATGATTATTCAGGTTGACAATGCATCTCTGCTGAATATGGAAATTATTCCTTTGATGTCCCTTAAAGCTAAACACACCTCCAGAACCGCTGGAATGCAATGATGTGTGAGCTTGTTAATTGTACAGGGCCACAATATTCCAACATGTATTCAGACTGGTTGGTCCTAATCAGTGCATGACATGGATTAATGTGACTCCTATGGGGTAGGACTTGAAACACCCATTGTTAGAAATTGCCCAACAAGCTCATGGTGAACCAGAACTCTGAGTGTGTAAGGGGCTAAAAAAGGACCAAAAAAGCCCTCTTACTAAAATGCTATGCAAAACAGAAATTTGCCTTTTTAAAACAGAAGGTATTTGCAATTAATTAGGTTGTAGAGTTAAACTTCAATCTTTGTATTTGTATCCCTGCCTCATGCTATAAGAAGCAGCAGAGTGTTGTACTGTGTTAGCCATCAGTAACAGCAAGAAGTTTTGAATCAGGATGAAATGGTATCATCCTGATTTAAAACTTCTTGCTCCTGCTATAAGAAAATACTTTTTCAATTGAAACAATTTATTGCATCTTTGGGAGTAGAATTCTTTTTTTTTTCTTGAATTTAATTTTTTTCTATTTGTGATATCAGACTTAATTTGTGGCATCAAGGTGTTTTGTTTTTTTTCCTCCTAAATTACTTTTGATAGAACAATAATACAGATGTTTAGAAACCCAAAGATGATGCTGATATTTAGTTCTTATTTAATTCTCTCTTCATCTCATCTCGCGCGCCGCTCTTTCGGCTGGCACAGTCTATTTGGAATAGTAGGTCTGTCTGTGTCCTAAGCTCTGTTTACCGAAAAGGCAAATTTGGGCGCAGGCATAATCGGCAATGTTAATTGTGGTGCACATTGGACAATATGGGTGGTGGCAGCATTTTATCAGGGCATGCGATCTGGCTATTAGGTAGCCAGACCCCACATTGGCAGTACTAGTGGTAACCAAGAGTTTAAGGATCCTTTTACACTATCTCAACTGTCAGTTATCACTGACTTGACAACTTATGTGCACCCCAGGTGAAGGTAATGTCATTGTTTCCCTACTATGGCTTAGTTCAAATTATATGCATTTTAACGCAAAGCATTTTCACAATGCACTGCTATGGAACAACTGATCAGTTAAAATACATCAGTTTCTTTTCAATGTAGAGTGTGAAAGAGACCTTAGTGTTTGGAATAGGTAGTGGAGAGATGGTGTGAAAGGAAGGTTGAGTAAAGCGATAGTAGAATATCAGTAATTCTACCATTATTCTACTATCAGCATTATTCCCAGTAGTAGAATATCACTAATATTGCCAATATTAAACTAGACGCTAACCCAGTATAGGTTAGCTAGGTGGGTGCACCCAGTATAGGTTAGCCAGGGCTCCCAGTATAGCCAGCATATTTTTTGCCCCGCCGCGGCTTGTGTAACTGTTGTGTAGATGGTGGTGGGGTGAGTCGGTAGGCAGGAGAGGGAGGCATGTTACCTCTTTTGCCGGCATTGTGGTTTACATGATTCCTTTCCTGCCTGGTGGAACGCAGCGGTGTTCTCTGACTTGACGATGGAATGTAAAGTCACATCAGAGAGAAGCGCCACTTTGGTCCACCAGGAAAACCACGATGCTGGTGAAAGAGGTAACATGTGTATTCCTGCTGAGCTGCCAACTCGCCTCACCCCACCATCCTTACACACAGGGATGCACTCCGTATGAATTCCCGAATGGATTTCAATTGGAATTCATCCTGATAATTAGAGCACCTGAGCGGATGGTTGAGGGAGGGTTAAACTTACCCTACAGCCATCATCTTTCATCCTTCCCACGCTGCGTTCCAGGCCACGTCAAGTCACTACCACGCTTCTAACTTCAACCCGGAAGAAGGAAGCAGTGGTAGTCACGTGACGCACTTTGGAACATAGGGTGGGACTGATTAAAGAAGATGGCTGCTGGGTAAGTTTTTAACCCTCCCTCACCCAACCGCTCAGGTGCTCTAATGATCATGATGAATTCCGAATTAAATCCATTCGCAATTCATCCAGAGAGCATCCCTGCTTACACAAGCCGTGGGTGGCCGCAGTGGGGCATACTGAATATATTGTAGTGCCGGCCCACTGCTCCTCAGAAAAACCGCAGATTTGACGATCACATAGTCTTGTCCGGAAACACAATTTCAGTCTAAAAATGATAAACGTTTAGCCCTAGTCTGCTTAGATTTGGGATTTGGTGATTTTACAGCTTTGAGGCCAGTTTTCAAGTGACTGAATGGATTGTTATATGGTTAGCTTCTCATTTTATTCATCCACATAATTCGCTTTTTCTCTAGATTTTGGTATAATCTGGGCTCCTTTGGCCATGTGGCTGTAAGGACAGCAGGGAGCAAAGGAATTATTTTCAGGCACATGGGTTTTCCTGGTCTTCATTGCAGGGCTGTGGAGTCGGTCCAAAAATCCTCCGACTCCTTAGTTTAGGATTCCTCCGACTCCACGACTTCGACTCCTCTAATTTGCATATTACAATTTTGTTGATTAAAAGTATGTAACATGAAATTCGTCTCTTAACTGCCAACGCTTAGGAACTTTACAAGACAACTGAAGTGGGAAGGATATGTAGACTACTATATTTATTCCCTTTAGACTAAAGGTGCGTACACACATGCGACTATAGTCGTTTGTAACGATCGTTCCCCGATCTTTACCAACGACGATCGTTACAAAAAACGAACCAACGACTATTAAGGCAAACGACGAACGAGGCAAATCGCTACAAAACAAAGTTCTGTCTTGGCGGATTTTTACCACCGACGATCGTTAGCAAAAGTGGCACATCGTTGGAAACGATCGTTCGTACCAGGCTGGACATGCGCATTTCACTTTTTCTCCAAGGAACTTTACAATTTTATGCGCAGGCGCATTAAGTGCTTTTACGTGGTGTAACGTTCGTTCTAACGATGTGATCGTTACATACTTTTTACAACTAACTTTACTTCGGTCGTTCTTTCGTCAATTAAAAGATCGTTCGTCGTTGACAACGAACGATCGTTGTCGCATGTGTGTACGTAGCACTAAACTAGTCCTTGGTAAGAGTACTTGTAAAAGGTACAAACCGGAACAAAGGACATCTATCAGGCCCTAGGCAATGTAAGTGTGGGTACATGTAAGAATGATGTGCAGGTACTCTGCAGGGGAATGAGGAGATTGTAAACAGACAACACCTCTGTGTTCAATGTGCACAGCATTCTCAGTGGATTCCCTGCAGCTCTGTGGGGAGTGCATATGTAGCGTATAGTACTACTGTGTAACAAAGTAAACCTGAGACAGATGAAATTAAAGTTTTATACATACCTGGGGCTTCCTCCAGCCGCCTTCAGGATAATCAGCCCCTCGTTGTCCTCCTCCACCACCTGGATCTTCTGCTATGAGTCCAGGTACTTGAGCCAGTCAGGCGTAGCGCGCATGCACACACTCCGCCGCCAGGAGCATACTACACCTGTGCAGCACTATTGCGCAGGTGCAGAATGTTCCTGGCTGTGGGAGCGGCATGCGGCCGGACAGCGCTGACTGGCTGAATTACCAGGACTCATAGCAGAAGATCCGGGTGGTGGAGGACAGTGAGGGACTGATTAGCCTGAAGGGGGCTGGAGGAAGCCCCAGGTATGTATAAAACTTTACTTTTCATCCGTCACAGTTACCCTTTAATTTGTAGTCACCAAACCAAATTTTAATAACCTATCAAATTATTTGATTTCATCAGCAAAGGGAGTGCATACATTTGCATAAATCAGCATCAATGCAGAATTATTTCCATCTCGTTGACCATCTCTATTAGTGACATTAGAGTAGTTTAGTTAGTTTTTTAGGCTCTTTGCCTAGCACAGTTATTTAAGTTACTATATATACTTATGACTAACTGAGCTTCCAAACTCACAATCACTACAGATTGATACTCTTGGAAGCATTACACAGATTTTATACAATCAACCACTAGCCACTAGTTATTTTTCACTCGCGCATTTACAGGTCCATGTTCATAGTTACTTGAGCTCGTGTGTGTTATATAGGATACTTAGCTATATTGATACCACTCTCTGGAGTCTCTGTAGGGTGGTGTAAGTCCCCCATTCTCCAGGTAGAGAGGTCTTTACAAATCTTCCCACATACTAGTTCTATAGTACAATAACTTTAAGACTACTTCCAAGACCTACATAAGGTATTTGTTGGGATCTGTGATCCCTCACTCATTCTTACTGGTGGAATTGATAACCTAATAATAGAAAATCTCTTCATCTATCCACAAGGGAATTGTAATATTACAATTTCCTCTTATCTTACAGTATTCAACTCGTAATGCTAATACGTCAAGAATTATTCTTGACTCCTCCCCGCACATTGGGGCAGTGTTCTAGAACCTCGCAACATTCTCTCATCTGGTTTATAGATATACTCCTGACATATCTCCTTTAGTATATAAATACTCACACTAGGAGTTCAGTTTAGTAGTGTTAAACTCAAAACATTGTTATAATTCCTTTGCAAACTACTACTGTATTATTGTAATATTGTATTTCTGTATTACTGTATTATTAGATACTTGTTACTCTGAACTGCATTTCATGTACACTGTTCTAACCACAACTTTCCTTCTGTATAATTTTAAAAATTTTCAATAAAAACTCTATTAGTGACATGGCTACACATCAGGCTTTATACTTACAGCATAGATGTTATTTAGTATATATAAGAGATTCCTGTGTACACATCATATATATACAGTCACAATCAGATATGTATATCTGACTTTAAAAATACGGGGACTGCTTTATTGAAGCAGCACAAGTAACTCATTTTGATTGGTTTATTTCATTTTTGTGGACTAAGCACAGCTATTACTGTATATATACTGTATATATACATTATTTTTAATGACTATTATCTGAGAAATAGAACATTTTATCATATTTTCTATTTTAATTACAGTTACAAATTCATTAGGAGTCTGAGTCGGTGCATTTTTTCCCGACTCCGACTCCAGGCACCCAAAATTGCCCGACTCCACCACTCCGACTCCACAGCCCTGCTTCATTGTGCAACAAGGCTTTGTGGTGGATTGAATTAGGGGCTGGTATTCTCTTTCTCTTATCCTTACAAGGCTTATTTACAGCGTGACGTTACGTTGTAATGTGACGTTAAAGTCGCAACGCAGCATTACAACGCAAAAAGTGTTGTAACGCATATTAATGCTGTGTTACCGCCACATACAGTAGGTACAGTAAAGCATACAGGTTATGAAAAGGTTTTCCTGTACATGGTAACGTGTGCATTTAGAGGTAACACTGCAGCAGTGTGTTAGCTACATGTTACAATGCTATTGTCAAACTGTGAAAATCCCTTAGGCTTATCATTGCAGTGCGGTAAACTGCGTTATAAGACTTTATAACGCGGCTCCGCAACGTCCCACTGTGAACGTAGCCTCACAAGTGTTCTCTGTATTTGTGTGGGTTTTGACATTTTATGTTCACCGGATACTATTTTTCTTTGCAGGAAAACTTTGAACTGAATCATGAGACTTTGTACCTGTCAATAAAACTGGTGGACCATTATTTAGCAGTTTCTGTTACTACGAGAGAGAAGTTGCAGCTTATTGGTTCTACTGCTGTACTTATTGCATCAAAATTTGAGGTAATGCGATGTGTGTAGCATAGAATGTAAAGTTCATAAAAGGCCCTCTGTTAATGCTTTTTCTACATTTCACATTTGACACAATGAAGAACCAGCAAGCCAGTTAGAGATCCAGCAAACTTGGACAGTACTTTTAAAAGTAGCACGTTATGTATCAGAACATAGAAAATGGCTACTGAAATCTTAGTGAATTAGTGGTTGATCTTTTGCAGTGGAGAAATGGCAAGAATGGCTTTTTCTTTCTGCATGTTGCACTGCTACTAGTTAACATTTCAGCAATCCTACTATGAGGTAATATCACTTGTTTGTGGGCTGCTGGCTCTTGTTGCCTAACGGTGGCCACACACGATGCAATAAAATCATCCAATTTTACAGTAATTCGATAAAAACGATTGTATCTCTCGGAAAAATCGAAAGTTTTTTTTTTTTTCATTCGACTGAAAAATCAGATCGGATTTCCCGTTTTTTTTCTCGATTTGAATAGATCCGGAATGCCAGATATTTCTCTTCAATTTCTACTAAAGATTGTATGGTGTGTGTTAGATTGTTAATTTATTAATATACACACCCTAGCAATTTTCTCTAAGTTTCCAATCATTTTTATCATAATTGAGGAAAAAATTGAACATAGGTGTGTGGTACATTGATCATATTTTTGAAATGTTACAATCTGTCAGAAAAATTGATTGCAATTCTTAAATTGAACAGATATTTAAAAAATTGTATGGTGTGTGGCCACCTTAATAGCAGTGCAAACAACAAAAATCCACTCTAGATTTGTTGAATCATTTGTTCTTCAGCTAGGTACACCCTTAGTAAGGCTGCCCATACACCGAAGGCTGATTCCCGATCAATTTCAGCATGAAATCTGGAATCAGCCTTGTGGCGCTGCGTTTGCCGCCTCTGTCGCTGCCCTCTGGATCTAAATGTGCCCATGCATTTAATACTGTCTGCTAGGCCTGAAAGATAAATCGAATTTAAACCGAAATCGCGATCACCAAGATCACAATTTCAGAATCGTCAAAGCCCCCCCCTTCCCCCCCCAAGTCCCGGCGGGTGCGGCCCGCAGCATCGGCAGTGTTGGACATACCTTCCGTACGAACCCAAAACTGTCCGGCCTCTATCGCCGCCTGCCGGCTCTTGTGCACGTCATACTTCCTGGTTCCTGTATGTCATATGACATACAGGAAGTATGCCGTGCATTAGAGAGAAGTGGATATGCGGGCATCACTGAACTTGTGCTGGAAGGTATATCCAGCATTGCCGCAGCTTGGGGGACAAAGGGGGCAAACAGAGAGACACAGAAGGGGGTACAGAGAGAGACCCAGAGGGAACACAAAGAGAGACGCAGAGGGGAAACAAAGCTTGATTTGAAGGAAATCGAGAATCGAATCGAAATCGTAATTTCAGACAGGAATCGTTTAATTCAATTTTTTCTTAAAATCGTTCAGGCCTACTGTCTGCTGTCTCCCGCCTTGGTGCCCATAACCCTTCCTCATTGATGCCCCAAGTGGGTACTGGCACTATGGGACTATAGTGTGACTATGCCGGTAGCCACAGGTGTGACTATGCCGGTAGCCACGTGGGGCAGCAATGCAGAAGATGTATGGGCGCTGCAATGGGCGACAGTGGACATTTCAACCTTTTATTTTGGGGGGGGGGGGTAGCAGCACCCACGGGTTCAGTTGTTGACGTTCGTCCCAATATAGCACGCCGTTACGGCCTCGCATCCGGTCGAGCATGCCGGCCCGAGATTTCTATGTCCCATTGTTGGTTTTGTAACTGCACCTTTTTGGCCTTGCCCTTTTAACTGAAATGTTTTACAAGTTTCTCCAGCCTCATTTTTTTTAGTATTTGTGTGCACAGGAACGCTGCCCACCTTGCTTAGATGACTTCCTCTATATCTGTGATGATGCATACAAGAGAGAGGAGTTGCTTGCTATGGAAGTTGACATCCTACAAAGGTTGAACTTTGACATAAACATCCCTGTACCTTATCGTTTTCTTCGGCGCTTTGCAAAGGTACTTATTTATGCATATGATTGATTTGTATGTATTTAGGCATTTATGCATATGATCCTTTCTGAAAATCTTTACACTGGATTCTGCACTAAATAGTATAAAAGTAAATATTACATTTTACTGCAAGAAAATGGATCCTATACATTCTCAGCAGATGAAAATGGAACGTGCATTTGGGAGTCTTATGGCAGGGCCTGCAAGTTAAAATGTAAACAATGGCTGGCAGTAGAAATGTCTTGGGAGCAATGGTAATACAGAAATGTATTGGCTTATTATTGCCTGTGTAGCCTGTTTTCTTTTTTATTGGGGTTAATACTAGTGGCACCACATTTGATTTAGGAGACAAAGGCTTGAATCCTGGCTTCGAGTTCAGTACCTATTCAATAAAGAGTCCTTGGGCAAGACATAAGGTTGCCACCCGGCCGGAATCTGGTCGGCCTGGCCGGAAATACAGCTAAAAAGCCGGACACCGGTATTTAATTATTTCCGGCATGTCATTTGCCGGAAAAAATAGCCCCAGGCTGATCACCCTCACGCAATTCCCTCCTCTCTTCTCTCGGATTGGCTGGTCACGTACTGCCAGCCAATCACGGGAGTGGCTGTATTTTCCCCGCGCTGCTGAGGACTATAGGAGAAGGAGGAGCCAGGACTTGGTGACAGTGAGAGAGAGCTGGCTCGGAGCAGCTGCAGCAGAGCACATGGCCTGAATAATTGCCACTCATCTCAGCTTGCCTCACACAAGCAGCCAGCTTGTTCAGCTGAGTGTGTCACAGTCACTGGGGAGTGTATGGAGGTCTGGAGGAGTCACTTGCCAGCTGGCTGCTGAGCCACGGAGAGAGAGAGAGACACACACCAACAGTCAGAGCAGCTCAGCAAAGGACGTCAGACAGACAGAGAGGAGAGAGAGAGAGGCTGGAAATTTCTGCAGAGCCCAACCCCCAGACAACTCCTGGAGAGCCAGGACTCCAAGAGAAAGAGAGAAGGAGACACAGCCAGCCAAACTTCAAGAGACACTGTCCCAGCCCCCCCAGGCAGCATTCAGAAGTGAGGAGAGGGGTCCAGACGACTTGTCACAGCTTATGCTGTGTGACAGCAAGGAGAGAGGAACATCCAAATGACCTGAGCCTGTCCAGCAGGTAGAGTGGACACATAGTCACTTTCTGTGTCTTTACACCCTCTCTCTCTCTCCAAACCTCCATCAGCCCCTATCCTCCCTTCCAGACTTTTAAAGGGAAACTAAACCTTTTGAATTAAAATGAGATTCACTTACCTGGGGCTTCGCCCAGCCCCCTGCAGCCGTCCTGTCCCACACTGGTCCTCAACGATCCTCTGTTCCCCCACCGCGGGTTATTTTCGTTTTTGCTGACTAAAAGTCAGCAGGCCACTGCGCCTGCGCAGCCCTGGCCACGCGTATCCTTCTTCACGTTCCCCTTCTATTGCGGCAAAAAGTCGGCAGAAACTAAACTAACCTGCAGCGGGGTAATAGAGGACCGTTGAGGACCGTCTGCAGGCGGCTGGTGGGAGAAGGTGAGAGAATCTCATTTTAGTTCAAACGGTTAAGGTACTTTTTAAAGTGTACCTCAGATCTCAGAATAGGAAGATTTTATACTCACATGGGGCTTCTTCCAGCCTCATAACACTCACTGAAATAACAAAAAACCTCAGAGATCAATGACTGATATATGAAATACGTGTATTATGAAAATCACATCACATAAATTACACACAATATACCCATGATCCCCAATTATTGCACCATCCCTTTAAAACCCATGAAGTATACACCTGAGCATCTAACTGGACTAACATATGCACTATTATGTCGCTATGAATAAATTACCAAGGGGTGAGCAGCACAAACCAAATTTTTTTTATGCAATTCTATGCAAAGCATGCACGCAGCGCTGGAGGTCCTCCAGCGCTGCGTGCATGCTTTGCATAGAATTGCATAAAAAAATTTGGTTTGTGCTGCTCACCCCTTGGTAATTTATTCATAATTTCCCCCTGTGAGCCTGCATGACCACGCCCACCTCTAGCACAGTTAAGTATATAAATGAGTGCTTTGCACATGTTAAGAGAGTTCGTTTGGTAGCTAGGTGAAGGGTGAGGTGTTTTTAATTTCCTTTTTTCCCATCTAGTTGACATTTTAGGGTTTTTGGTTTAGTTCCCACTAGACTGCTTATAAAAACTGGCATTTTGCATGGTAGAGTAGGACTCACCAGATTGGGGACACTTTGGCGCAGTTGGTGAGCTTAAGCGCGTTAAAGCGTAACCAAGAGCCCCTGTCACGGTTTTCCTGTTGTGTGCTGCAGCCCCTCTGTACTTATATTATGTCGCTATGATCACATTTCCTATGCAGTTCAAACAAACAGGGTTATGAGTTCTCTGCCTAACTAGCAGGTGATACTTATCATCTCAGCACAGTCTGTGTATAGCTCTGATTTCCCTAGCACAGTCAAAGAAGGTGCAGTTTATTGCTGGATACTGAGGTCCCAAACAGAACGGCTTCACTGAAAAAAAGCACGTGCAAAAAATAGTAGTAAGCATATGCAATTCATCTGGCCAGGATTGCTCATATATACTTCACAGCAGTGATTAAAAACATGCAGTGTGTCTCACCATACTTCACCATTCCCTGTGCACCCGGGAACAGCCTTTAACAAACTCTGTCCCAAGAGACCAAGCACCTCTTCAGTATAGCAGTGCAGTTGCAGCAACAGCCTGGCCCCAGTACAAATGTCCTCAGCACGGGCGTCCCCGCTGCTTCCAGGGTCTTACTAGCTGTGCACAATGATCTAGTGTTGTCCGGATCATGAACGATTCGGATCTTTGATCCGAATCTATTTTGTGAGTCAAATCATCCGAATCATCAAAATGAGTGATTCGGATCGCAAAAGGGGCGGGGCCAGGAGCGACACGCCCCCTCGCAGCGGGGTCCTGGAAGCCGAGCTGAGATGGATCGCACTGTTGGATGGGAGGCAGCCTTGCAGGGAGACAGGTAGATGAAAGAAAGGGGACATGGGTGCCACTGCCAGATATGTGTAGAGCACACATACTGGCTATATAGAACGTGCTGCTCATTGCAGGCTGTCTGTTCCGTAGTTGAGCACAGTGATCACATTGGAAACTTTTGGCTCAGCTCAGCACAGCTCAGTAACTTTGCAGGCACTGTGATTGCAGTGCAATATGATCCTCCTAAACAGCTGCACTTTACTTTGGGGAATGCTTTCTTTCACTCTGTGACGTTTGCATTCAGAGTACACAGATGAGCATATAGGTGAAATACATGTAAAGCGTAATGATTGCAGCATGTGGGTATTGTGTGCAAACAAACATTTCTGCTCTCTGCTCGTCCCTCCTCCCTTCTCTGTCCACTCCCTGCCCTCTGTCCATCTTCTCCCCTTCTCTGCGTGTCCACCCCCCTCCCCTTCTCCTGTCCTGCTAGTCATTTCACCCCCTAAATGCTTCCGTAGTCAAATGATCCGAGATTCGGATCAAAGATCCGGATCTTTTCAATGATCCGATTCGAATCATCCGGATCATTGAAAAGATCCGAACTTCCCATCTCTACAATGATCTTCCATCCCTCTGCCCCCTCTCTCACCATGAGGCAGGGGTGTAACCAGCTGCAAACAATGTATCAGTTCTGAAGTCTCTCCAAACGGCTCTTCTGAGTATGGTGACTCACACAGTTCAAACTAGTGGACCGGTTTCATCAAATCAACTTTGATTTCTTCAGCACTAATGGCAAAAAGCTCTCTTGCTCCATCTTGTGGCTGTTTTTATACATGCATGAATGTTTATCATCCAAATTTATGTAACGTGCTCTCTAACACCATCTTGTGGTTGCTTTTTATGCATGCACGTTGTCTGTC
The DNA here is from genome assembly GCF_040937935.1 of Hyperolius riggenbachi. NCBI lineage: Eukaryota > Metazoa > Chordata > Amphibia > Anura > Hyperoliidae > Hyperolius > Hyperolius riggenbachi. The sequence goes on along the minus strand of NC_090653.1, from coordinate 179,383,569 downwards.
ATATCCAGGCCATAGAAGACAGCTGTCTGCCTGTACTCTTACTCCCTCTGCTGGGTTAATAATTGTACTCATTCAATACAGCAATATGCCTTCACCTGTTACATATACCTGATTTTAAACATGCTTCCCACCTATGGAGATACTTCATAGAAGCAGTTGCCAAAGATATTTTTAAACTCAAATCACATGTCTCTAAAATGCGGAGGGAGGGGACCCCACATGGCAGAACCCCAAAAAATCACCAAACCCCAACCCAGACCCTTCCAGCGCATAAAATACCCCATGAGAGATTGTCAGATCTATATTTAGGAATTTTGCTGGCAGGAAAAAGACTTCACATCAATATGGACACACACAGGGCCCTATCTCTTATTTTCCCCCATAGGAAAGGTGGTTTGGTGACCCGAACACGGATTTAAAGAAAAACTCCTAAATTAAAATCCACATTTATTCCCCTTGGTTTTAGGGCCTTACATTTATAAATCCACATGCATTCTTTCTGCAACAATATTCTATCAAAATCCCCCCTTCTGGGACTGATATTTAATTTGTAAATCCCCCTAAATTTCATTCCTTTAGGGTCACTGTTGTGGCACTCCATAAAATGCTGTGCCACTGCACTATCCATATGCTTAGCCTTAATATTCTTTATATGCTCTCCTATCTGTGTTTACAGGTCCCTCCCCGTCTTACCTATGTACATTTTGTTGCAAGGACAAATCAGCTGATAGATTACTTTTGTTGTAGCACATGAGATATAATCTCGTATTCTGAACTTCGCAGTACCTGTGCTGTCCATGAAGGTATCACCTTCTATCACATATTTACACAATCTGCAATTCTGACATTTAAACATCCCCTTTCTCCTCACAGGGGTACCTCTATGTCTTTGGAACTCACTTCTTACTAGCAAATCATTAAGACTACTGCTTCTTTTCGCCGTCACGTGTGGTGTCGTCCCCACTATTTCTGTTCTGCTATGTCTCGGTCCAGGGTAAGAATCCCCCAATTTTTATTGAGAATAGCTAATAATTGTTCCCAATGGCTGCCATACTTAGTAATCAATCTAACCGGGTCGTTAACACTCTGCTCTCCCTTACTTTGCTCCTTTTTTACCAATAGGGACTCCCTGTCTGTTTGCAATGCTCTAACATAAGCTTTCTTAATCATCCTATTAGGGTAGCCTCTCTCTTTCAATCTCTGTCTCGGGGCATATGCCTCCTCCTTAAACAAATCCACAGTGGCGCAATTGCGCCTTATCCTCAAAAACTCCCCTGTTGGCACTGACCTTATTTGACACCCCAAGTGGTGGCTTGAAGCATGCAGTAGTGTATTGCCCGCACTTTCTTTCCTGTATGTACTGGTTAATAATCTATTGCCCTGTTTAAATATTTTTAAATCCAAAAAAGATATCATTTCTTCATCACAGGTATACGTTACAAAAATGTTTCTTAGATTAGAATTTAATTGTTCCACAAAGGTGTTGAGACTTTGCCGGTCTCCTCTCCACACCATTACCACATCGTCTATGTAACGTAGCCACAGGGCGACGCGCTCGCCGAACCCACGCATGCCATTCTTTGACTGTGCTAGGGAAATCAGAGCTATACACAGACTGTGCTGAGATAAGTATCACCTGCTAGTTAGGCAGAGAACTCATAACCCTGTTTGTTTGAACTGCATAGGAAATGTGATCATAGCGACATAATAGTGCATATGTTAGTCCAGTTAGATGCTCAGGTGTATACTTCATGGGTTTTAAAGGGATGGTGCAATAATTGGAGATCATGGGTATATTGTGTGTAATTTATGTGATGTGATTTTCATAATACACGTATTTCATATATCAGTCATTGATCTCTGAGGTTTTTTGTTATTTCAGTAATTGGTTGTGTGAAGCACAAGATAGTAGGTTATATCATAACACTCACTGTCCTCCTGGGTGCCTCCGTTCAGCTGCAATCAGCCCCAGTAATTGGCTCAGTCACGGCAAGTCGGGGTCTTCTGTGCATGTGCAGCCCCTCCGTGCATGCGCAGAATAGCCGACTGAGCCAGATTACTGGGGCTGATTGCGGCCAAATGGAGGCACTTGGGAGTATGTTGAGGGACGATTCGGTGCTCATGGGACTGGAGGAAGCCCCAGGTGAGTATAAAATCTTCTTCTGAGATCTCAGGTACATGTATCAATTAATGATACAATTCTGTGGCTGATCGATCATTTCCACAGTACTCAGTCAGAAACGATTGGTCATGCCCATTAATGGCCAAATTCCTGCTAGCCAATTACATTGGGATCAATCTGAAAAGCGGGTCGATTCAATTAATATGATCGACTTGGCTACCAGTAATTCGGTCGATAATGGGCACAACCGATTGTTTCCGATCGATTATCATTGGAAATGATTGATCAGCTGTGGAATTGTATAATTAATGGGCACTTTTAAAGTGTGCCTGTAGGGAAAAAAGTGCCCCTGGGGTTATTTACCTCGTAAAGGGAAGCCTCTGGATCCTAATGAGGCTTCCACTGTCCTCAGCAGGGGCGTTCCAACGCTAGGACCTCCCCCCAAGATCTCCTTGTTGTCTGTTTATTGGCACGTGTGCATGTGCACTAGCTGTTTCCCGCTCTGCTCATGCAGTAGAGGTTTAGCTATTTTCGCCAGAGCCCAAGTGGGAAGCTGCTACTGCTCCTGTGCAAAATGGTAACATGGATTGTTTTTGTTTTCTTTTGTCCGGGGGTCCCAGCGCAGGATCAGGCTGCCCAAGGAGGATGGCGGAATCCTTAGGATTCAGAGGCCTTCTCTTCCAGAGGCAAGTACCACCCATGGGCACTTTTTTTTTTTACAGGTGTTCTTTAAACTATTTAAAGGGATCCTAATGGCAAGGAAAAAAAAATAAGTTTCACTTACCTGGGACTTCCACCTACCCCCTGCAGCCGTCCTGTGCCTTTGCCGGTCCTCAACGATCCTCCATCCCCCCCCCCCCCCCCCCCCCAGGGGTTGGTTTCATTTTTGCCTGCTCAGGGTCGGCGGGCCACTGCGCCTGCATAGCTGTGTCCACGCGTATCCTTCACATTCCCATCCACAATAGCGTCCTGCACAGGATGCTATAGCAGACGGGAATGCGAAGGACATGCTTGGACAGAGCTGTGCAGGCGCAGTGGCCCAATGACTCTGAATTGGCAAACACGAAACTGACCCACGGTGGGAAACCGGAGCATCAGTGAGTGGCTGGGTGGGCACAAGACAGCTGCAGGGGGGTAGTAGAAGCCCCGGGGATCCTTGCCTTTAGGATCCCTTTAACATTTGTTTCTATTTCTGTAAATATTCAACTTTCTTGTGCTATGTTTGAAAAAAGGTTGTAACAAACCCCTCCCACTTTTAGGCCACACCTCCAGGCCACACCCTAAAGCCGGTATTTTTTCAGTCAAAAGGTGGCAACCCTAGCAAGACATCCTAACTGCAGGGTGGCCTATCGAGCACAGCTTCAGGCCTGTGACCCACAGGAGTGGTGTTTCTGATTTTGAAATTGGAAATTTTCTGAACCACAAAGTACCTGTGTGATTCCCGGAGTGATTGAGATTTTCCCCTTAAAGGGAACCTTAAATGAGAAGGATATGGATGTTTCCCTTTAAACAATACCAGTTGCCTGGCATCCTGCTGATCTTTGTTGCAGTAGTATCTGGCTCTCACACCTGAAACAAGCATGCAGCTAATCCAGTCTGACTTCAGTCAGAGCACCTGCTCTACATGCTTGTTGTTTGCTATAACAAAAGCCTTTTAACCTCCCTGCCGTTATAAAAAATTGCTGCGCACGGCAGGGAGGGTGTTTTTTGGCATTATTTATTTTTTTTTTTTAGCATGTAGCTAGCCTAGCGCTAACTACATGCTTCCCCCCTCCCTGCGGCGTCCCCCCGAATGCGCCGATCGCCGCCGGCGCATATACCCATCCGGAAATCCCGTTCTGAACGGGATTTCCAGGAGGGCTTCCCCCGTCGCCATGGCGACGGGCGCGATGACGTCACCGACGTCATTGACGTCGTGACGTCAGAGGGAGTCCCGAACCACCCCTCGACGCTGCCTGGCACTGATTGGCCAGGCAGCGCTCGGGGGGGGCACCCTCTGATGCGGCGGGTTGCGGCGGAGCGGCGGCGATCGTAAGTTACACACAGCTAGCAAAGTGCTAGCTGCGTGTAACAAACAAAAAATTATGCAAATCGGCCCAGCAGGGCCTGAGGAATCCTCCGCGGCAGGTTACCCCGAGCTGAGCTCGGGATAACCGGCAGGGAGGTTAAGCATTAGTGTACCTCTGCATTATGTATGTACACCAGAGTGAACTTCAAAATCTTAGCACACCAGAGAGCACTTCAAAAGGGAAACTTAACTGAGAGGGATATGGATGTTTCCTTTAACCACCTTGGCGGTAATGACGAGCTCTGGGCTGATTTTTTTTTTTTTTTTAAACACGCAGCTAGCACTTTGCTAGCTGCGTGCTATGTACGGTCACCGCTGATCCGACGCGCAACACGCCCCCCCTGCGCAGCCTGGCCAATCAATGCCAGGCAGCTCTGTGGGGTGGATCGGGACTCCCTCTGACGTCGGTGATGTCATCACGATCATCGCCATGGCGACGGGGAAGCCAAAGAGGAAATCCCGTTCTGAACAGGATTTCCTGTTTGCTCTGATCGCCGGAGGCGATCGGAAGGGGTGGGGGGATGCCGCTGCTCAGCGGCTATCATGTAGCTAGCGCTAGGCTAGCTACATGATTTAACTAACAAACAAAACAAAAAAAATACCGCTGCGCCGCCACCCTGGCGCAATCAATAGAACGCCAAGGTGGTTAAAATAACTAGACGAATAGAAGCGCGGCCACGCGTGTGCTCGCTCCCGTGTGCATCAGCGGTATCTTACTGCGCAGGTGCAGTACAGGAAAACTGCGCATGCACAGTAAGCGCCCGCTGACGTGCGTGGGAGCGGGTACGCGCAGCCGCACTTCTAATCATCTAGTTAGAGGAATAATTACACTAGTTACCCATATACTTATAATGGGGCTTGGCCGTGACCTGAACAGTTTACTATACCCAAATGGTTACTGTATCAGAATTTACTATCAGGAGATTATACTGTAGTATCATTGGCCTCAATTCTGGTAGGGTTATCAAACAAATTACCTCATTTGAGGTAATTTACCTCATGAGGTAATGAATTCTGGTAGGTTTTTGTCATGTTTTACCTCATGAGGTAAATTATGAGGTGATTTGTGAGGTAATTTGCATTAATTTTACTGAAAATGGCTATTCTCATGGAAATTAGTGGGCATGTTAGCACATAAATGACCAATCAGTTTAAGACCTGCCTGTACCTGGAGGTAAAGTCAATTTATATGCATTTTGCAGTTTTTAGTGGAGTTCCTATTGCTGTTTTAGTGCCGTTCCTATTCAGGCTGTGTAATAGAAAAGAATAGTAGAAATAAAACGCCAAATATTTACTGGATTTTTTTTTTTAGAAGGGATGCCTATAAATATACTTTTTTCATAGGTTGCTACATAATCAAATACACCTTCCCTCCTCAAAAAAATAATCTTCCAAAGACTATCCTAACTTATGGAAGACCATTAAAGACTACTATTATTTACTGCATGCTTACCGCTGAAACACCTCATGTTTTACCTCACGTTTGGAAATGGAGAAAAATCTTTTCTTTTCTAAAAAAGAAAATACCTCATGAGGTGTTTTTACCTACAAAACAATATTTACATCACATTGCTACCAGAATTGAGGCCATTATTTTAAAGTTTATAACTTTTATACATAGTTACTGATGATGATCAGTTATAGTACACAGGTAACGTCAAACCTATAATTATTTTTAAACAGTTTATCTGTATGATTTAGTGGTTGTCACTTACTCTGCATTGTTTAATCCTCATTGCATCATACTGTACATACTACGAGGGCTGTCCAGCTAGATATTCAATTATAAAGGTGGCCATACATCAGGTGACTTGGCAGCCGATCAACCATCCGATTTATTTATTATAATCGGATTAAAATCTGTGCCTCCAAGAGCATGCCTGATCAACAGTGCAACCAATGTTTGAGAACGTCAGCCCTACATCTTGCAGAATGTCCAATCGGGTGCGCAGCGCTAACTGGGTGCAATATCGAGAGGAACGCAGTGGAACCCTCAACTCTGTCCTCCCTAGTGTAAAATATGCCCCGTGCAAGATACTTTACCTGTCTGCCACTGGCTCCGTCCTCTGTGCATGTACACAATCCCCACGTGGTTGCCGGGGTATACGTGGGCGTGTGTGTAATGTCACACAAGCTCATGTTACGCTGGCAACCACGTGGCGCACGTGTATGGGGACATAGTACAGAACCAGCGACAGACACAGTGTACAGCTTACTGCACGGGGCACATTTTTACATTGGGGGGACAGCGTCGAGACGGCGGATGCAGTGTCACAAGGCTGGTTCCTGACAGATTTCGTGCTAAAATTGATTGGGAATTGTCCTGCAGTGTAGGCCTTAACGATCTATCGATTTCAGATCGAAATCTCGATCACGGAAACAACTATTCAGTGATCATCAAAGCGGAGATTTTTTAAAGGAGTTCTGGGTTAGTCTAAAAGTAAAACAAGCTGACACTTACTTGGGGCTTCTATCAACCCCCTGCAGCGGTAATGTCCCGCACCGTCCTCTCCCGATGCGCCATTCCCCGCCGCCGGTCCCCGTGTAATCACGAGAGTGATTACACTGCGGCTGCGCGGCCGAGCTCTCGCTCCCGCACGCGTCATCAGAGCTTACTGCACAGTACAAGAAAACTTCATACTGCGCCTGCGCATTCAATTTGTCCACTGTGATCGATTGATTTCCTCCGTCCTCCATTTTAAAAATGGCCAATACCTCCTAACCGCTTCCTAGTCAGCACACTGATAAACTGTAATATCACCCACTTGAGCTATAGGGAAACATGGACATTAACTTGCACATTCAGTTTTAACTGACAGCTGCTGATATAAAACTGACAGCAACTGGTATATTTCAGTTCTGACAAAATATTGTGAGAACTGGAAGGGATCACTGTAAGAAGAAAATGATGAGCCTCTGAGAGGAACTGACTGTGAGTTTAGTATGTAATATTCATTTGCAGCTACGTTGTGTTTATTTCAAATAATTTTCCTCGCTTCACGTTCCCTTTAAAGAGGAACTCCAGTGAAAATAATTTAATAAAAAAAAGTGCTTCATTTTTACAATAATTATGTATAAATGATTTAGTCAGTGTTTGCTCATTGTAAAATCTTTCCTCTCCCAGATTCACATTCTGACATGTATTACATGGTGACATTGTTACTGTGGGCAAGTTATGTAGCTGTTTCTAGCTGCTCTGGCTGTTACAGACAGCTTTAAACAGCCGTTTCCTGTCTGTGAACATTGTTACATTGTGGCAGTTTGCCCAGAGTACCGCGGTATTCAGAGCCTCTTGTGGGAGGGGTTTCAGCACAAAATTAGTCACACAGCGCCCCCTGATGGTCTGTTTGTGAAAATCATTCTATTTCTCATGTAAAAGGGGGTATCAGCTACTGATTGGGATAAAGTTCAATTCTTGGTTGGAGTTTCTCTTTAAGGCCCGGTTCACATTAGCGGGGTTTTTTTGCTGATCGGAACCGGACCGTTTACTGTACAAACTGACCGGACGCGAACGGATCCAATGTTAATGTATGGGGCCGTACACATCCGTCCGTTCGTACGGATACGTTGTGTACGTTCAGGTCCCCGGATCGAAAAAATTCCGCAGGCCCTAATTTTCTGGATCGTTGCTCCCTGCGGACCTGAAACGGAAAGTTTTGCAGGGCAATAGGAACCAATGGAAAATGGACAACACACTGGCTATAAAAACTGACCTTTCTAACTCCTTTTCCCCACAATCCTTCAGGGCAAAGGTGAGACGTAGCTCCTCCCAGGAAAAGGAACAGACAGCACTTCCCCTATAAAAAAGTCACATGGTTAGTCCACTCACAGTGCTGTTTGTTCCTGCGTCCAGGCAGGTCGGCATCTCCCCTTTGGGTGAAGCCTGTGTGCTGGGCTGCAGGTGGATCTCTCTGGGTGGCTGAGACTATGGTACTGAGGCAGTCTGGCCATGCGCCCCAGGCTGGAGCTTTCCTGGGGTTTGCCTACCTTTCTCTCCCGCTTCCAGGGAGAGCAAGAGTGGAAGGCGTGGGTTCCCCTTAGCGGCCTTGCGGCGGAGTGAGCAGGACGGAGGTAAGCCGGCGGCCATGTGGAGCGCATTGCGGCCATTAGGACGCTTGGCCGCGTCCGGATGCGTACTTTCCGGCGGGTATGCCGAAGGTAACAATTTGTAGTGCCGGCTCATTACTCTCTCTGCAGCTTCCGGGCCGCCACTCATCCATTCGCGGCAGGCCAGATATGTTTAAAGGGGAAGCTGCGCGGGCCTGTAGCACTGTTGATCAGAGAGAGTTTGTCCTGCGCTGGATGTGTCAACTGGACGCATGTCAGACGCTGAGAGGATTGAGAGCAACCAGGCCGCCCAAAAGGTGAGATAATGGTTTCTCTTTCTGGGCTGATTGTGCTATAGCTGTGAGCAGAGTTACATGCCTTGTTGTTTTGTTATTTTTGCCAATACTAAGGCTTCTGCTAAATCTGCTGCTGCTGCTGCAGATAAGCATAGGCATCCTCCTAATGATAAAACATACCCTTTGTGCAATTTTATGTTGCCCTATGCAAAAACTCTGTCAGTTGTGCATACAGAGGGTTGTAGGGGAGGAGCCGGGTCACTCTGTTCAGGATACATTGAATCCTTTAGAGAGGTGATTAATGCTTCATTGGAATCAATTAAGTCCTCATTGAATGCTAATCCATCCACTTCTCAGGTTGCTGTATCTGGAGTATCCTGTGACTGAAGTTGATATTAGTCAGGCTGAGTTTGCAGCTAGTTCTGAGGATTCAGACGCTAGAGAAAAAGAATCTGAATCTGTTTCAAAGTTTAAATTCTGTATTGAGGATGTGGTAGCTGTTTTGTCTATTCCTAATCAATTATACAAAGCTGAAGGATCCACTTGATTAAAAGGTGGATGTTTATTCGAAAAGGTTGTGGGAGGCTAGTGCGGCTATGTTTAGGTCGGCTTTTACCTCTACATGTGTGGCCACAACTTTGGAGCTGTGGATTAATCAGCTCAAAGCTAACATACTGGCTGGTGCACCTGTTTAGCAATTGTTGAGGTCTATTGCTATTCTCATTTAAACTGCTGCATATTTAGCAGATGCTTCTGCTGAAGCAATTAGGTTTACAGCCAGGTCCATTGCTCTAATGTTTCTCTAAGAGCCTTGTGGCTTAAAATATGGGATTGTAATATCTCATCCAAAAACAGGCTGTGTGGTGTCCCTTTTTCAGGTGAATTGTTTTGGTCCAGAGCTGGATTCAGCTTTGGAAAGAACATTGAATAAAAGGAAAGTTTTGCTTAAGAAACAGAAGACTGTGGTAACCATTTTTTCGTAAGCCAAGGAGTGATCAAAAGGATGCCTCTAAGGATCAAAGTAAAGGCAGGAGGTGGACTTTTGACAAGTCCAGGAAAGGGGGCTTTAAGTCTAAAGCTCCAGAGACCATGTCAGAATCCCAATGACTCGTGTCAGGCGGTGGGGGGGGGGGAAGGCTAAGATACTTTCTCTTAGGTGGGCAAAAGTGGCAAAAAATCCATTTATTTGCCAGACAATAATGTTTGGTTTCCAAATAGTTTGCCCTTCCTCCACCATCAAGATTTGTGATCTCAAAGGCCCTAAGAGATCCCACTCTGGTTCTGGTTCCCGGCGGATCGCTGGTAACCAGTCTTATCACCCGAACGATAGTCTGTACACACGTCGGATTTGACGCGGAAACGTCCGAACGACGGAACGTTCAAACGACGGGTCGTTCGCTAAAATCCGGCGCGTGTATGGGCCTTAAATCTACTATAGCTAATTGGATTAGGTTAGCTATTATAGAAGCTTTCAGAGTTATGGAAAGTGAGGCTCCTGCCTCATTTAAAGATCACTTTTCTAGAGCTAGGGCAGCTTCTTGGGCTAATAATGCAGGGGCTTCGCCTGAGCAAATATGTAAAGCAGCAACGTGGTCAAGCTTTTCTACGTTTATCTGTCATTACCGAATTGATGCAATGTCTGCACACGACCAGGCGGTTGGTAGAAACGTTCTCCAAGCAGTGGTCCCACCCTGAGGTTGTATTACTTGTTAATCGTCTCACCTTTGCCCTGAAGGATTGTGGGGAAAAAGCAAAGTTAGTACCTGCTAACGATGTTTTCAACAATCCTTCAGGGCAACGATCCCACCCGGGTGTTAATTGTCTGTGTCTGATAGTTGCACGGTTATGGGTTAGTGGAATGTTCACCTGTCGGGTACTTGGCTAAACGCACTGAGGGTGGACTAACCATGTGACTTTTTTTTATAGGGGAAGTGCTGTCTGTTCCTGTTCCTGGGAGGAGCTACGTCTCACCTTTGCCCTGAAGAATTGTTGAAAACATCGTTAGCAGGTACTAACTCTGCTTTTCTTGTGTACTCTCTATGGTTCAGCGGCCATCTTGGCTTGTTTGGCACATGGGCCTGGAAGTGCTGTAGGAGTTGGATCCATCCCAGTTTGTGGATTTCTGGAAAGAGATGGAAGACATAAGCCCACACAGCATCGAGGACCTGATTGTCCAAGTGCAGGGGCAACCTGCCCTCTGGGACAAAGGACACCCAGAACACCATAACATCCAGAAGTGCAGAAGTTTGTGAGCGGATATCTGCAAAACTTATGTGAAGGGATTCGATCAACTGAATTGGAAGCGGAAAAGTGTTCAAGGTATGTTTACAATGGATGTTGGGAGGGTGTGATGTGTTGCAGCTGTGTGATTTCTTGGTGTGGGGGGTGGTTTCATAGTAAATATGTAGCACGCAGGCCTTGTATCAACCACGTGTCTGGACCGCAGGCGCACAACTGCTTGCCTGCAGCTCACACGCATGCTCTGTGTACCCGTGTCCCACCCATTACCCGTGTCCCAACCACGTGTGTTTGGGCCGCAGGCGCACGACTCCTTGCCTGCGGCTCACACACATGCTCTGTGTACCCACAACCGACATTACGTCCAGTCAAACAATTTACAAACGTAAAATTATTTTTTTTTAAAAAATGTACTTTTTTGCGGACTGATGCAGTTGATATCTACATCGGGCGGGTGACGCTGCGGTTCTGACCGGACGTAAACTCTACGTCCCATTCACCGCGAGTCCCTGCCACTCGGCGCTTTCTACCCGCCGCAATGTGCTGCCCTTTCGCCTCTGACGGCACTGTGAGCCGGGCAGGAGCCGTTTTCATTGGTTTCTGGCCCTGTCATTACTGTAAGCCAATCCCATTGGCTTACATTGAGTGACCGGGTCAGGAGCCAATGAAAGCGGCGCACAGCGCTCTGCCGTCATAGAGACTGCAGAGAGAGCAGCCTGCCGCAGGGACAAAGCGGCGTGACCAACGGATTATTGCGGCGATTCGTCAGAATGCGGCGTTTTAGTGTACCAGCAGACTATGGTCCTTAAAGAGAATCTGTACTCTAACATTTTTACAGCAAAAAGCATACCATTCTATTCATTATGTTCTCCTGGGCCCCTCTGTGCTGTTTCTGCCACTCTCTGCTGCAAACCTGGCTTGTAATTAACAGTTTTAGGCAGTGTTTACAAACAAACTAACCAGCTTCTGATAGGCTCACATAAGCAGAGTGTGTGAGTCATAAAGAGCCTGGAGGGGGTGTGTATAGCTTCTACCAATCACAAGCAGCCCTGCACATTCCACACATTCCAGCTTTAACCTGACTGTGCCGACAGAAGGGAACAGATTAGATCATATAATAGAGATAACACAGCCACTGTGCAATTAGGAAAAGCTGCAGTAACACAGACCACATTAGAACAGGCAAAGGAACTTATAGGATAGAAGAACTAAGGCTGAAAAGTTTGTTACAGAGTCTCTTTAAGGGGGCAGAGGCTGCTGGTACTGAAGTGGTTAACAAAATAAACAATGAACAAAATAAACAAAATGTTATGCTTGTCCTTCAGGTGTCATAAAATAGCCACACTGTCCCTGTTTCGAAGGGCGACTACTCTTGGCCTTTGCGCGTGCCTCCGCATCAGCCAAAGTGGGAGTACCTCTGGAACATTGGGAATGTCCACTTCCTCCTGGCGCACAAAATTGTGGAGGATGCATGCGGCTTTGACAACGTGGACAGCGTTGTCCGGCTTCAGTAGCAGCGGTGTGTGGAACATCCTCCACTTGTTCACCAGGATTTCAAAGGTACACTCCACCATTCGGCGAACGTGGCTGAGCCGTGCATTAAAAATTGTAAGTTTCCGGTCGAGGCCCCTGTCAGGGTATGGCCGCATAACGTGGGTAGACAGGGCAAAAGCCTCATCTCCCACAAAGACAAAGGGGTAGGCGGGTGTCCTTCTCCCAGGCCAAGGTTTGTCAGCGGGTAGGTGCAGTTGGTTTTGCTCCAGCCGGTGGTACAGTGTGGCCCCACATCTACGTATATAAATTTGTAGTCCGCATCAGCCACTGCCATTAGAAAAATACTAAAGTATTTTTTTTATAGTTCAAGTAATGGCTGCTACTCTTCAACGGTTTCTGGATCCTGATGTGCTTTCCGTCGATCGCACCTACACAATTCGGGAACCGACTCTCTGTCCAGAAGTGGTCTGAGCTCTCCTCCCATTTTCTGGTTTGTGGAACAGGCATATACAGGTATGTGGCCCTCAGTCTTCTCCAGATAATTTTGGTGGTCCTCACTATGATGCCTGCCACCGTACTCTTCCCAATTCTGAAGGTTAAGTGTAGAGATGCGTAGGATTGCTCAGTTGCCATGAACCTAGGAGAGAAATAATAGTTATTATTTTTTGTTTTTTGCAGTTGAAAAATACAAGACCCGATGGCGCAGTGTACGCCACGCCTATGTCAAGGAACTGAGAATTCAGCACAAAGAACAAAGGATTGGAAGTGGATCCTCCAAAAGAACACCCTATTGTTACGCACGTCAGCTGGCGTTCTTGAGAACTTCTGTGGAGGCTAGAGAGTAAGTTTAACTACTTTTACCACTGGTAAAAACACTGTATATGATAACAACACGCGGTATATTATGGTAACATTTTCCTTTGTATTATCTACAGGACTGAAGATAATTTTCAGGAGGATGAGGACCTCGACATGGATCGGGAGGTCGTTGGTATTTGGGACAGTGACGAAGATAATTTTGATGACATTGATGATGACCCTGTGCTGGACATGGACTGTTTGACCGCCACCACCTGCCAGTAGGCAGGTTTCCGTGGACTCCAGGTGGTCTGAAACTGAGGACTTCACCCTCCTTCCTCAGGACCCTGGCCCTGATCCTACCCCAACTGACACTGTCCAGGACACCACAGGCACCGACACTGTCCACTAGTGCTGGCCAGCCTCGTAGAGTCCAAACCTCAGAGGCAGAAACCCCTCCAGCTCCAAGGAGACTGAGAGCTGCTCCTGTACCCACAAGAAGGGAGACTGAAGCAGAGATGTCGGGTGCAGTGTCAGGCCTACTTGGCATTCTCAGAAGCCACGAATCCATCATTACCAGGCAGATGCAGGATGGAGACAAAAGCAACCTGATAGAGGGCTATCGGCTCCATATCGAGTCGCTTCAAAAAGAGCTAGACGTGCTGCACAGGCACTACCAGGATGAAGTAAAACTGCTGCATGATGAAGATCGTGCACAGTTTGACCAAATCCAAATGCAGCACCACAACCAAGTATCGCAAATGCAGCAGCAGATACATCAAATGCAAAGCCATAGTGCAGAACTCTTACAACATCAAGGGCACCCAGCCTACCACACCCTCCTGTCCCTTCTTCCCGTGGTGAACAAAGTCCCAAGTGGCAGTATGCTGTTGTCACTACAGCCTTCTAAAGGCTGTCAAATCACACATGAAACCACCTACAACCTGGCAATCCCCTTCCCAAACCTACCAAGGGTATATAGGTAGTGCATTTGAGGACCGAAGGTACACCCAGTTAAGAACAGGTTCTAGCAGTTCAACCGTTAGTATCCCGGACACTCCTGACCAACCATCTACACCAAACCTTTTTCTTGGATCAAGGTCCTACCTAAAATTGTAATGTACAATTGAAAAAGAAAGTTGTGCTTCTCAAGCCCTCCCCTTAGACGTGGCCTTCAGAACCTGTCCCCTAGGAACCGCAACATGTCATGGCCCAACCCGGCTACCAGCCTGGTTCCTTTGGCCTTGACATGGCATGTTCTATTTCCTGTGGGTCAGGTTTATAAGGCGACGCCCAAGGGACTCTGTGCCCAGTTTATGTTCTGTTTTTTTTTTTATGATTTTTTTTTTCTATCTTCATGTTGGAAGACTGTTGTGTTCACTTCCATGTTGGTAGCTTTGTTATTTATTTTTCAATTGTTGATAGGTTTTGTAATAAAACTTTTTATTGTGGTTTAAAAAAAAAATGTTGGAGTTGTTGTTACTGACCTTAGAGTGATCATTAGCTGTTCCTCTGGTGTGACAGCCTTCCGAGAACGGGTATCCTTCTTCCTGAGGTCATTCCTCACCATCTCCAGGAGGGTATCAAACCTGTGACGAGGTATAAAGGATTAGAACTGGAAAGCATTTGCTGTGGGGCAAGGTGTTGTGAGGAGAGTGGGGTTGGGGTGGGTAGGTATGGATACTTACAGTGATATGGACATCCGGCAGGAGCTGTAACATTTTTCTGGGTGTCTCAGGTCCTGGTACAGTGTCTTGAACCATCCCTTCCTATGCCTTTGAAGGAGTAGAGGGTGCACCCACCATCTCCTGCGAATAGCAGGCCTACGTCCCACATACCGTCTTTCCCCGAAAATAAGACACTGTCTTATATTCTTTTTTCCTTCAAAACTTGTCCTAGGTCTTATTTTCGGGGAGGTCTTAAATATTTTTCCCTCTTGTGCTCCCCGATTCCCCCACCTCCACTTTATCTTCTGCCGACCCCCTCCTCCAGAAAGTCGCACTGCCCACCGACATACCTCTACTGCAGATCAGCGTGGTAAACTGCTGATTCCTGCACTGCCGCTTGTGGCCCCATTCTGCGCTGCCTGCCGACATAATTTTCAAACATCAGATCAGCGGTAAAGTGTGGTGACGAAAGCTAGTTACACTGTAACAGGCACTTCCGTGTACTGGAAGTAAACAGAGATGTCACTTCCTGTACACGGAAGTGCTGTTACAGTGTAACTAGCTTTCGTCACCACACTTTACTGCTGATCTGCGGTTTGAAAATAATGCTGGCAGGCAGGGCAGAACGGGGGCCACAAGCGGCGGTGGGGGAATCAGCAGTATACCATGCTGATCTGCAGTAGAGGTACCGGTAGGTCGTCGGGCAGTGTGACTTTCTGGAGGAGCCGGCAGGAGGTACAGTGGGAGCGGGGTAAGGGGGGGGGGGGGGGTTGGTCAGACGGACGGGACGTCCTCAGCCACTAGGGCTTATTTTAAGAAGCAGGTCTTATAGTTCGAGCAAGCTCGAAATATGTACTAGGTCTTACTTTAGGAGGATGTCCTACTTTCGGGGAAACACGATAGTAGTACGTAAATATAAAAAAGAAGCTATTCCAAGCCAGAAGCTGTAGAAATGCACTGGATCCATTGTCCAAACAGCAAGCTCTCTCCTCAACAATGACCACAATGTATTTACTGATCATTTGGAACTCTGGAGCATATATAGCATATCTTTAATGCTAATTTTAGAACTTCCCCTTTAAAACCGGAAACTAACACAAAACTTATGCAACACGGATACAAACGGAACTAAAACGGACCAGAAACGTATTTACACTGGTCCGCAACGGAGCCGTTCGAACAGACAACGGATCCGTTGGAACTGACAGTTTCGGCACAAAACGCTAATGTGAACCGGGACTAAGTCTTTTAGCAAGATCTGGGATTATCCTACAGTGATTACTTATACTGTATATTTCTAATTTTACAAAGTTTTTTTTTTTTAAAGTGGAACTGAAGCCCCTTGTCACCTGCTATTTTTGCGCTAGCTATGGAACCACTCGCAGAATGGACTCGGTGTCAACCAGATATCTCGGGCCACGTTATCTCCCTTCACGTAGCAAAGCTGAGCCTATTTGCGGATGACGTCCTCCTTACGCTTACTATCCCCACAATCTCGACTCCCAACCTCCTGAAGACATTCCGCTCCTTTGGCATGATATCAGGTTTACAACTAAATATTGAAAAATCGGAAATCATGTTCTGTAACTATTCTAAGGACATGGGTAGAATTATGGCCTCTGTCTTTAGCTTCCAGTATCAGCCTCACTATATCCAGTATTTGGGTGTTAAACTGTGTAATGATATTTCTCAAGCTTACAGGTGGAACTATAGACCTCTGGTGCAGGAACTTCTGACCCTCCTGTCTCAGTGGGATTTCCCGCATCTCTTGGCTTGGTAGAGTCACAGCCATATAAATGTCGTGGCTACCCAAACTCGCATATTTTTTCAGGGTTTTGCCTATCCAGGTACAGACATCAGACTTCAAAACTGCAGACGGCCTTATTTAAATTTATCTGGAGAAACAAACTCCCCCTAATCCCAAGAAAAACTATGTATTGGCCCAGGAAAGAGGGGGGCCTTTCGGTCCCCCACTTTTAGCGTTATAATTCCTCTCAACTGGCTTCTTTACCTTTAAATTATGTAGGCCCCCATACTCCTATCTGGGTATACCTGGAGAATGCTCTCCTCTCCCCTATTTCGTGAAGAAGTGCCTTATTGGCCCAAATGCCTTTGCCTGTAGCTGTAGCTAGGGAGTCTCCCTCCAAAGCTCACACGTTAAACCTTTGGCGCAGAGTTCGTTTTAAGTTAGGCTTGCAATCCCATCCATCACCACTGACAGAATTCCTCCGAAACCCAGGTCAAGATCCTCTGGCATTTCGATGGTGGCAATTTCAAGGATTAGTTTCTCTCGGGGGGGGTTTTGTTGAGGGGTAAATTCTGTGCTTTTGATCAATTCACTGCTGAGAGAAATGTGCCACCTTCAGAACTTTTTAGAGCTTCTCAAATTTATCGTTACTTTAGCTCCACAGTAAAACCTGAACAGGAGTTTGTGCAGTCTTCCTTTGAAAACATTTGCCTTAATGACCCATTGCTTAAGGGCATTTTGTCCTTCCTTTACTGTACCTTAATCACCCCCCCCCCCCCTCCAATTACAAATTTCCATATATGCTAGACTGGGAACAAGATTTAGGCACTTTAATGACAACTGAGCAATGATCACAATACCTTGACTCTCTCTAGAGGAAGCCCCAATCTGGAATCTTCCCTCAATCTCCTACACAAATCATACTTATACTCTGACCGTCTTCATAAAAATCGACCCAACCCTCTCTAAACTATGCTTTAGAGGCTGTCCTGCTGCTTGTACGACTTACCACACCTGGTGGACCTGCCCGGTGGTGTTGGTATTTTGGTCCAAGTTGACCAGAAAGATCTCTTTCTCCCCTCGTCTAGTTAAGGATCTTAAGGTTTTCCTGCTAGGCCTCAAGCCCCCAAAACTCAAAAATCCGCAACACAGGCTTCTGCAGTTCATACTGGTAGCTGCTAAAACTTATATAGCCTCTCAGTGGTTAAAACCCTCCCTTTCTGTAGCGGTTCTGGAGCAAAGAATAGACCATATAATGGTATGTGAGCGTCTAAATACCTTAATCAGAGATACCATGGATCAGTTCTCTAATATTTGGGAAGCTTGGGTGGAATTAAGGGGAAACCTTAGTTTTGAAACAGTTCTGGAGGCCTAACTTCTTTGGCTGTGGCCTGCTTGGACAGGAGGGTCACACTTGACTTCAAGGGGAAAACCCAGTATTACTTTAATCGATTGTGTCCTTCATACCTCCCACTTGATGGAATTACTGCTTCAACCTTTTTGCTACGCATATGTACCCCATCTGCCTTTGATTGAGTATCCTTAGTTATTTTCATTTGTTATTTTGTTCTATACTATATGCGGTTTATGTATGTGCTGCCTACTTGATGTACAAGAATGTAATTGAAGTGTACTTTGTAATTTTTTTTTGCTAACCCGCCCTGCCTATGTTGGGCCGAGGTGGACTTTGAGCTGTCTTGTACCATTTTATTCCACCTTAATAAAAAAATCTTTTGAAACTAAAGCAGAACTGAAGAAAAATTTTTTTTTGCTTACCTGGGGCTTCTGCCAGCCCCCTGCATCCGCCTTGTGCTTGCAACATTCGCAAATGATCCTCTGGTTCACGGCTACGTTCACCGCCAACTTACAATTCGACAGCCACTGCACCTGCGCGACCCTGGCTGCGCGTATCCTCGCTCCTGCTCAAGTCGCCGGGAGCTTCCTGAGCAGTATGAGAAAACCTCTACTGCGCCTGCACAGGGCGCTCACGGCAACAGGAGAGAGTACGAGGATGTGCTTGGCCATGGCCACGCTGGCCCTGTGGATGGCGTCTGTAAAAGTGAGCCGCGGAGGGTCGTATGGTAACGGCGTGGTCACAGGGCGGCTGCAGGGGGTCGCAGGTAAGTGAAACTTTTTTATTTATTTATTTTTTTAATACTTCAGGTTGTAATTTAAGTTGTACCATATATCATCTAATATGTCGCTTTCGTATACAAGTTGCCCCAATTTTGGACCCTCTTAAGCTGGAATTGTTTAATGACTCAAATGTAAGTCTATCCAGCAAAGCTAATGACTGCACTTGGGGACCAGGAGGGGCTTATGGCTGCACTGCATAACGTATTGCAGATATTAACCCCTTATAGTTTCCAGGCCCAGCCAAAAACTCCTCTCCAAACCCCATGTGTAGCCATTAACTCGAACTCTATCAGAATTTGTACCGCGGCCAGTGTGTGTCAGTCAACCCCCCCTTATAATTGTGGCCAGTATTAGTGTTATGCGCCCCCCATCAGTGTGGCCAATATTAGGTTTACGCTAAAATGAAGTACTTACTTTGTTGTTGTTTTTTTTTGTCTTAGTGCGCCCGTGCCAGTATGGAAACTCTTACGCTTGCCCGTTACATATGTGAACTCACTTTGCAAGAGTATGACTTTATGCAGGAGCGCGCTTCCAAAATGGCAGCTGGTTGTTTGTTTCTTGCATTGAAAATGAAGAACTTGGGTGGATGGGTAAGTAATACATCTGGCAACACAGTCCGAATGGCGGCGCAAGGGTATACACCTTTTCACACTAGGTCCACATCTGTTTCTCTCATTCTGTAGTGGTTCTGCGTGTCTACTTCTGTGGTCTGAGTAATTGTTCCCAACTCCGGCCTCCTTCATATGGAGTGATCGAGCGTTGCAATGCTCTATCACTCTTTTCCTCCTCCCCTCCCGCCATCTTCTCAGGACTAAGCGCTGAACATAGCCACGCTCTATCACTCCCTTGATTCCAGGGCTGTGGAGACGGTTATAGAGAGACTGAAGCAAATAAAATTTGCTATTGCTACCTTGTAATTCGCTTCAGTACTCTCACTAAATGTAAAGCGCTGCATCCCTGCCGCAAACGAACGCTTTAGACCCCCCCCAAATCCCCGAGGGGGCAATCCGTCCGGCGCTTCCTGGAAGAGACCGAGCTTTCAGCTGCAGCTCTGCCTCTCCTGATGTCAATCGCGGCAAATCGCCGCCTCTCCCTGCCCCTCTCACTCTTCCTTTTTTTTTTTTTCTTTTTTTTTTTTCTTCTTGATTAGCTCAGAGCCTAGCCAAAGTTTATGAAGGCCCAACCCTCTCACTCTTCCTTCACAGAGAGGGGCGGGGAGAGGCAGAGATCCGAGCGGCAATTGACGGCAGGAGAGGCAGAGTTACAGCAGAAAGCTCTGCCTCACAGGGCACCAGAATTCATGACCAAGTTGGTCGTGGATGTTTGCCCCGGGATTTGGGGGGGGGGGTCTAAAGCACTTGTTTTGCGGCGGGGATGCAGCGCTTTACATCTAGTGAAACTTCTGAAGCTAACTAACTGGTAAAAATAGCAATTTTTGTTCGCTTCAGAGTCTCTTTAAAGCGAACAATTTTTGAGTACATGGAGTTGGTAAAATGTGCACAGACTCCTAATAAATTTAAATTGTAATTAAAAGAGAAAAGAAGATACAATATTCTATTTCTCAGATAAGTTATCATAAATAACTTATGTATACTGTAATAGCAGTGCTTGGTCAGCAAAAATGTAAATATACCAATCAAAAAATAGTTACTTGTGCTGTCGTAATAAAGCAGTCACAAAGTCAGATACACATAGTACATTACCTGGAATAACAGCATACTTTTTATCCCCATAACCAAAAAGTGAGCGGAGGCAAATACATATTTCACTGGGAAAATGCAAACTGAAGCCCTTCTTACACTGTTAATGGTACGGTTCTCAAGCTTCATACAGTTGGTCACTGAGTGACTGGGATTAATATTCAGAAAAGTGGGTGGAGCCTACAAAAGTCAATAAAAATTCACCTATTGATTTTCAAGGGGAATATTTAATTGCTGCCATTTTTGCACGGTTAATGGCACAAGTCTCAAACCTGTTACAGTTTGTCATTAGGTGAATGTGGTTCAAATTCAGGAAAGGGGGTGGGGCCTGTGAACAGACAATTAGATTTGTTTCATTTCAATGCAAATTATTGATACCAAAGACTGCAAAGCTTACAAACTTGGTCATTGAGTAATTGTGTGTTAGTGTTAGAAAAAGTGGGCGCAGCCAACACAAGCTAAATACGTACCCGGGCAATGCCGGGCCTTCAGCTAGTCTTTTATATATAATAAATAACATCTCTGCTATAAGAATAAAAGCCTGATGTGTAGTTGTCGCTAGTAGGGATGGTTAATGAGATGCAAATCTGTGTTGATGCAGGTTTATTCAAATTTTGTATGCAAATTTATGCACTCCATTTGCTCATGAAATCAATTAATTTGATATGTTTAATTGGGTTTGGGGACTACGAATTAACCACTTAAAGTGAACCTAAAGTCAAGAAGAAAAAATGAGTTTAACTCACCTGGGGCTTCCCTCAGCCCCCTGTAGCTGATCGGTGCCCACGCTGACTCCATCCGATGTCCCTGGACCGGCCGGCGGCGACTTTCGGTTTCGCCGTCACCGGCCGACAGGCTGGGAACGAGAGTGATTCTCCGCGTTCCCAGCCAGAATATCGCCCCCTATGCTGCTATTGCGGCATAGGGAGGCCGCAATAGCAGCATAGGGGGCGCTATTCTGGCTGGGAACGCGGAGAATCACTCTTGTTCCCAGCCTGTCGGCCGGTGACGGCGAAACCGGAAGTCGCCGCCGGCCGGTCCAGGGACATCGGATGGAGTCAGCGTGGGCACCGATCAGCTTCAGGGGGCTGAGGGAAGCCCCAGGTGAGTTAAACTCATTTTTTCTTCTTGACTTTAGGGTCACTTTAATGACAAGCTGACTTATAAAAACATCCTGCTAGAGCCTCTTAATGGCTCCAGGACGTTTTTTATAAGTCAGACAGTGCATTCCTGTGCGCACGCATGTAAAAATAGTGAAAAAAATACCCACCAAAGAAAAAATACACCTTTATTTCCAAATACTATATTGTCACCATACTTTGTACTAGGGACATAATTAAAATTCTATAATAACCAGAACAAATAGGCAGAGAAAATGTGTGGGTTTTATGCACAGTAGCAGTGTTTATATAGGGGATGAAATTGGAGAAATAGTGTATTTTTTCATTTTTTCCTTGGCTTTCACTTTAAAATGCATAGAAAATAATAAAGTAATTACTGAAAACACATCAACCTCCAAAAGCCCAATTGGTAGTGAAAAAGATATAGACCATTTAATTGTGATTAGCAGTGATTAAGCTATTGGAAAATGAAAGGGATGAGCACTGAAAGGTGAAAATCGCTCTTGTCCGTTAGGGTAAAAACGCATTTGGGGTGAAGTGGTTAAGGAACACAGTAGTACTCCCCACAGAGCTGTTGTAAGTCCACTGAGAAAGTTGTGCACATTGAACGCATTGGTGTTGCCTATCACTTTTTTTTTTTTTTTTTTTTTCCCCCTCCTGCAGAGTACTTGTACATCAATCTTTGATGTACCCACAGTTAGGTTGCCTAGAGCCTGATGGATGTTATTTATTTCAATCTGTACCGTCTATAAGGCCGGAAACTTGAGACTGTGGCGCAAATCTCAGTCCCCAGAAGACAAACCTGCCTTAATCCTCCACTTGAAGAGCTACCAAAAGGTAATCACAGGAAAAAAAAATCATCCTTTCTATTACAAGAGATTGCAAATGCAGTTAACAAACCAGCCCAACTGTTCCGCACAGTGGAAAAACTCTGCAACCCGGCATGTCAAAAACTTAATATCGAGTCTTCAAAGGACCTCTGTGACCAATTTGCCCATTTCTTTACAGACAAAGTCTTGGCTATAAGGTCCGCCATCCAACTTACAGCATCTGAGCCTAATATAGCGCCGAAGACCATTAGCAGAGACAATGTAACACCTTGGTCAAACTTCAAAGAAATTGATGAAGAAGTCGCATCAAGCATCCTCCTTCACGTCCGCCTAACTACCTGTGACCTGGATCCTGGCCCAACACAGTTCATGTTGAACTGCCCCGACCTGTTCGTACCGGTATTCCTAAAAAATGTTAACTGTTCCTTACAATCAGGGATATTTCCTGCTTTACTGAAGGAAGCAATCATCAGGCCTCTCCTCAAAAAACCCTCCCTGGACCCAGATGCAATGACCAGCTACACACCTGTCTCTAACCTCCCCTTTCTGGGTGTAACGATCGGTGTAACACAGAGAGGGTCTGATTATTGGTGATCTGCAGTATCGCCAAAAATGCAGATATATATACCTGATTATTGATGATCTGCAGTATCACTGATAATCAGATATATTACTAACCTCTGGACACCTGAGTAATATGAGTGTTTGGTGCAACAGTAATACTTTGAGGACAATATCTGGAGGACAGGTACAAAGGCAGTAAGGAATACTACACTAGAGAACGAGTACCTTTTAGCAGCCTGAGAATCTCCCGCAGGGAGGAGTCAGGCTGGGAGAAGGAAGGACCAGAGCGTGAGCGACACCAATAGGAGGATGTCACGGACTGATATGTGAACTATCTCTTAACTGGGGAGATAGTTCTCAAGGTCGGGCAAGCCAGGTCGGCAACACACGGACATACAAAGTACAAAGACAGGAGGCTGGTTCGGTAATCCTAAGATATAGCGAAGTACCGAATCAGTGAACAGAAGAGTGGTCAGGAAAGCAGTAAGTCATAACAGATAATAAACAATGCCTAGTCTTGGGTGTGAGGTCCGTGATCATCAACACCCTGGAACTAGTCTGAAGTATAACAGAAGGGTAACACAGATTCTGACAAAAAGGTCTGAGTGCTTCCACGTAGTGATCGCAACGGCAGACAACCAGTGAATGACCAGCACCCGGTGTATATATAGCACAGCGCTCTCCAGCGCCTCCCCTAAGTGCTGGACCAATGGGAACTGGTTGAATCGTCAGCTGACCGGCTTGGTCAGCTGACTCCCTTCTGGCTGTCATAAAAGTTCTGCCTCTCAGCGCGCGCGCGCGTCCTTCTGAACCTGCGTGGACTATCAGTCCCAGCCACACCAGACGTGTTGTGTACCACCCACCGCGCTGGACGCGGAACCAGCCGCACCGCTATTAGGGCATGTGGCGGTTTCTCCGCTTTTAGCCATACTGGCAGATGTAGGCCCACGCGTGCAAACCGCCGCGTTAGATGCCGAATCAGCCGCCTTGTTCTGAGCACACGCGGTGGCTTTTCCGCGTTTTCTCACACTGGGCAAGCTAATTGAAAAAGCGGTTTACCTCCAGCTAGAAGCCAAAATCCTACAAAACAACAGTTATGACCCATTCCAGTCTGGCTTCAGGAAACACCACAGCACTGAAACTGCCCTCATCCAAATATGCAACCACCTGCTCATGGCAAGAGACAGAGGAGAGTGCTCGATCCTCATACTGCTAGACCTTTCTGCAGCCTTTGATACAGTTGACCATGACATCTTGATAAACAGTCTACAGGAATACTGCGGCATTGATGGCATAGTTCTTCAGTGGTTCCAATCTTTCTTGAGTGGCAGAACCCACAAAGTGTCTATGGGGCCCTTCCTGTCCACCCCTGTATCACTTAAGTATGGGGTGCCCCAGGGCTCAATCCTCTCTTCCCTGCTTTTCATGATTTACATGTTACCGCTGGGAAAACTAATCCAAAAACATGGCCTGTCATACCACTGCTTTGCAGACGACACCCAACTATATCTTACTTTCAAGCCTGGTGTGACAGACCCAACTCTAACTATAAACGCCTGCTTACGTGAACTACAGAAATAGATGAATGACAACTGGCTGAAACTAAATGCAGACAAAACTGAAGTCCTTGTGATTGGAGGGCAGAGCATGATAAAACAACTTAACTTGCAGTCTTCACCACTGGGAATAGGAGGCACGGATCTACGCAGCTCTAATCATGTGTGTAGCCTGGGAGTTCTAATTGATGGGGATTTAAACTTCAGAACTCAAATCTCTGCTTTGGTGAATGCATCCTATTTTCACCTGAAGAACATTGCAAAAATCAAGCACCTCATACCCCCAGAAGATCTGCCAATCTTAGTCCACGCCTTCATCACATCCCGACTGGACTACTGCAATGCTCTCTACACTGGCCTTCCAAAAAAGGTCTTGTACCGCCTACAGCTGATACAGAATACTGCTGCCAGACTGCTAACCAACCAACCCCGTCACTGCCACATAACGCCAGTCCTGCACTCCCTTCACTGGCTACCTATAGAATGGAGGGTCCTATTCAAGATCAACCTACTGACATTTAAATCTCTGAATAATCTAGGCCCTGGATACATGAAAGATATGTTGCAGCTGCGTAGCAGTCCCGCATTCTCAGATCAACAGGTTCTAATAATCTAGTTATACCCAGAGTCCACTTGGAAACTTTTGGTCCCAGAGCCTTCTGTCATGCTGCCCCTACGTTTTGGAACTCCTTACCTCAACAGATCAGGACAGCTCCATCCCTGGACGTGTTTAAAGAGAATCTGTATTGTTAAAATCGCACAAAAGTAAACATACCAGAGCGTTAGGGGACATCTCCTATTACCCTCTGTCACAATTTCGCCGCTCCCCGCCGCATTAAAAGTGGTTAAAAACAGTTTTTAAAAGTTTGTTTATAAACAAACAAAATGGCCACCAAAACAGGAAGTAGGTTGATGTACAGTATGTCCACACATAGAAAATACATCCATACACAAGCAGGCTGTATATACCCTTCCTTTTGAATCTCAAGAGATCATTTGTGTGTTTCTTTCCCCCTGCAGTTCTCATGCACTGAAGTTTCAGGCTGCTCTTTTCTTCCTGCAAACAGCTTTGCCCTTGTCTGAATTTCCTCAGTATGTGAAAGCCCAGCCAGCTCAGAGGACGATTTATCCAGCTTGTAAAAGAGAAGAGAGAAGCTGCCCTAATCTAAATAATACACAGGCAGTGTGCATAGAGGGGCCTGGAAGGGGAGTTCATAGCAGAACCACAACACTGAAGAACTTGGCAGCCTTCCAGACACAGGCCGACAAGTCTGACAGGGGAAAGATACATTGATTTATTACAGAGACTGTGATAGCAGAAAGTGCTGCAGTAAGCCAGAACACATTAGAATAGCTTTTGGAACTTGTAGGATGATAAAAAACAGGATGGAATTTTTTGTTACAGTCTCTTTAAATCCAGACTGAAAACCCACCTGTTCAGTTTGGCATTTGCAGAAATATAACTTTTGTTGTGTGAATACTTCAACCTACTAATTACTGAATCTGAGAGAGCCTAAGCGCTTTGAGTCCTATGGGAGAAAAGCGCTATAGAAATTTTATTGTATTATTGTATTACAAGTACTCTTACAAGGATTAGTTTTGATTTCTATTTTACAGGTACTCTACAGCAATATCCAAAGTTTTGTTAAAATTAATCTCTGGTATACATTCAAAAAACACAGGTACACCAATGCTTAAGTAAGCATGTCCCAACACATTGTCTGTTTAATAAGATTCACTGGAACCCTGCATCAGCTGGGTTCTGGTGCACAGATCTGCCTCCTTGCAGAAAATGGCCCAGGCCTTTTCTATATCGGATATCGATTGATTTACTTTTTAATCAAATCCCCTTAGGTTTTAGCATGGCCTCCATCTTAGGCAATGCGGTGCAGTGTGCATCGTGTGCAGTGTACACTGTACACACACATGGAACAAACAATCGAGCGTATGTACAGTTGGCCACAGTGTGTAAACGAGATGTTGTTAGAAAACCTGATTCTAACTAATTCTTATTCTAGAGTAGCAAGTCTGCAGCAGGATGTGTCCTTTAGCAATCAGGAGACTGACTGCTGTAAGGAGAATGGGAATAGGCGTGCAGGTACGGCCAGGTAGGTGTTGGTGGTATAGGACTCTTATCAGGAGGACAGATGGGGTAATTTGTTGAAGATACCATGCATGACGTACAGTATGTTGTCTCCTAGGTGCTCGGGTTTGGCATGTGGCGGTACGCATAGACAGATTGATGGGTGGGGCTAGGGAGGACCCAGCTGTCTTCGTGCATATTGGTTCCAATGACCACGTTGGTGGAAGATGGAAGGTCCTAAACGATTTCAGGGAATTAGGAGACAAACTTAAGGCAAGGACCTCCGAGGTGGTGTTTTCAGAAATACTGCCAGTACCATGCGCTTCACCAGAAAGGCAGCAGGAACTTAGGGAGTTAAATAAGTGGCTGAGAAGTTTGTGCAGCAAGGAAGGGTTTGAGTTCTTGGAGAACTGGGTGGACCTTTCAGTCGGCTACAGGCTCTACTGTAGGGACGGCCTGCACCTAAACTGGGAGGGTGCTGCTGTGCTGCGGGAGAAGATGGTTAGAAGGTTGGAGGAGTTTTTAATCTAACTGCACCAAGGCTACTAGAGAAGCCCTGCAGTGAGTTGTTAAAACAGCAGAAGCCATTATCGGCACTGAACTACCATCACTGGAACTTTTGTATAATACTCGCAGCGTGAGAAGGGCCAAAAACCTTATTAAGGACAACACTCACCCTGGAAATGCCTTGTTTGAGCTCCTTCCATCAGGTAAACGTTTTAGATCAATACACACACACACACATACACACACACACACACACAGCTTTTTCCCATCTGCTTTAAACTTGATGAACTCTGAATCCTCTCTGAAAAAATTAACGCTGTGTATAAATTGTTAAAATATCTGTAATACCCGGCATACTTGTACAATTTCTTCTCTTCCTACCCTTGTTACTATCACTAGGTTTCCTATATGCACCGTAGGGTTGTCATGAAAAGTAATTTCGTTGTGTTACACAATGACAATGCGCTTGAATTGAATCCGTTTCTGTTACCCCTACAATATCAGTCATTATCTCATCAGCAACTCCAGTTCGCCAATCTTATTTGAAAGGCTTCTAGCATTGGTTAGCATGCATTTTATATTATTACCACCACACGTTACTTTTTGTGTAGCACATACTGAAGCAATACAAGGTTTAATCGCCTCCGTATGGTTTGTACCCTCCTTACTCTTTGAGCTCCCCATACCCCCCTCTCCAGTCTCTATATTCCCAGGATCCTATTGACTATCTGCTCTGTTTAACCCCCATGTAGACTGTTCCCACCCCCCTCCCCCCAGGTGGTTTCTCCGGTGGTGACGGCGGCGACATGGTATTTAAGCTATGAGGGCGCCCTTTGACCCTCACGCTGCACGCAGTAGGCTTTGCGCTGGCGCTCCCTTCCTGTCATAATCGTGCGCCTGGCTGATGCGTCCCAGGCGCACATTGATTATTACATGAGGGAAGCGGCAGCGCAGAGCCGGCAAAGCGTACTGTGTGCAGCGTGAGGGTCAAAGGGCGCCCTCATAGCTTGAATACCATGTCGCCGCCACCACCATCGGAGAAATTACTTGGAACGGAGGGGAACGCAGCCAAAAGGGAGGTGCAGTAAAAGCCCACACACCTCCCCATACACACAGCGCCCCCCCAACTAGGCCTTATTTTCGGAGTAGGTCTTATATTTCAAGCATGCTTGAAATATAAGGGAGGCCTTATTTTCGGGGTAGGTTTTATTTTAGGGGAAAGACGGTAGTAGTAGTAGTATTACTAGTAGTAGTAGTAGTATTACTAGTAGTAGTAGTAGTACTAGTAGTATTACTAGTAGTAGTAGTAGTATTACTAGTAGTAGTCCGACATATTCCACCGCGCTTTACTGAATATGTACAGTGCTGCCCATAATTATTCATACCCCTGGCAAATTTTGACTTAGTTATTTATTCAACAAGCAAGTGATTATTTTTTTTATTTTAATTTTTTATCGGGAAATGACATGGGTGTCTCCCATAAGACTATGTACAAAAGGCATTATTGTGTGTATTGTATTATTCATACCCTTCACAAACTGTCAGTCTGTGGGAAAATCCAAAGTTCTGTACCATTCCAAATAGTCCAAGCTGTTCTAAAGCATCCTAATTACCCTGATTAATTGGGAACAGCTGGTTTCATCCAACAGGTTAAAAACAACAGCTCTCTGCAGTTGGTTTGTGGACAGTCATGGCTAAGACAAAGGAGCTCAGTGAGGACCTGCGGCTGCGCATTGTGGCTGCTCACAAGTCAGGAAAGGGCTTCAAGGCCATTTCTAAATGTTTTCACGTTCCAGTGGCTACAGTGCAAAGTATTATTAAAAAAAATACAAGATGTTCCTCTCTGGAAAATCTCAGAAGTCTTGGTCGAAAGCCAAAAGTGACACCTGTGCTGGTCAGGAGGATAGTGAGAGAGGTGAAAAAGAATCCAAGCATCACCACCAAGGCCATCCTGGTGAATCTGGGCTCCCCTAGTGGTTATGTCTCAGGACAGACTATCCAATGGACACAGCACACTGCTGGGTTCCACGGATACAGACTAAGGAGGACGCCACTTCTCCAGATAAGGCACACAAAAGCTTGCTTTGCCTTTGCAAATGCTCATCTGAACAAAGAAGACTTCTCGTCTTCTGTGTTATGGCCAGATGAAACAAAAAATTAAATTGTTTGGTCACAATGCTGTTTCCTTCATTTGTTATAAAAAAGGAGAAGCCTTCAACCCAAAGAACACCATCCCCACTGTCAACCATGGTGGTCAGAACCTAATGCTTTGGGTGTGGTTTTTCAGCCAATGGACCAGGGAAGTTAATCGCAGTAAACGACACCATGAAAAAAGAGCCATAGATGAGGATTCTCAACAACATCCGTCAGTCTGCAGAGAAACTTGGTCTTGGCCACCAGTGGACATTTCAACATGACAATGAACCAAAACACACAGCAAAAATGGTTAGCAGACAACAACATTAACATTTTGGAGTGGCCCAGCCAGAGTCCTGACTTGAATCCAATTGAGAATCTGTGGAGGGAGCTAAAGAGCAGGGTGGTGGCAAGAAGACCCTCCAACCTGAAAGATTTAGAGTTCATTGCTGAAGATTAATAGGCAATTTTCTACTGATTATTAAGAAAGCTATGAATAATTTTGGACTGGACACTTTTTCCTCAAATGTAAAAAGCTGAGATGTTGTTTTCCCCACAATAATGCCGTTTGTACATTGTCTTATTATCTCTTGGGAGACACATGTCATTTTCAGTCAAAAGATTACTTGCTGGTTGAATAAAAGTAACTTTAAATCAAATTTTGCCAGGGGTGTGAATAATTATGGGCAGCACTGTATCGTCTTGTTACTAACTGTCCCCGGAGGAGCTCACAATCTCTAATCCCTATCATAGTCATATGTCTATGTATGTATTGCAGTCTAGGACCAATTTTAGGTGGAAGCCAATTAATTCTTATTTGTATACAGGATCTTCTCAAAAAATTAGCATATTGTGAAAAAGTTCATTATTTTCTGTAATGTACTGATAAACATTAGACTTTCATATATTTTAGATTCAAATACACACAACTGAAGTAGTTCAAGCCTTTTATTGTTTTAATATTGATAATTTTGGCATACAGCTCATGAAAACCCACATTTCCTATCTCAAAAAATTAGCATATTTCATCCGACCAATAAAAGAAAGGTGTTTTTAAAACAAAAAAAGTCGACCTTCAAATAATTATGTTCAGTTATGCTTTCAATACTTGGTCGGGAATCCTTTTGCAGAAATGACTGCTTCAATGCGGCGTGGCATGGAGGCAATCAGCCTGTGGCACTGCTTAGGTGTTATGGAGGCCCAGGATGCTTCGATAGCGGCCTTAAGCTCAACCAAAATGTTAGGTCTTGCGTCTCTCAACTTTCTCTTCACAATATCCCACAGATTATCTATGGTGTTTAGGTCAGGAGAGTTGGCAGGCCAATTGAGCACAGTAATACCATGGTCAGTAAACCATTTACCAGTGGTTTTGGCACTGTGAGCAGGTGCCAGGTCGTGCTGAAAAATGAAATCTTCATCTCCATAAAGCTTTTCAGCAGATGGAAGCATGAGGTGCTCCAAAATCTTCTGATAGCTAGCTGCATTGACCCTGCCCTTGATAAAACACAGTGGACCAACACCAGCAGCTGACATGGCACCCCAGACCATCACTGACTGTGGGTACTTGACACTGGACTTCAGGCATTTTGGTATTACCCTCTCCCAGAGTACCCAGTCTTCCTCCAGACTCTGGCACCTTGATTTCCGAATGACATGTAAAAGTTGCTTTCATTCACTTTGGACCACTGAGCAACAGTCCAGTGCTGCTTCTCTGTAGCCCAGGTCAGGCGCTTCTGCCGCTGTTTCTGGGTCAAAAGTGGGTTCATGCTTCCATCTGCTGAAAAGCTTTATGGAGATGAAGATTTCATTTTTCAGCACGACCTGGTGCCTGCTCACAGTGCCAAAACCACTGGTAAATGGTTTACTGACCATGGTATTACTGTGCTCAATTGGCCTGCCAACTCTCCTGCTCTGAACCCCATAGAGAATCTGTGGGATATTGTGAAGAGAAAGTTGAGAGATGCAAGACCTAACATTTTGGATGAGCTTAAGGCCGCTATCGAAGCATCCTGGGCCTCCATAACACCTGAGCAGTGCCACAGGCTGATTGCCTCCATGCCACGCCGCATTGAAGCAGTCATTTCTGCAAAAGGATTCCCGACCAAGTATTGAGTGCATAACTGAACATAATTATTTGAAGGTAGATTTTTTTGTTTGTTTTAAAAACACTTCTTTTATTGGTCAGATGAAATATGCTAATTTTTTGAGATAGGAAATGTGGGTTTTCATGAGCTGTATGCCAAAATCATCAATATTAAAACAATAAAAGGCTTGAACTACTTCAGTTGTGTGTATTTGAATCTAAAATATATGAAAGTCTGTTTATCAGTACATTACAGAAAATAATGAACTTTTTCACAATATGCTAATTTTTTGAGAAGATCCTGTATTTTTGGGGTGTGTGGGGAAACTGGAGTGTCTAGAGGAAACCCACACACACGGGGAGAACATACAAACTCCTTGCAGATGTTGACCTGGCTGGGATTCGAACTAGTGACCCAGCGCTGCAAGGCAAGAGTGCTATCCGCTAAGCCACCGTGCTGCCCGTCACATTAGCGAAAGCTTTTAAAATTATTGACTTCTAGGAAGGTGCATGCAATGTGCACCAACCCTTAGATTTGGAACTCTTCTAAACAATAGTGAATTTTCCAGTTCGGTCTTGCGTTGGGAAATTTGAAATGGAACAGTAACTACAGACATTATTCTACCCTCCCTGTATACCTATTAGGTTAAGATGATCAAGTGAATACTAATTATTGATAGAAACTTAGTTAAAATGTGCATGCTGATTTAAAAGTGACTTTACCTGTACAGGTAGTCCCCGGTTAACGAACGAGATAGGGACTGTAGGTTCGTTCTTAACCTGAATCTGTTAAGTCGGAACATTGTGCCATCTCTGTCCCCTGTCCCTCCTCTGTGCCTCCAGTGTCCCCCTCTGTGTCACCTCTGCACCTGCTTATACAAGTTTAACCCATTCAGGTTCCGTGGTTTTCACGTGAGAAATGTTCACCTCCCATTCATTAGCCTATAACTTTATCACTACTTATCACAATAAACTGATCTATATCTTGTTTTTTCCGCCACCAATTAGGCTTTCTTTGGGGGGTACATTTTGCTAAAAGCCACTTTACTGTAAACGCATTTTAACAGGAAGAATAAGAAAAAAATGGAAAAATTCATTATTTCTCAGTTTTCAGCCATTATAGTTTTGAAATAATACATGCCTCCATAATTAAAACTCACATATTGTATTTGCCCATATGTCCCGGTTATTACACCGTTAAAATTGTGTCCCTATCACAATGTATGGCGACAATATTTTATTTGGAAATAAAGGTGCATTTTTTCCATTTTGCATCTATCACTATTAACAAGTTTAAAATAAAAAAAAATATAGAAATATTTAATCTTTACATTGATATTTAAAAAGTTTAGACCCTTAGGTAAATATTTACATTTTTTTTTTATTGTAATGTTGTTTTTTTTTTATAGTTTTAACATTTTATTTGGGGAGGGTGGGAGGTAAACAATAGATTTATAATGTAAATGTGTGTTCATTTTAATTTATATTTATTTTAAGTTGTAGTATTACTTTTTGGCCATAAGATGGCGGCCATGAGTTTGTTTACATGACGTCGCTCTAAGCGTAACACGCTTAGAGTGTCACTTCGGGGAGGGAACGGCCAGAAAAGGCGCAGCTTCCGAGAGAAGCTGTCGCTTTTTCAGCGGGGGAGAGGAATCAGTGATCGGGCACCATAGCCCGATACATTGATTCCCTGGCTACCGAATCCGTGGCCGGGAGCGCGCGTGCACGCGCGCAATCGGCCGCGGTAGCGCGCATGGTTCCTGGACGTAGTTTCTACGTCCAGGAACCAAAATGGGTTAAAAGCCATTTTTTTCTTTGAATTTTCGGAAATAGATTTTCTCAAACTACAAGCCCAGTTTAAAAAAAAAAAAAAAAGTTTGACTTGTTCCCATGGAAACACAGAATACATGCCGTTCGTATCAGCGGGGCGTTCGTAAGTCGAACTACCTGTGGTCCCATTTCAGCCACCAATTTTTTAAGCTGAAATTTTGTTGCAGTTTTTATCAATTTGACCATCTCTACGATGAGAAGGGACTTTCAACCATGACTGGTTTTTTTTTTTTTTTTTTTGTTTTTGTTTTTTGTGTTTGTTTCACTTTGCACACTTTTCCACTAGTTTACTGTTCGTATGTTTAATATGAATTTTCCCTGCTTTGTACTTCAGACGGCTACTCTGCAACACTACAGTGGATACCAGACCATGGACTTACTGCCTCTTGTCAAGAGGTTAAACTTCCTGCTTAAGCATCAACCAAATGAAAATTTAAAGGCTGTAAGGAATAAATACTCTCATAGGTGAGTTATTTTGTTGAATAATACGCCATGTTTTCCTGGGCAACATAATGATGTGGGAATCTTTTCTCTGAACATTTGGCTTTGTGTGCATTACTTAGATGATGATGCTTATGGAGAGTGCAAGGACATGCCCACAGTTCAGTCTTAAAATTGTGTTGCGGTTTGCATGCAGAATGAACTTAGACCTATTCAAACTGTCAGCAGCTGCACTTGATTTGTTGCAATATGAATGCAGATTGGAATTAATGCCAAACATGAATTAATCAAGAAAAATCTGCAATTCTTTGATCAGCTGAACTTGAGACCTATACAGTTGTGCTCATAGGTGTACATACTCTTGTCTTGTTTTGTAAAATGTGTGCTATTCTTTAAAGTGAACCTGTAGGGGAAAAAAGTGCCCCTAAGGGGTACTTATCTTGGTATGGGGAAGCCTGTGGAGCCTAAAGAGGCTTACCTTGTCCTCAGCAGATGGAATCCAGTGCTGGGCCCACCGAAAGTCTGCTAATCACCACTGCGTACAGCCACACTAGTGGCTTTCTGCTCCGGCGGCAATAGCCAAGCCCAATAAGGTCCACTCTACTGCGCAGGCGCAAGCCACCTGCACAGTATATAACAGATCCTGTCGGGCTTGGCTATTTCCACCAGAGCCTGAGCGGAAAGCTGCTAGTGTCTGCTGGCACACCAGTGTAAATAGTGTTGGGAGTTATTGTGTGCCTGCTTTGAATTGGGCTGGCTGAGGACAACTCATAAGGATCCAGAGGCTTCCCCTTCCCAAGGTAAACTGCTGGTTTAGGGTTTATTTTTTAAGTATTTAAGCTTGCAGGTTAACTTTATGAAAAAACATGAGTAATCAGGCAAAACACATTTAAGGTTTAACGGAATTCAAATTAAATAATTTAAAGATTCTGAAGCCAATTTAAAAAAGGCTTTTTACCTTTTATTTATGTTGGGCATGTTTGCCCCTGTTGAAACGCCGCTATCCTGCGGCAGAATGAGGGTTTTTACTCCCCAAATCCCCTGGGGCACACTGCGGGTGGAGAGCTTCCGTGAGAGGCAGAGCTTTCGGCTGCAGCTTTGCCTCTACACTCGTCTATCACCGCGGATCGCCCCTTCTCCCCGCCCCTCTGGGGAGAGGCGGAGATACGTGCTGATTGATGTGCATGGAGGCAGAGCTGCAGCCGAAAGCTCTGCCTCCCTGGGCAACAAAATCCACGATCAAGAAAGTCATGGATTGTGCACAGGGGATTTGGGGGGGTATAAAAAATCCTCGTTCTGCCGCAGGATAGCGGCGTTTTAACAGGGGCAAAAATGCCTAACATAAATAGAAGGTAAAAAGCAATTTAAGTGGCTTCAGAGTCTCTTTAAGAAAACATAACTGAAAATACTGAGACAGGCCCTGTTCAAAAGTTTGAATACCCTTTATTGTTAGTACTGTGTAAACCTCGGACCAAATTCCCAATGCTGCTGTAGCTTACCACATCCTCCTTCGCTCAAAACATCAGTGATCCACCTTCATGCTTTACAGTAGGAATGCTGTACTTTTCATCATAAGTCTTATTCACTCCTCCAATCATGACAACTATGGTTCTTCAGTTTTGGTCTTATTACTCCAAATTACTTTTTTTTACACAAGTTTTGATGCTTGTCTATGTGCTGTTTTTCAGGCTATGTGTTTTATCTTGACACAGTAATGGTTTTCTTTGTGGCTCTTTCCTTGCATCCCAAGCAGTTCTGGTCGAAGTTTTTGTTAGCCTTCCTGGCTGTAGCTTGATGACAGGATTCCCCAATTTTCCACTTCTTGAGTTTAAACACTGTTGATACATCTGTTCAACTCATTGGATTATCTATCCATCTAGGTAAATGTGTGAGTGTGTGTATGTATATCTTTCTTGTTTTATGAAATCAAACAGTCTATGAGCTGCTCCACACTACTAGAGCTTTTTACACCATAATGATTTTAAAAGCTCTTGCTAATACAATGCTATGATGAATTTTTACAAAATCACATCGCTCCAGTGATAACACTCACATAGGATAACATTAGCAAGAGCTAATGGGCACTATTCATAATAAGCAGTTCGGTAAAAATTATTTTAGACAGTAAAATACCTCATGCTGTATTTTACTTTTTTTTTTTTTTTTTTTCCCAAATGCACAAAAGTTTTCCCCCATGAGGCAGAAGTTCAGTAATTTACCGAACAAACATGCCTCAATTCACTAAGCTCTGGTCGGTAAGCAGGGCGGCAGGCAGGGAGCGGTGTGTGTGTCACTCTGAGGTTTTCTGTCCTGTGCATACTGTCATCCCTTTAGATGTGCTACAGCCACCAGGGGGAGCTCTTCTGTGTGCTACAAACTGGGGTACCCAACCTTTTCTGGCCCGGGGACCACTTTCTGACCAAATTTTTCACCGGGGGGGGGTGCTGGGGTGCGGCATAGCTAGCATAGTAGTTGCCCCAGTATAGGGAGTTTAGTTGCCCAGTATATAGCTACTATAGTGCCCATTATAGAGCTAGTATAGTGCCCAGTATAGAGCTAGTATAGTGCCCAGTATATAGCTAGTATAGTGCCCAGTATAGAGCTAGTATAGTGCCCAGTATAGAGCTAGTATAGTGCCCAGTATAGAGCTAGTATAGTGCCCAGTATATAGCCAGTATAGTGCCCAGTATAGTGCCCAGTATGTAGCCAGTATAGTGCCCAGTATGTAGCCAGTATAGTGCCCAGTATAGTGCCCAGTATGTAGCCAGTATAGTGCCCAGTATGTAGCTAGTATAGTGCCCAGTATATAGCTAGTATAGTGCCCAGTATATAGCTAGTATAGTGGCCAGTATATAGCTAGTATAGTGCCCAGTATAGCGCCCAGTATATAGCTAGTATAGTGCCCCAGTATAGCTAGTATAGTGCCCCAGTATATAGCAAGTATAGTGCCCAGTAATACACCCTAGTATGGGTAGGTAGTGCCCACCCACCACCGGCGGCCACCGCTCGGTTACCTTATGGGCTGGCGGCCGCTTCTCCGTATCCGCTCTCCTCTTAACCACATCTCCTATTACAGCAGCGCGTCACACGTCTGCTGCAAGGAGGAAGGAAGCAGGGCAGCGGCTTCCTGTAGCGGCGATATGCATCGCCGTTACCATGGGAACCACTGCAGTTTCCTTCCTCCTTTCAGCAGCTGTGTGATGCAATGCTGTTGAAGCTGCTGCAAAAAGGAGAGCAGCTATGGGGAATATAAGGAAGCGGCCGCCCGCTCATAAGGTAACAGGAGCGGCGGGAGGGGGAGAGGGAGAAAGGCCAGATCCGCCGCGGCCCCCCAGAAAACTGGCCACGGACCACCAGGGGGCCGCTGGCTACAATACAAATATGCACATCTAAAGGGATGCCTGCAGAATTGTCAGCTTCTTCTGCTTTGATACACTGAAAGACCCACCAGCATCCCTGTCTCATCCAATCACAGTGAGAAGCAGGCTGTGTGGCTTTCCCTATTGGCTGCCTGGCCCTCCCCAAAGGCTTTCTGTCAAATCTACTGCACAGAGACCGCATGGGGAGAGCCAGTTATTGGCTGCTGTGAGCTGGAGAAGAAAAACGGAACACTTTTGGCAAATGACATGCAGAAATCTTTGTGAATCGACATTTCCGGATGTAATTACCGCACAAGTCGGTAATTTACCTCACTAGTCGGGAACTCTGATTTTCTGTGCGGTGATGGGTTTAGTGAATTGTAACTTGGGAAGGTGATCAGTAAAATCTGCTGTTTTCAGCAATTCCGAATGCGGTAATGGTTTGTGAATAGAGCCCAATGTGCCTGGGCTCTGTACTGTGGTCACAGCTGTTAAGCAAATTACAGCTCCCTCAGCCTTGCAGAGGCACGCTGTGAGCAGGAGGCTGTCTGTGACTAATATACACTGCAGAGTGTAGCGAGCCTTGCACAGTACTAGAGGGGGCGTGCACAGGTCAGAACTCATCTCCATTATAGCAGAGGAAGACCTTTGCTCAACTTACTCGACAAAGCTTGACAAGGAAAGAAAAGTGGCTAAAGTACAGAGGCGGGTGGGGGGAACAAAAAGACACTGCAATAAGCCAGATCAGAACAGGTATTGGAACAAGTAGAATAGGAGAAATAAGGGTGTAAAATTTGTTAGTCTCTTTAACCTCTTGCTGACTGCTCTACGCCAATTGGCGTGAGCAGTGTGGCATCTCCACGTCGATTGGTGTGAATGACTTCCTACGGGGTTTGCAGGCAATCGCGCGCACATCTCTGCTCTGATGATGGAGCTCCGCTCCGACTTCAGTCTCCCAGCGGCACGGAGACTGTTTCGCCGTCTTAACATTGTACAGTGCTGCGATCTGAGGCAGCGATGTACTGGGGACAGCCGTGAGACACTGTTGTCCCCCTGAGGGACACAGGAGCGATCTGCTGTTATAGGCTGACTGGTGGGGGATGGGAATACAAAAAAGGAAATTAAATAAAAAAAATATAAATATTTATTAAAAATAAATATACATTCCTAGGGGCGATATGACCCCCACCAACAGAAAGCTGTATTGGTGGGAGAAAAGAGGGGGGAAGGGA
This sequence comes from Hyperolius riggenbachi, assembly GCF_040937935.1. Classification (NCBI taxonomy): domain Eukaryota; kingdom Metazoa; phylum Chordata; class Amphibia; order Anura; family Hyperoliidae; genus Hyperolius; species Hyperolius riggenbachi. The sequence continues at coordinate 179,345,511 of NC_090653.1, read as the reverse complement.
ATCACTTATGTGCTGAGTTGTACGGCCCTGCACCGAGGCCTTAAAGCTGCAGTGGCCCAATTTGTGGGGAAAGGTCACTAGGGGGGTTTAACACCGCTGTCCTTAACCAGCCTGGCGTTCAATTATTTGCGTCCGCGAGTGTTTTTTTTTATTTTTTTTAAATGTGTCTAAGTTGGTGTAGCTAGCACTAGGCTAGCTAAACTTTCCCCCCAAGTCCCCCGGCACTGTCCCCCTCCCTCCGCTCGCCGCCGACGATATTTACCTGGCCGCAATCCCGCGATGGCCAAGACCTCCGCCATAGCTTCAGGCGTTGCTATGGCGACAATCGGGCATGACGTCATCGACCTCATGCGCAGTTCCGATCGCTGCTATAGCTACCCCTGGAGGCTATGGAGAGGCTGCACGGGCTCGGGGGAGGGGGGGTGTTATGTATAAGACAGCATGATCGGGGGGATCAGAGCGGGCCGACGGCGATCGGAGGGGTGATGTAGGTAGCAAAGTGCTAGCTACACCCCCTCCGAAAATTTGGAGGAAAAAGACCCTCCAGGGGCTGAGCAATCCACTGCGACGGTAATGGACGAGCTGAGCTCGTCCTTACCGCCAAGGTGGTTAACATCGCAACGTACTCAGAAAAGCTCTCGTAGTGTGCACCAGCCATATCCCAGGTTCTTTGACAATATTTTCCTCTCCCCATGGCTGACCTGTACAGATGGATGCCTGAATCTCTTTTTTTTTTTTTTTTTTTTTTTTTTTTTTTTTTTATGGACTGCTATAACTACAAGCACATGGGACAGGTGTGGACAAGTTGCCCGTAATATCCAATTAACCTGTGTCAATTTGCATATCAGCAGGTTAAAGCTTCAAGCTTATGTAAACCTTTGAGCAAGGCTGTTTGGGTGCTTTGACTCATCAATATGATGTAAAGGAAAAAAAAATGCACGAAACTTGCTTTGTCCAACCACTAACTATGAATGAAAGAGAACATTTTTGGCACAGTCATAGCTTCAGTAATGATTTTATATAAAGGAAACCCATATGGAGGCTGCCATATGTATTTCTTTTTAAGCAACACCAGTTGCCTGGCTGTCCTGCTTATCTTCTGCCTCTAATACTTTTAGCCATAGCCCCTGAACAAGCATTGCTTGTTTCTGGTGTGATTCAGACACTACTGCAGCCAAATAGACCAGCAGAGCTGCCAGGTAACCGGCATTGTTTAAAAGGAAACAAATATGGCAGCCTCCATATCCCTCTCTTTTCGGGTTCACTTTAAACAATGCACAAGAACTAGCTGTCCTTCTGACCCTCTACCGCTAATAACACTTTATGCCATAGACCCCGAAGAAGCATACATATCAGATGTCTATGACAAATCTGACAAGATTAGCTGCATGCCTGTTTTAATGCCTAGTACACACCATACAGTTTTCTGCCAAGGGGCCCATACACTGGTCGATTTCAGCGATCGATCAATTCTATAGAATCGGATCGATTGGCTGATTTGAAAGAATCAATTTCTGATCAGTCGATCTATGTGTGATCGAATTCGATCAATTTGATCTATCTGACAGGATGGAAAATATAGGTCGATCTGCTGCTGGCAGCAGATCGATGGCCCATAGAGTTCCATTGGGTCTAATGCTGGGCATACACTGCTCGATTTTGCCACTCGATTCCGCAGCAGATTCTCTTATCTTCTGCTCGTTATTCTTATCTTTTTGAATTGTTTTTAAAGCGGAATCAAGCGGCAAAACCATCGGGCCAGAGATCGAACATGTCGGAAATGATTTGTCGAGCCATCTAAATGGCTCAAAATAGATATTCCCAGCATAATGTTGCAATAATGCTTTCAGATAGATCGATTTTCAACAGATTTCAGAATTAAATCCATTAGAAATCTGTTCCTAGTGTGTGTCACACATCAGATTCCTGTAGAATTCGACTTAACTGGCATCTGACAGAAATATCTCTGATGGTCGAATCTGCTGTAAATCTATAAGTGTATGGCCACCTTCATCATTATCTCTAGTGCATTGTCTTCTGGTTATCTCCTGCTGAGTAGAATAATGCCTAATTGCTAGGCAGATAGATGGTTAGATAGATAATTTCCAACATGTTGGAAATGATCTATCTGGCAGGTAAATCTAACAGTATACTAGGTACACCATACAAATTTTCTGTGTGTGATTTAGAGAATACTGACTAGAAAGATCAGCAGGACTGGCTACTGGTATTTTTTGAAAGGAAAAAAATGTCTTCCTCCATAGTTCTCACTTCTCAGGTTCCTTTTAAGTTGGATAGGTTATTAGCCTTCACCATGCGATCTTATTGGTGAGACTGCACTTTAATGCTTCTAGGTACACTAATTTATGTCGGGGTTCCTTCCCTTGGCTTTTGATATTTTACCTCCTCCGCAGGACAGCAGTGCTTGTTTTTGGTGAACCCTGGGTTACCCCAGTACTTTTGGCGTTACTGCGTTTTTTGTTCCACCACCCGAGGAGGCCTCTGATGGGAGACCAGCAACTCCACACAGCCTTCACTTTGCTTAAGCCATCATGTTTGGAGTTACTGTAAGGTCTTGATGGCTACCATAGCAGCTCGGATTCCACAAAGTCCTCAACAGACTGCATGCAACAATTAAACCCATCCGCTCCTGCATCGATCACGTCAGCCTGTAAAATTCGTTGCTCACTTGTCCCACCGACGCCGTTCGGTCCTCCCTAAACAGTCCAGAGGCCAGCAGGAGCATGGGGTTCTCCATAGGCTGCAGCAGGCCAATTCTCACAAGCAACAGGGAGAATGTTTTAGTCCAACATGAACCAATGAGAATTCTCCCTGTTGCTGAGGAATCCCATTGGTCTTTTGGTGAGCCACTGGGTTGTTAATAATGGACCGATGGGCGACGGGGAACGTGAGTATTTACAGCGTTGATCGAAACGGGCAACTCTGTGGCAACGAGCCTAGTGAGAATGGACAGTGTCCGGGCTTTTATTGGACACCTTTTTCCGTTCATTCCGGGAAAATGTGCCAAGTTGGGACTCTACATTCTGAGATATCCTTTTAGTGTGGAAGATCAGAAGTTTTGGGGTCCATTGCCCAAATTAGAACCAGCCCTCTCTAAGGTTTCCAGGAAGTCTGATCTCCAGTTTGAGGACTTCAGTAATCTTAACCTCCTTGCCAGTCTAATTCCCGCCGACAAGGAGGCAGCGCAGAACTTTTTTTTAATTTTATTTTTTTTCAAATCATGTAGCGAGCCCAGGGCTTGCTACATGATAGCCGCTGAGCGGCGGCATTCCCCCCACCCACTCCGATCGCCTCCAGCGATCAGAGTAAGCAGGAAATCCCGTTCAAAACGTATTTTCCTGCAGGGCTTCCCCGGTCGCCATGTCGACGGGTCGGGACATCACAGGGAATCCTGATCCGCCCCTCAGCGCTGCCTGACACTGATTGGCCAGGCTGCGCAGGGGTCGCGGGGGGGGGGGGCGGCGCGGCGAATCGGCGGGTAGTGGCGGCGATCGAATGTTACAAGCAGCTAGCAAAGTGCTAGCTGCATGTAACAAAAAAAATATGCAAGTCGGCCCAGCGGGGCCTGAGAAATCCTCCTACGGGGGTCCCGCTGTGCCCCACCGAACGTCGGCGATGTTAATATTTACTTTCCCGGCTCCAGCGCAGTAGCGGCACTGCGCTCCGAAGTAGGCGGAAATACCCGATCTCAGTCGGGTCCGTTCTACTGCGCAGGTGCAAGTCTCCGGCGCCTGCACGGTAGAACGGACCCGACTGAGACTGAGTGTTTCCGTCTACTTTGGAGCCAAAAAAGCGCCCCCGCTGGAGCCTGGAAAGGTAAATATTGAACAGGCTGGCGGATTTGTCGGGCCGACTTTGAAGGGCTGCAGGGAGACCCCCGTGGGACAGAGGAGGACGGGGGGAAGCCTCGATAGGATCCGGAGGCTTCCACCCTCCCGAGGTGAGTACCCCCCAGGGAAAGTTTTCCTAGTTAGTGTCTCTTTAAGACTTGGTAATTTTCTTCCTTGCATTTCAAGCCTGCAGTAGCTTCTACAGCATTCGCCAGGTCTTTATAACTTTGGCTGACAGATGTCCAATCCCAGATTTTCAGGGATCCCTAGAGAAGAGATTTTAAAATTATTTCCAAAACTCTTTCATGCATCGGAGTCAGTTTATCGGCAAGAACAGTATTGGTTAATTCAGCTACGATGGGCATATGGGTGAAGACCTGATAGGGGGATACGTCCTCGAACCGGGACGGAGCTGCGGCGAACTGCTGCGGGGAGAGCTGCGGCGAGGGAGGTGCTGGGAACTTGGGGCTGGAGGAAGCCCCCGGTAAGTAGCACTTATTTTCTTTAACACTGCCTGATGACTCCTTTAACTGAAACTCGAACGTTCTTCTGATCACAAATAGTGTTCCAGCAAAAAGAAAGTTATTCAAGTGACCCTTTCGTGAGTCAGGAAAGCTAGAACAGAAGGGCGATCAGAAAAGAAAGTGGAGAACCAAGTCCAGCTTCCAGCTTCCCCCTGCAAATAAAACTAAACAATGACGCCAGGATTCCGGTGGGAGGAAGTGTGTCTCACTTTTATGAAACATGGCAAGTGGCCTTTCAGAACAGTTGGCTGTTAAAAATTCACAGAACTTCCTACCTCTGTCTCAGTCCACCCCCTCTCTACTCTCCAGTGTTTTTTGTAAAAAAAAAAAAAAAAAAAAAAAAGCCTCAGGTTCATAATCTAAAAAGACTAAACAGATCAATCAAGTACAGAAAATTCCACATGAACCACATCCAGAGTGTCCTCAGCCTTCTGGTAAAAGACTTTTACCTAACCTCATTGGATCTCAAGGATGCATACTTACATCTGCCAATCCACCTCGACTCCCAGCTATACCTGAGGTTTGCAGTCCATCTTCAGTGGGAGGTAAGAAACTACCAGTTTAATGCTCTCCCTTTTGGCCTGTCTTCTGCTTTGTGGCTATTTACCACAGTCATGGCGGAGGTCTTGGCTGTGTTTAGATTGAAATCTATCCAGGTTTTGACATATCTGGATGATCTTATCTGGGGCCCTTCATTTAATTCGGTGCAATACCAGGTGGAGGGTTTTCTTGAGTTCCTGCAATTTTTAGGGTGGTTGCTTTAATTGGTATAAATCCTCCCTTTACCTTCATCAGTCTATGAAGTTTTTAGGTTTTCAGTTATGCACGGTGAATAAAACTCTTTTCATTCCAGATAGGAAAAACGGAAAATTGTTACTTGCCTATCGGTAATTTTCCTTTCCCGATGCTTGTATGTCGTCACACCTGGGTAGATGCCCCACCCACCTCTACCCCATAGGATCATGTTATAAATGCTTGCTGTCGGTCCCGCCCCCCCCCCCCCCCCAGTCTATGTAGCCTCGAGCACTGAAGCCCACAGAAGGGAGGGTCGTGTGACGACATACAAGCATCGGGAAAGGAAAATTACCGATAGGTAAGTAACAATTTTTCGTTTTCCCAATGTCGTCACACCTGGGACTTAACTAGGAACAAAGAAGGGAGGGAGACCAGTTGCTGTGCCAACAAATCAAAAAGTTTACTTAAACTTCAGTATGTGATAACAAAACAATTTTACCAAATAAAGCAGTAGAATGTGCAGTCATATCAACCCTATAATGTCTCATAAAGGTATGAATGGTTGACCAATTTGCCGCTTGGCAGATCTTGTCAGCTGGTACTTCATTAAATGTGGCCCATGACGTGGATATTCTCCTAGTCGAATGTGCCACAATCTGTTCAGGCGGAACTAAATTTATAGTTCTGTAAGCCAGTTGTATCGCCTTTACTAGCCATGAGGCTATAGTTCTTATAGATGCGGGCTCGCCTTTCCTGTAACCGTTAGGGATTACCCACAGTCTCTCAGTCTTTCTGAACTCTGACGTGGCCTGTAAGTAAGTTTTGATTGCATGAACAACGTCCAATGGATGAGGTTGTTGGGAATCGTCTATATTGAAGGCAGGTAGAGTCCAGTCCTGATTGAGATGGAACGTTGTCGAAACCTTCGGAATGAACTGCTGAAGAGGTCTAAGAAGAATACGGTCTGAGAATATAGTCAAGTAGGGTTCTTTGCAAGCAAGTGCTTGTAGCTCTGACACCCGCCTAGCTGACGCTATCGCCACCAGGAAGACAGTCTTAAGCGTTAAATTCCAAAGATTACACTCTTCAGTGGGATAAAAAGGCGGGGCAGCATACACATCAAGAACCAGTGGTAAATCCCACTTGGGAAGGACTGTTTTTTTCAGAGGTTTTACCCTCAAGACTGCCTTCATAAACTGTTTGACCAGCGGGTTAGTTGCCCATGCTGTGCCCGTAAGTGATGAGAGAGCTGAGGTATGGACCTTCAAGGTGTGGTAACCTAGACCTAAGTCTAATCCACTCTGGAGAAACTCCAGAACTTGAAACGGTTCTGGCTTTGTTGGGTCAAAACTTCTCTCTTGAGCATGCTTAATTCCATATTTTTCTATATGTACTGTTGGTAGTAGGCTTTCTGGACTTCAGCATGGTTTGTATGACCGCCTCTTTCCCTTAACCTTTGCCCTTCAAGTTCCATGCCATCAGACTGAGGCTCTCCGGGTGTTGATGGTATACCGCCCCCTGATATAATAACCTGGGGCTGGAGGGCAGAGGAAGAGGTGGAAGAAGTCTAATTTCTGTCAAAAGTGGAAACCATGGCCGATTTGGCCAGTGCGGTATGATGGCTATTACCGTAATGTTCTCTGTTAGCAGCCTCAGTAGGAATTGAAGAATTAGTGGTGTCGGTGGGTATGCGTAAGCTAATCTTGCATTCCATGGTGCTGTTATGGCATCCACTGTTACTGCCGTGCTGCACTTGTATCTGGTTATGAACCTGTCGCATTTTACATTCTGAGGGGTCGCCAACAGATCCAAATCCGGTTGTCCCCATTGTTTGCATACCCACTGAAAGACCTCCTGGGAGAGGCACCATTTGTTGTTGGACACTGTGTGTCTGCTCAGGTAATCCGCTGTTATGTCGTCCTGTCCAGGAATATATATTGCTCTCAGATTCCAGATGTTCTTTTCTGCGAATTGGAATATTTTTGCAGACTCCTGTAGTAGCTGTAAGCTTCGGGTTCCCCCCTGCCTTCTGACATAGGCTACTGCCGTCGAATTGTCCATCCTCAACAGGACTGTCTTGCCCATAATTAAACCCTGAAATGCCAGTAGAGCATGGTGAGCTGCTCTTAACTCCAGTATGTTTGCCGGTGTGTGACTGAGATATGCCTGCCACCGTCCTTGAGCGGTCTCCTGTCCGCAGTGGGCTCCCCAGCCCCTGGCGCAGGCGTCTTTGGTAATTGTGGTCATTGATGTAACCTGGATTAGGTGATTCCTGGTAAGATTCTCCACAGACGTCCACCAGGCTAGGCTGTTTCTCATTAGAGGTGTCAAAAGTATAACCTGATTGAGATCTATCTTGTTCCATTGGGACAGAAAACCCCACTGGAAAGGTCTTATATGCCAGTGGGCCCATCGGACCATCGGGATAGTAGAGGTTAGAGTCCATATATAACTCATACATTGTCTCGCTGGTAGGTTCCTCAATGACCGAATCCGCTGAGTCCTTGATATTACTGAACGTATCTTGTCCACTGGTAACGATAGGGAATTGTTTTGTGTGTTGATCAGGGTTCCCAGGTATATCATTTCCTGTGTTGGTTCCAACGAGCTCTTCTGTAGGTTGATTTTCCACCCGAATTTGGTTAATGTATCTAAGAGAATTTCCCTTTGTAGCGTTAATGTGTTCATATCCTGAGACAATAGAAGCAGATCGTCTAGGTAGTGAAACAGACGAAGGCCCTGTAGCCGGAGGAGAGCCACCACAGAAAGGAGGATCTTCGAGAACGTTCTGGGAGCTGTACATATCCCGAATGGGAGACAAGTAAATTGGTAATGGTTTACCATGATCACGAATCTGAGATACTTTTGGAATGTCGTTGCAATTGGAATGTGGAGATAGGCGTCTTCGAGGTCGGCCGAGAGCATCCAATCCAACTGCCTTATACAACGAACTATTGACTGAAGTGTCTCCATCTTGTATCTCTTCAAAAGGATGTGCCGGTTTAGAAATCTTAAATCTAAGATCGGACGACAATCTCCGGTCTTTTTCAGTACAAAGAACAGAGGAGAGTAAAGACCCTTTTTCCTTTCCCCTACCGGTACTGGTATTATTGCCTTCTTTTCTAACAATTAGCTGATATAATTTGTTAGAACTGTTAATTTGTCTTGCGCTGTGGGAACTCTTGTAGGGACGAATTTGGATAGTGGGGGTCCCGACTTGAACTTCCAGCGATGACCCTGCTGTATAGTTCTTAATACCCAAGGGTTGGATATACTTTCCTCCCAGATCTGTCCAAATTGTTTCAGTCTTCCTCCAACCGGGCAGAACTGGGTCTGCTGATTGTCAAAAGGACTTTTGCTGTGGCCCAGGCGGGATGGTAGTATTTTTCTGTCTAGTCAAACGTTGTAGAGTCCCCTGAGAGCTCTGCCAGTTTCTTTTCCCGGGTTTGTACGATCTAGCAGCTTTGAGTCTTTGCTGCTGGTATCTTCCCGACTGCTGGGCTAGAGGACGTTTTGCTTTCCTGTCCTGTGGTATTAGGCCGGACTTACCGCCTGTTACACTCTTTATCGCTGTGTCCATCTCATCACTGAAGAGGTGTTCTCCGTCGTAAGCTATCTTACACCAATCCTGGCGAGATGATGGGTCCGCGGTCCAAGCCTTTAGCCATAGAGATCTCTTGGCCACTACTGACGAGTACATAGTTCTTGCTGAACATCTTACCACGTCCACCGCTGCTTCACCTATATAGTCCACAGACAGCTTGAGATCTTCTAGCCCTGAGATTATCGCCTCCTTGTCGGCGTCTGCCTTAATCGCCTCCTCTATATTAAGGGTCCAGACTTCTAAAGCACGTGAGACCACAGTTAAAGCTATAGCGGGTCTGGCCGCTCCCCCTGCGGTGGTGTAAAATCTTTTTAGCTCTGAATCAATCCTTCTATCCATTACGTCGCTGAAGGTGACAGCATCATCCCGAGGCAACGTTGTGGGTCTTGCTAGCCTCATCACTGAGGCGTCCACCGAAGGAGGGTTGTCCAGCTGCTTAGCGTCACGATCATGCATTGGGTATAACTTCCCTAGCCTATTGTGTAGTGGTGGTCTCTTCTCCACCTTTCTCCACTCCTCCCTGATTATATCGCTAATTTCTTCCATTAGCGGAAAAGGCGTAATCTTTTTCTTTAGATGAGCAAAATATTGCTTATGTGACTTAGGCTTTTCGATTTCGTCTGGCTCATCTTCCCACTCTATAGCCTGTCTTATGGCACACACGAAAGGCTCCACGAGTGCAAAATCAAAATCTATGTCCTCCTGATCCGGATCCTCCTTATCAGGTGGTTGTTGTTGATCCGCTGAGATAGAAGGTAATGCAGGCATGGTGGCGATGAACTGTTTCATCGAATCCTCAACAGCCTGCTTTATTAGAGTAGAAACATCAACAGGTGTAGGTTCCTGTTCCCTTGACATTTCTTTAACCCTCCTGGCGGTTTGCAAAAAAATCGCCAGGGGGCAGCAAATCTTTTTTTTTAAATTTTTTTTTTTTTTTTTCATGTAGCGAGACAAAGTCTCGCTACATGATAGCCGCTGCTCAGCGGCATCCCCCCAGCCCCTCCGATCGCCGCCGGCGATCGGAGATCCGGAGATCCCGTTCAAAGAACGGGATCTCCTGGAGGGCTTCCCCCGTCGCCATGGCGACGGGCGGGATGACGTCACCGACGTCATCGACGTCGTGACGTCAGAGGGGACTCCGATCTGCCCCATAGCGCTGCCTGGCACTGATTGGCCAGGCAGCGCACGGGGTCTGGGGGGGGGGCGGCCGCGGCGAGAGGAATTGCGGCGGATCGGCGGGTAGCGGCGGCGATCGGGCACTGCACGCAGCTAGCAAAGTGCTAGCTGCGTGCAGCAAAAAAAAAATTATGCAAATCGGCCCAGCGGGGCCTGAGCGGTGCCTTCCGGCGGCATAGCCCGAACTCAGTTCCGGCTTACCGCCAGGAAGGTTAAAACATGCTCTGCATACAGTCTTTCCGGGCATGGCGGTCCTACCACAAGCCCAGCAATTCTTCGTATAACGCTGAGATGATCCTGATCTTCTTCTTGATCTTGATCTATGCTTTCTTCTAGATCTAGTTCTGCTTCTGTGTCTTCTATAGTATGGGGAAGGGCTTCGCCTCCTGGAGCGATAATGGGATGGACTTCTTCTCCTGGAACGAGATCTGGATCTTGAAGATCTTAGTCTGTTTCCTTGCGCTGTGAGAAACACAGACAGAATCCGATTAGTATGCACTCTCATGGGGGAACAAATAAGGGCTAAACCTACCTTAAACCACCCCTACCTGTCAGCCCTTTGCTGGTCTGTTTTTGGCGCTCTGGGGTTGGAAGAAGCAGTAGAAGCCACTGCAGAAAGAAATGAAAGAGACAAGCTATAGGCAAAATAAGGAGAAAAAAACTGCCAATAAAATATATATATATATATATATATATATATATATATATATATATGTATATATATATATATATATATATATTTATGTGTGTATTTATATACACTTCCTGTCAGAGAGGAAGGAGAGAGAGAAAAAAAATGTGCATATAAATTTCCGGGTCTCCTACCGTTCTCCTCCAGATCTCCAATCTCCTCCGCACTGCTCTCCCCGCCGGTGTCCATGGCCGCTCAGCGTCCTGCCGCAGGCTTAGACCGTGAGGGAGCGCTCATCGTCTCCTGCCTGTTCCGGAAGCAGGAAGAGAAGTGAAAAACAACCCTTGGGCGCAGCAATCCTTGTTTAAAGCATTAAAGCAATGAGACAGTGTAATTTATACCTATATAAGCATAGCAGCACTATCAGTCCCTGAAAATACCAGCAGAAAAACAGGGATCCCCATGGAGCTAATTTATAGCTATCGGGGCATCACTAGGAGAGGCACTAGTGGGAAACTAAGGTAGGAGTAGCAACAGAGAGGGAAAAAAAAAAGGAAAAAACTCCAAACTCTTAGGTCCCTGGGGTTAAGTGATCGAGGACGAAAAAAAGACGGGGGGGGGGGGGGGGGCGGGACCGACAGCAAGCATTTATAACATGGTCCTATGGGGTAGAGGTGGGTGGGGCATCTACCCAGGTGTGACGACATTAAGCATTGGGCAACCGCAGCGTTAAAGAGAATCTGTACTCTAATATTCTTACAATAAAAAGCATACCATTCTATTCCTTATTTTCTCCTGTGCCCCTCTGTGCTGTTTCTGCCACTCCCTGCTGCAATCCTGGCTTGTAATGAACAGTTTTAGGCAGTGTTTACAAACAAACGACATGGCTTCTAACCAGAGTATCATAGGCTGAGAACAGCTATCTGGTGTGACTCGTGCAGAGCTTGGAGGGGGTGTGTAAAGCTTCTGCCAATGACAAGCAGTGCTGCACATTCCACACATTCCAGCCTCAGCCCGACAGACACGACAGAGAAAAGGAGATAAGATTTATTACAGAGACAGTACAAGTAGGAAAGGCTGCAGTAAGACCGACCATATTAGAACAGGCATAAGAACTTATAGAACAGAAGAAATAAGGCACAAAATTTTGTTAGTCTCTTTAATAAAATCTGTTCTTTCTTTCAGAAATCAAAAAGCATAACGTTAAGACCCTGCTAGGAATATTAACCTCTTCCTTTCCAGCAGTCCACTGGGCTCCGTTCCATTCAAGATACCTTCAAACGTGGCTTCTACACAGATGGGACAGGCATCAAGATATTAATTCCGATCTCTAGATTGGTGCTTAAAACCAGATCATCTTGCATCAGGCCACCTGTGGGAATATCCTTCACCATTACAGCCAATGCCAGCTCTTTGGGTTGGGGAGCACATCTGGATATGCTCTCAGCTCAGGGACATTGATAATCTTATCCTCATTTGACTTGACCAAACAGCAGGGAATTGCAGGCTGTATGGGAGGCTCTTCAATTCTTTGCAACTCAAATTCTACATTACAACGTTCTGATACGTACAAACAGTGCAGTGGTGGCCTACCTAAATTGCCAAGGAAGAAGTCGGCAGCTGTGGTCACAAACTGCAAAGATTCTAAATTGTTCAGAAAGGAATCTCTGTTCACTGCAAGCTATAGATCTCAAGGGATCGCTGAATCAACTGGCCGATTATCTGAGCAGATCACATATTAATCAAGACGAATGATCTCTGAACAAAGAGGTCTTTCAGGAGATCATATCTCTACGGGATCCTCCTAAGATGGACCTATTTGCCTACAAAAGCAAAGAAACAGTGCAGATTTCTTTTAGAATTTGTATCCGCTGTAACAAAGCAATGTTTTTGTTTGACGGTTATTATCCTGTTTTAACTTTTAGAGCAGAGAGGACATTGAGTTCAAGTCTACTTTCCCCGTCGCCATGGCGACGGGGCGGGATGACGTCATGGACGTCGGGGCATCAGAGGGAATCCCGATCCACCCCTCAGCGCTGCCTGGCACTGATTGGCCAGGCTGCACAGAAGTCTGGGGTGGGAGGCGGCACGGCGGGTAGCTGTGGCGATCGCGTACCACACGCAGCTAGTAAAGTGCTAGCTGCGTGTAGGAAAAAAAATTTATGAAAATCGGCCCAGGAGGGCCAGAGCAATCCTCCTGCGCGAGTTACCCCGAGCTCAGCTCGGGATAACCGGCAAGGAGGTTAAAGAGACTCAAAAACATCTTTTTATTTAACAAATGTGTTTAATATGTTTGCCCTAACTAATCCGCCGCATTCCCGCCGCTCTAATCTGTCTAAATCCCCCCAAAATCCCCGGGGGCAATCCGGGAAGCGCTTCCGTGAGAGGCAGAGCTATGAGCTGCAGCTCTGCCTCTCAGCGCGTCTGTCAGCCCGGATCGCCGCCTCTCCCCGCCCCTCTGTCTTCCTTCACCGAGAGGGGCGGGGGAGAGGCGGAGATCCGCCGCTGATAGGCGGCGCATGGAGGCAGAGCTGCGGCTCATAGCACTGCCGCCTAGAGCAGCAAGATCCACGACCAAGAAAGTCACGAATTTTGCAGGGGAGAGGGAGGGTGAGTTAAAGGCAGGGCCGGCCCGCCCATGAGGCGGGGTGAGGCGGGTTCCTCAGGCGGCAAGAAGTGGAGGGGTGGCACCAGATGAAGTGGCTGTGACTGAGCGGGGGGGAGCCAGAGCCGCGGTGAGGGCAGCCCGACCTCTCCCTGGCCGCCCTCCATGCTCCCCCCTCGGACTTTAGGCAGCAGAGTTAGCGCGCAGGGAAGCGCTGCTGTACACAGCCTGTTACTCACCTCCCTGGATCCGATCGCCGCTCCCGCCCTGCTGGTCTCCTCTCTGCAATGTAGCCGCTGATACATTACACACGCTGCTTCCTGTTTACACAGGAAGCAGCCGCGTGTGTATCAGCCGGCTAGGCAGAGAGGAGACCAGCAGGGTGGGAGCGGCGATCGGATCCAGGGAGGTGAGTAACAGGCTGTGTACAGCAGCGCTTCCCTGCGCGCTAACTCTGCTGCCTAAAGTCCGAGGGGGGAGCATGGAGGGCGGCCCGGGGAGAGGGAGGGAGAGGTCGGGCTGCCCTCCCCGCGGCTCCGGCTCCCCCCTCCGCCATTATGAGGGGGCACCTACCTGGGCAAGCTACCTATCTATCCTATACTGGGGGGCACCTACCTAATCTAACCTGTTTTGGGGGCAGCTACCTATCTATCCTATACTGGGGGGCACCTACCTAATCTAACCTGTTTTGGGGGCAGCTACCTATCTATCCTATACTGGGGGGCACCTACCTAATCTAACCTGTTTTGGGGGCAGCTACCTATCTATCCTATACTGGGGGGCACCTACCTAATCTAACCTATACTGGGGGCCAGCTACCTATCTATCCTATACTGGGGGGCAGCTACCTATCTAACCTATACTGGGGGGCAGCTACCTATCTATCCTATACTGGGGGGCACCTACCTAATCTAACCTGTACTAGGGGCAGCTACCTATCTATCCTATACTGGGGGGCACCTACCTAATCTAACCTATACTGGGGGCCAGCTACCTATCTATCCTATACTGGGGGACATCTACCTATCTAACCTGTACTGGGGGGCAGCTACCTATCTAACCTATACTGGGGGGCAGCTACCTAACTAACCTATACTGGGGGCAGCTACCTATCTATCCTATACTGGGGGGCACCTACCTAATCTAACCTATACTGGGGGCAGCTACCTGTCTATCCTATACTGGGGGGCACCTACCTAATCTAACCTGTACTGGGGGCAGCTACCTATCTATCCTATACTGGGGGGCACCTACCTAATCTAACCTGTACTGGGGGACAGCTACCTATCTAACCTATACTGGGGGGCAGCTACCTATCTAACCTATGCTGGGGGGCAGCTACCTGTCTAACCTATGCTGGGGGCAGCTACCTATCTAATCTATACTGGGGGCACCTACCTAATCTAACCTATACTGGGGCAGCTACCTATCTATCCTATACTGGGGGGCACCTACCTAATCTAACCTGTACTGGGGGGCAGCTACCTATCTAACCTATACTGGGGGGCAGCTACCTATCTAACCTATACTGGGGGCAGCTACCTATCTATCCTATACTGGGGGGCACCTACCTAATCTAACCTGTACTGGGGGCAGCTACCTATCTATCCTATACTGGGGGGCACCTACCTAATCTAACCTATACTGGGGGGCAGCTACCTATCTAACCTATACTGGGGGGCAGCTACCTATCTAACCTATACTGGGGGCAGCTACCTATCTATCCTATACTGGGGGGCACCTACCTAATCTAACCTGTACTGGGGGCAGCTACCTATCTATCCTATACTGGGGGGCACCTACCTAATCTAACCTGTACTGGGGGGCAGCTACCTATCTAACCTATACTGGGGGGCAGCTACCTATCTAACCTATGCTGGGGGGCAGCTACCTGTCTAACCTATGCTGGGGGCAGCTACCTATCTAATCTATACTGGGGGCACCTACCTAATCTAACCTGTACTGGGGGCACCTACCTAATCTAACCTATACTGAAGGGCAGCGACCTAATCTAACCTATACTGGGGGGAAGCTACCTATCTAACCTATGCTGGGGGCAACTATACTGGCTACCTATATAGGAGGCACCTACCTAGCTAACCTGTACTGGGGGCACCTACTTATCTAACTTATACCGGGGGGGGGCGCCTTTACGATCTTTGCCTCAGGCAGCAGAAAGTCCAGGACCGGCCCTGGTTAAAGGAATACTTAAAGAGGAACTGTAACGCCAAAACGGCCCCTGGGGGGTACTCACCTCGGGTGGGGGAAGCCTCAGGATCCTAATGAGGCTTCCCACGCCGTCCTGCGTCCCTCGGGGGTCTCGCTGTAGCCCTCCGTGCAGTCCGGGCAGCGGTGACGTCATTATTTACCTTCCTGGCTCCTGCGCAGGCGCTCTGATGCCTCTCGGCGCCGAAGTAGGCGGAAATACCCGATCGCCGTCGGGTCTGCTCTACTGCGCAGGCGCAAGTTTCCGGCGCCTGCGCAGTAGAGCGGACCCGACGGAGATCGGGTATTTCCGTCTATTTCCGTGCCGAAAGTCGCCACAGCGCCCCCGCTGGAGCCAGCAAAGGTAAATATTGAACTGACAGTCGGCACAGTCGCCGGCTGTTCGGAGGGCTGCGGCGAGACCCCCGTGGGACAGAGGACGGCGTGGGAAGCCTCATTAGGATCCGGAGGCTTCCCCCACCCGAGGTGAGTACCCCCCAGGGGAGGTTTTTGTTGTTACAGAGTCTCTTTAAGGCAAAAAAAAAAAATGACATTTACTCACCTGGGGCATCCCTCAGCCCCCCGAAGCTGGATGGTGCCCTCGCAGCCCCGCTCCGATCGTCCTGTCCCCGCCGGCGGCTACTTCCGGTTCGGCAACAGCCGCCGACAGGCTGGGAACGCGGCTGATTTTCCGCGTTCCCAGCCGCTGCTATCACCCTCTATGCTGCTATAGCGTCTATATAGTGTTTGCCCTAACTAAACCCAGCCGCTGCTATCACCCTCTATGCTGCTATAGCATCTATATAGACGCTATAGCAGCATAGAGGGTGATAGCAGCGGCTGGGAACGCGGAAAATCAGCCGCGTTCCCAGCCTGTCGGCGGCTGTCGCCGAACCGGAAGTAGCCGCCGGCGGGGACAGGACGATCGGAGCGGGGCTGCGAGGGCACCATCCAGCTTCGGGGGGCTGAGGGATGCCCCAGGTGAGTAAATGTCATTTTTTTTTTTTTGCCTTAAGTATTCCTTTAAGGGCGATTAAGATAGATTAGAGCGGCGGGAATGCGGCGGTTTAGTTAGGGCAAACATATTAAACTCATTTGTTAAATAAAAAGATGTTTTTTTTGAGACTTCAGTCTCTTTAAGTGGTATGGTGAAGAATAAGAAACCTCCAGCGTCGGATCGGTGCCCTCCAGCCCTGACCGGTCACTCGTTTATTTCCAGGCCATTAGCTAGGGTGTAGAGGCCTCCAATATGGCGGAGTCCGCGGCCCCAGTAATGTAGTCGTCCTCCACTTTTCGATCCGGTCTGTTTGCCCTGTGTAACCTGGAGGACATCTGGAGATATTTGTGCAGCCTGCCAACTAACCAAGACCTGGATGAACAGACTGAGAGGATTGTGTCGTCCACTAGGTCAGAAATTGCTGCAATCCACATGGATATTACAGGTTTGTGTGACTACAGTGGAGTCTGACTTTGCGGGTGCAGGTGGCTGATCTTTGTGAGGCGGGGAAGCGGCATCTGTTCGCCAACTACACGCTACGCACACAGATGGAGGATTTACAAAATCAGGGCTACCTAATATCGGGGTCTGTGGTGTCCCTGAGGCGGTAAAGGCAGCGGAGATTCTTCCCACTCTCCGTACTCCCTTTAATGGCATCCTCAACCATCCAGCCGACCAGAAATTGAAGATTGACCGCGCGCATAGAGCCCTGTGACCTGTGCCAGGAGATCAAGAGCCGCCGCGTAACATAATTTGCCGCTTTAACAACTTCAGGGGCAAGGAGGAAATTATGGCAGCTGCACGGAGAAAAGACAGCCTAGAGTGGCCTGGTTCTGTGGTATTCCTATTTCAAGATTTGCCTCCCTCCACTCTGGCCCAGCGCCAGGCTCTGAGCTCCCTTTTACAATCTTTGCAGCAGGCAGGGGGCTACTTACCGGTGGTGGTTGCCGTTTTTTAGCTTGTGATGAGGAAAGGATACCAATCCGCTGTCCTCCGCTCCCAGCATTGTTCCAGAGCGAGCTCCCAGCATTGTTCGTCTCTGTCCTTGCCTCCAGTGGACCTTCCTGACAAAAAAAAAATGTTTTTGCCTCCACACGCGACAGTGTAGGCATCTTATGCTGGGGATACACTGTACGTTTCTTTACTGTGTATCGACCAGCTGATCCGGCCAGCTGATGATCAGCTGGCCCGATCAAGCCGCTCGACTCCTGCCCGCTCGATCCCGGCGGGGACGATCGGAAATCGATCTGGGCGCACGGACGAGCGGGGACGCGGCTGGGGTCGATCCGGCGGCTAATCAGCTGCCGGATCGACCCATGTATTCCCACCATTAGACTCCCTTACAAAGGCAGCCATCTCATTTAGTTTGGATGCTGCGGACAGGGAGCCGAAAGGTTATATATACTAGAATAGTATTCTATTTATTTTTTTTCGAAAATATTATTTTTGTTTTTTATAGTTCAAAATTACGACAAACAATTACAACATTAACTAAACAGTTTGTGGCTATTCTCGGTGCACAAGTAGTATAAATAACATATTATTGGCAAATATGTGTAGTCATATATCATATAGCTTAGGCTGATACTATTGTAGGATTATATACCATGTCTCCCACCCCCTTTACCCAAAGATGTATGAGCTTCTTGGTGCTGTATTACAACAATAAAATACAGACTAGTTTTCTAGTTGCAATTTATAGAAAGAGATCCAAACCGACCATACTTTTTCCAACATTTACGCTTTTTCGATACACGTTTTAGGAGTACTAATTCTTTATGCACGTATGATATCCAATCCCTTTTCCGTGGGGGTTTAGGCAGCTTCCATTTGAAAATAATCATTTTTCGGGCATATGAGATTAGTGTTCTATAAGCAAGCATCTTGTGTTGAGAGGGCGTCATCTGTCAGATTTCCCAGCAACAAGGGTTCTGGGGCACAACCTATGGAGATGCCTAATATGCATTGTAATTCAGTATGTATCTGAGTCCAGTATCCCTGGATGTGCTGGCACCGCCATACTACGTGGAAAAAGTTTTTTGTAAATGCAGAGGACAGAGGTAGCTTCTATGTAAGAGTTTAAGCAACACTAGTCGGTCTCTCGCTGAAACATTAGTGCACATGAAATACCCCTTGATTTTGTTCCAGGAATCTGGTGCAAGGTCGGTTATATCTTCTTTCCATTTGAGAAATAGTTTATCTAGAAGCTGCTGACCATTGAAGGGGAAGGTTTTGTATAACACTGAAATTACATGTTCCAGTTCTTGCTTAGCAATTTCCCCCTCAGTGATGTGAGACTGGACAAGCAGAGATTTATCTCTAGAGACAAATTACGCCACAAACGCGTGTATCTGAAATACATGTAATTAGGCAGCTGAAATTTGTGTTTAAATGCAGTATACGGTTTAAGTACACTGTCAGTTACAATATCGGTAAGTTTATCTATTCCATATCTTGCCCATATCTTAGGGTCTGGTAACGTTAGAAATTCAGGTAGGGATGGGTTCTGCCAAAGAGGTGTGTAAGGGGAGATTTTGCCCGGTTGGTTACATACCTTGTTTACTTTTTCCCACACTTGCACAGTAGCCAACATATTGGGAGTGGCTCGCGGAATTTGCCTACTGCCTCTGAAAGGGCGGCTAGTAAGTGCTAAATAAGAGCCCATGATTATAGCTTCTAATGCTGTGGCTGGGGTTTGTGAGGATTGCTGAAACCACCATCGAGCAGTGACCAGTGTAGAGGCCCAGTAGTACCTTTCAAAGTCGGGCAGACCAATCCCTCCTTGACCTTGATCTAGTTGCAGGGCTGAGAGTGCTATTCGAGGGTTTTTGGGGAACCATAGTAGTGATGTTATTATTTTATGTATTTCCCTGAAATAGCTCGTTTTGATCACAGCCGGGCTGTTTATGAAGGCGTACAGAAATTTAGGCAGCATGTTCATTTTTATTGCGTTAACACGTCCCACCAATGTCAGAGGCAGTGTCCGCCACGTCCTACATTTTTGTTTTAGTTTGTCGAGGACAGGGTCTAGGTTTAATTTAACATAATCTGCCATATTTCTGGTTATTTTAATTCCCAGATATGTAAACTGTGTAACCCACTGGAGAGGCTTAGGGCTTAGTGACTTGGGTGTTTGTCCGTCCAATGGCTAGATCACAGGTTTGTCCCAATTTACTTTGAACCCAGAGAATTTGCCATATTCATTAATTGTATTGAGTGCTGCAATTAGTGATGGACCAGAGTCTGCAAAATATAAAAGGTCATCTGCATACAATAATTGTTCCTCCCTTTTCCCAAAAATAAGACCTTTGATCAGAATCCGTATATTTTATTTCGCCAAGCACGACTGGGCCGTGCCCGGAATTGGGTTTGGCAAGTACAGGGCAAGTGTGAAAAAGGACAGGAGATACAATACAACATGCAAGTATCAACAATATAGAGATACAGTTTCAGCAATTGGTCACATTTGAACACCTTTACATAGCAATATGCTTCCTTGCGGTCAGGTTTAGAGTTCTAAGAGTTCAGGTAGTTTACGGCTGAGGGGAAGAAACTGTTCCTGTGCCTTGTGGTCCTGGTGTTGATGGATTGGAATCTCCGGCCTAAAGGGAGTCTACTGAAGAAGAGGAAGCCTGGGTGGGACGGATCATTAGCCATTTTTTTAGTTCTGGAGTGCAGTCTTCAGTTGAAGATTTGATCTAGGGAGGGGAGTGGTTTCCCGATGATTCTCTCCACTGATCTGATGACCCTCTGCAGTTTGTGTCTGTCGCTGGCGGAGGAGCCAGCATACCAGACCAGGATGGAGGACAGATTCAATTGTGGCTGTGTAGAAGCTCGTCCGAAGCTTGTGGGCCATACCGAACTTCTTCAGTTAGGCCTAGTGCACACCGGAGCGTTTCCGCTGCGGTTTGCGATCTGCTTGCGGGTGCGGATCCGCTAGGGTAATGTATTTCAATGGGCTGGTGCACACCAGAGCGGGAGGCGTTTTGCAGAAACGCATACTCCCGGGCTGCTGCAGATTTTGGATTGCGGATGCGTTTCTGCCTTAATGTTAAGTATAGGAAAAACGCAAACCGCTCTGAAAAACGGCACTTCAGAGCGGTTTGCCAGGCGTTTTTTGTTACAGTAGCTGTTCAGTAACAGCTTTACTGTAACAATACATGAAATCTACTATACCAAAACCGCTACACAAAACCGCAAAACGCTAGCTAAAACGCTGCAGAAAAATAAGAAAAAGCGTTTCAAAATCTGCTAGCATTTTGCGGATCTGCTAGCGGTTTTTGGTGTGCACTAGGCCAAAGCGTAGGAAAAATAGCCTCTGGTGGGCTTTTTTCTGGGTGAAGGCCCTTAGAGATTGTCGTGCCGAGGAGGCGTGCACAGGGAACATTTTCAACTACCGTGCCATCAATGCTGATCGGGGGTTGCGTGGTAGCATGTTTCCTAAAGTCTACAATCATCTCAACCGTTTTTGCAGTGTTCAGGACCAGGCCGTTCTCCTTACACCAGTGGCAAATTCTGTCAACCTGGTGGCGATATTCCTGCTCGTCATTCCCAGAGATGAGGCCAACAATGGTGGTATCATCGGCGAACTTGATGACTTTGACAGAGTTCGCAGTGGATCTGCAATTGTTAGTGAATAGGAATGATGACAGTACACAACCTTGAGGAGCCCCTGTGTTGGTGGTCATTGGTTTAGAGATGATAGAGCCCAGCTTGACGACCTGGGATCTGTCGCTTAGGAAGTCGGTGATCCAGAGGCAAAGGGTAGGGTGGACCCCGAGGGCAGCAAGATTCTCTTGAAGTATTTGGGGGCTGATGGTGTTAAACTCCGAGCTGAAGTCAAGTAGAAGGATCCTGGCGTATGTCAGGTCTATCCAGGTGTTCATTTACGAGCTCCAGGCAGATGTTTATGGTGTCGTCAGTAGACCTGTTTGCTCTATACGCAAACTGGAACGGGTCCAGCAGGGTCTCGGTAGACAGCTTGGGGAGAGGCAAAACCAAGCTTTCATGATGACTGATGTGAGAGCCACCGGCCTGAAATTGTTGAGGTCTGAGACACCATGTTTTTTGGAGACAGGAAGGATGATTGTGGACCTCTTGAAGCAAGTAGGGACCCTTCCTTCCTTCCTGGATGGATTTGGTAAAGATGGATGAGAGAATAGGAGCAAGGTGCTGCGCGCAAGTTTTCAGACAGGCTGGTGAAACTCCGTCCGGGCCTGAGGCCTTCCTTGCATTTAACTTTGACAAGTGTTTCCTGACATCGTCCTGGTTCACCGCTAGAGGGGGTGGGCTTGGGTGCGGGGCAGATAAGTCCGAGGAGAGGACAGGAGGCTCAGGGGACCTTACTGGGACTGGCAAGGTCTCAAATCTGCAATAGAACTCACTGAGGTTTTCGGTGAGCTCGGTGCTGGGAGTTGCATGCTGGGGTGGAGGCTTCTAGTTCGTGGCAGCCTTAAAGGGGAACTGAAGTAAGAGGTATACGGAGGCTGCCATATTTATTTCCTTTTAATTAGTACCAGTTGCCTGGCAGCCCTGCTAGTCTATTTCTCTGCAGTAGTATCTGAATAACACCAGAAACAAGCATGCA
Source organism: Hyperolius riggenbachi (assembly GCF_040937935.1). Lineage (NCBI taxonomy): Eukaryota > Metazoa > Chordata > Amphibia > Anura > Hyperoliidae > Hyperolius > Hyperolius riggenbachi. Next base: position 179,323,596 of record NC_090653.1, on the reverse strand, counting down.
GCTAGTCTTGTCAGATCTGACTTTAAAGTCTGAAACACCTGATCTGCTGCATGCTTGTTCAGGGGCTATGGCTAATAGTATTAGAGGCAGAGAATCAGCAGGGCTGCCAGGCAACTGGTATTGCTTAAAAGGAAATAAACATGGCAGCCTCCATATACCTCTCTCTCTTCAGTTCCCCTTTAAGCCCCTTCCAGACAGTCCTTGTGTCCCTTGAGGAGAGGTTATGTTCCAGTTTTACCGCGTAGTTATTTTTGGCAGCCCTCAGTTCCCTGTTTTGGGTGTTTTTTGCCCTCCTATACTCGGTTGCCAGACTTGAACGCCAGTTCCTTGCTTCTGCGCAGTTGCCGAAGTTTATTGGAGAACCATGGTTTGACGTTGGGGTAGTGTTTGCGGATTTTTGTTGGTACACCCTGGTCTTCACAGAAGCTGATGTACGACGATACAATGTCTGCCCACTCATCTAGGTTCGGTGATCTTATCATTGGAACGGAGTTTGCATTGGCAGTAGAACCCCTGGCCCTCAAACAGGGTAAGCGATAGTGGGCAGCCTTGTCTTGTTCCACGGAATAGGGAAAAAGGGGCTGAATAGTTAAGCCCTGTGCGTACTCTGGACTTCGGCGCAGTGTAGAGGATCATAAGCCACTTTACAAATTGTTCCCCAAAACCAAATTTTAATAAGACCTCCCAAAAGAAATTCCACTCCACTGCGTCAAAGGCCTTTTCGGCATCCAACGATACCACAATTCGGGTTCCTGGATTGTCATGAGTTATAGATAAGTTTATCATTAGTCGTCTAATATTTATATCTGTTCCTTTACCTGGAATGAATCCAGATTGGTCAGGATGGACAATTTTTGGGATAAGAGAGTTTAGCCTAATGGACAAGATTTTGGCTAGGATTTTATAATCCTGGTTAAGCAGGGGTATCTATCTGTGATTGGCAGAGTGTGGGATCTTTCCCTTTTTTTTGGTAGAACTGTGATTTAGTGCTTCTCTCATGGATTGCGGTAGATAATTATCCAATGCATGCTTATACATATGATGGAGGTGCGGTGTAATCTGCTTACTGTATTGCTTATAAAATTCTGCTGGTAGGCCATCCATGATTTTGCATTCAGGAGATTCTTGATAACTCCTTTAATTTCCCCCTTGGTGATGCCACCCTCCAGGAACTCTTGATCATCGGCCGATATCACCGGTAGGGAAATCGAACCAAGGTAATCTTCCAATTGTTTTAAGTCATAGGAAGTCTTAGAGGAGTAGAAGTGCTTATAGTAGTTAAGGAACGTTTCATTAATGTCCAGGGCATCAGAGTATTTCCTTGAGGATCTTTAATAGATCCAATATGGTATACCGGATTTTCTTCCCCTATTAAGTATGCCAATAATTTACCTGTTTTACCTCCCGGTTCATAGATACGAGTATGACAGGCGGACTCTATCCTCGTCATTGTCAGTTTTTGCCTATCGAATAGACGTGTCAGTGCTGCTTGCCAAGTAGTAGCTGTCTTATGTGAAATGTACTCCTTTTCAGCTGCAGCTGCTTCTTGTTCAGCTTTGGTGAGATAGATTTTGTCCTGCATTCTGACATCTGCAATAATTTTAATGTAATGCCCTCTAGTAGTCGCTTAATCGGAGTCCCACACCACTGAGAGGTCAGCTGTACGTTCATTGAATACCCAATATTCCTACAGAGGTTGCCTCATACCCATCATTACAAAGTTGTGTCTTATCCAACTCGCTGACAACCTCCATAGTGTTTTAGCTGTTTGGCGAGGGGGGAATTATGGTAGTTTCTAGTGGTGCATGGGATTCCTCTTGGAAGGAGTCCTGCATGGCAATCGCAGGGGTAGCTAGGATAGTCTATTCTTGACAGAGATTGGTAGGATGTGGAGTGGTATGTGAATCCAGACTGTCCTGGGTTTCGCAATTTCCAGCTATCTAATAGGTTATAGGATTGAGCCCACATTTGTAGGTGTTGAGTGTCTCTGGTGTTTGGTTTTAGCCTGTCTTCCTGTGGGGACATCACCATATTAAAATCCCCACATCAGAATTTTGGAGGTTGGTAATTTTGTTATCTTGTTCATAGCTTCATTTAGCAAAGTGGGGGGGGGGGAAGGGGGAGGGGTTGTGTATAGGCCCATCAGGATTATATCTTCCCCATGTATGTTTGCATCCTACCTAATAAAAGCGAAGTGTCACTGCGTCCAGCAGTTTTGACCCTGTGTCCCAGGATTCTTCTTACTGCGCTTGTGCGCAGTAACGGACAGCTGGGACCAGGGAGCTGGACGGGCGAGCGAGGTGGGCGGGTGCGGGCGTGCACCTGCGTGCGCAGCGCGCGCATGTGCACTGGCGGCGGCCGTAGACCTACAGTCTGTTTTTAAACGGGCTGGGTCTACTAGTATATGATAATATACCTGCCCTTGTCATCTGTCATGACCTGGTGTAAATGAAATGGTAGGGTTTTGTGGATCAAAATCGCCACACCTCTGGAATAAGTGGAGTGTGTAGCATTGTAATAATGTCCCACCCAGGGTTTTTTTTAATGCAAGTATCCTGCTACCATGCAGATGGGTCTCTGTCAGTATGCATATGTGCGGATTATAGTTTCGGATATAATTGAAGACTAGGGAGCGGTTTACTCGAGAGTTAAAGAGACACTGAAGCGAGACTAAATCTCGCTTCAGGTCTTATATATAGCAGGGGCACGTGTGCCCCTGCTAAAATGCCGCTATCCCGCGGCTTAACGGGGGTCCCTTCACCCCCAACCCACCCCCTGCAAAAGATGGTCGGAAAATGGTCGCTGGCTGTCTCTCTTCCTGGAGGCAGGGCTAACGGCTGCAGCCCTGCCTCCCAGCGCGTCTATCAGACGCGCATCGCCGCCTCTCCCCCGCCCCTCTCAGTGAAGGAAGACTGAGAGGGGCGGGGGAGAGGCGGAGATACGCGTCTGACAGACGCGCATGGGGCAGGGCTGCGGCGGTTAGCCCTGCCCCAACCAGGAAGCGCTCCCCCGCTGCACGGAGGGTGTTTGGGGGGACAGGGACCCCCGTTAAGCCGCGCTATAGCCGCGTTTTAGCAGGTGCACACGTGCCCCTGCTATATATGAGGTCTGAAGCGAGATCTATTTTCGCTTCAGACTCTCTTTAAGGCCTCTCACGTTCCACAAAAGCACTTTCGTCATTTTTGACTAAGTATGTACGGTTTATAAGTGGTATTGTACAATGTATAGAACATGAGGCGTATGCAGAGTAGAGGTGGGTATTGTTCAACGTAACAGCCTTGTCTGTGTAAGAATTTTGTATTTAGCCCAAGAAAGCCACTTAGCCTTAAAGAGACTCTGAAGCGAGAATAAATCTCGATTCAGAGCTTACATTCAGCAGGGGCATGTGTGCCCCTGCTAAAACGCCACTATCCCGCGGCTAAACGGGGGTCCCTTACCTCCCAAATCCCCTCCATTCTTTGCGGGGATCTCTTCCGCATAGAGGCAGGGCTAACCGCCGCAGCCCTGCCTCACGCGCGTCTGTCAGCGCGTATCTCCGCCTCTCCCCCGCCCCTCTCAGTCTTCCTTCGGGGAGAGGCGGCGATGCGCCGCTGATGGACGGCGCTGAGAGGCAGGGCTGCAGCCGTTAGCCCTGCCTCAACAGCAGCAAAATCTACGACCAAGTTGGTCGTAGATTTTGCAGGGGGGGTTTGGGGGGTAAGGGACCACCGTTTAGCCGCGGAATAGCGGCGTTTTAGCAGGGGCACACATGCCCCTGCTGAATTTAAGCACTGAAGCGAGATTTATTCTCGCTTCTATTCTCGCTTCAGTGTCTCTTTAAAGGGAACCTAAACTGAGAAGGAGATGGGTTTTTCATTTTCAAATAATACCAGTTGCCTGATCTGTACTGCTGATCTTGTGTCTCTAAAGGTGCGTACACACATGCGACTATAGTCGTTTGTAACGATCGTTCCCCGATCTTTACCAACGACGATCGTTACAAAAAACGAACCAACGACTATTAAGGCAAACGACGAACGAGGCAAATCGCTACAAAGCAAAGTTCTGTCTTGGCGGATTTTTACCACCGACGATCGTTAGCAAAAGTGGTACATCATTGGAAACGATCGTTCGTACCAGGCTGGACATGCGCATTTCACTTTTTCTCCAAGGAACTTTACAATTTTATGCGCAGGCGCATTAAGTGCTTTTACGTGGTGTAACGTTCGTTCTAACGATGTGATCGTTACACACTTTTTACAACTAACTTTACTTCGGTCGTTCTTTCATCAATTAAAAGATCGTTCGTCGTTGACAACGAACGATCGTTGTCGCATGTGTGTACGTAGCATAATACTTTTAGCCACAACCCCTCAACAAGCATGCAGATCAGGTGCTCTGACTGAAGTCAGACTGGATTAGCTACATACTTGTTTCAGGTGTGTGATTACCAATACTGCAGGGAAATAGATCAGCAGGACTGCCAAGCAAATGGTATTGTTTAGAAGGAAACATTCATATCCCTCTCAGTTTAGGTTCCCTTTAAACAACCACAAACCTTACCATTTAAGTGGACCCAAATTGAAAATGTAAGATTTCAGAAATCAAATCGATTTTCTAAATTATAATAATAAATAGCAGCCTTTTTTCAGCTGCATGATGACAAATATAAAATATTTTACATTTATTGGAGGAACTCCTCCCTTCCTTTCATATTGCTGGGACAGAGTGGGTGTTGTCCGGCAAAGGAGGAATTGCTAATGGCTGCCACCAGTATAACCCTAGGTATGAAAAGAGAAGGGTGACATTTATGCAGTGAAATGCACATAGCCTTGAAGGAGTGTATTTATCTTTGTATGTGTCAGAGTGGTGAAACTAAATATTTTGAATTAAAAAAATGTTTGGTTTGGGTCCGCTTTAACCTGGTGTAACACTAACAAAGAAATAAGCAGCACCGGTAAACAAACGTATGTATACAAGCTCGTTTAGTAATACTAGAGCCCAACAAAAACAGTATAATCCTCAAAGGACCGCACCACAATGAAGTATCTAATTATCACAAGAGCTTTATTTGTTTTCTTATAATCACAACACATATTAAAAACATTTAAAACAACAAGGTGCCAAGTACCACAATATTATTCCCTGGTAATGAAAAATTATATATATAAATGAACCCACCACTTCCTCAACCCCATAATTACATGTATAGTACAGCAATAGGGTAAGTAAAGTGACACGTGCTTGAGGTGCAAAAGATGAAATTAAGTGCTGAAATAGTGCAAAACCGCATAAGTAACAGGATGGCCTTTAGAAGACGGCTTAAGTGTGAAAGAATGAGTGAACAAGACTTCCGAACGGGGTAAAGGAAAAAATGTAAGTCAAACGACCAAAGTGAAGTGATGGAGGAACTCACCACTATGCACAGGAGGAGGAAGTGCGGTGTGGACCTGGACCTGCTACCTTCGCGATTCGCCGCTAAATGGCGGCTTCAACCGGGCAACCTTTACCCCGTTCGGAAGTCTTGTTCACTTATCCTTTACCTTCAATCTGACGTCGAAGTAACATCAATCGTCCAGCCAGCTGGACACTGGCGCAAAATCTCCATCTTGGATTTCTCACAAGGCCTCTGGCCGCATAGCAACCGCCATCTTGGACTTTCCTCCAAAGACTTGCGATTGCCGCATGGACTACCAATAACGGTATTTGAACTGTATATTAACCACTTGAGGACCTAGAGCTTTCTACCCCTTAAGGACCGGCCACTTTTTTTCCATTCAGACCACTGCAGCTTTCACGGTTTATTGCTCGCTCATACAACCTACCACCTAAATGAATTTTGGCTCCTTTTCTTGTCACTAATAAAGCTTTCTTTTGGTGCTATTTGATTGCTCCTGCGATTTTTACTTTTTATTATATTCATCAAAAAAGACATGAATTTTGGCAAAAAAATGATTTTTGTAACTTTCTGTGCTGACATTTTTCAAATAAAGTAAAATTTCTGTATACATGCAGCGCGAAAAATGTGGACAAACATGTTTTTGATAAAAAAAAAACCCATTCAGTGTATATTTATTGGTTTGGGTAAAAGTTATAGCGTTTACAAACTATGGTGCAAAAAGTGAATTTTCCCATTTTCAAGCATCTCTGACTTTTCTTGACCCCCTGTCATGTTTCATGAGGGGCTAGAATTCCAGGATAGTATAAATACCCCCCAAATGACCCCATTTTGGAAAGAAGACATCCCAAAGTATTCACTGAGAGGCATAGTGAGTTCATAGAAGATATTATTTTTTGTCACAAGTAAGCGGAAAATTACACTTTGTGAGGGAAAAAAAAAAAGGTTTCCATTTCTTCTAACTTGCGAAAAAAAAAATGAAATCTGCCACGGACTCACCATGCCCCTCTCTGAATCCCTTGAAGGGTCTACTTTCCAAAATGGGGTCATTTGTGGGGTGTGTTTACTGTCCTGACATTTTGGGGGGTGCTAAATTGTAAGCACCCCTGTAAAGCCTAAAGGTGCTCATTGGACTTTGGACCCCTTAGCGCAGTTAGGCTGCAAAAAAGTGCCACACGTGGTATTGCCGTACTCAGGAGAAGTAGTATAATGTGTTTTGGGGTGTATTTTTACACATACCCATGCTGGGTGGGAGAAATATCTCTGTAAATGACAATTTGTTAATTTTTTCTACACACAATTGTCCATTTACAGAGATCTTTCTCCCACTCAGCATGGGTATGTGTAAAAATACACCACAAAACACATTATACTACTTCTCCTGAGTACGGCGATACCACATGTGTGGCACTTTTTTGCACCCTAACTGCGCTAAAGGGCCCAAAGTCCAATGAGTACCTTTAGGATTTCACAGGTCATTTTGAGAAATTTGGTTTCAAGACTACTCCTCACGGTTTAGGGCCCCTAAAATGCCAGGGCAGTATAGGAACCCCACAAATGACCCCATTTTAGAAAGAAGACACCCCAAGGTATTCCGTTAGGAGTATGGTGAGTTCATAGAAGATTTTATTTTTTGTCAAAAGTTAGCGGAAAATGACACTTTGTGAAAAAACACAATTAAAATCAATTTCCGCTAACTTGTGACAAAAAATAAAATCTTCTATGAACTCGCCATACTACTAACGGAATACCTTGGGGTGTCTTCTTTCTAAAATGGAGTCATTTGTGGGGTTCCTTTACTGCCCTGGCATTTTAGGGGCCCTAAACCGTGAGGAGTAGTCTTGAAACGAAATTTCTCAAAATGACCTGTGAAATCCTAAAGGTACTCATTGGACTTTGGGCCCTTTAGCGCAGTTAGGGTGCAAAAAAGTGCCACACGTGGTCTCGCCATACTCGGGAGAAGTAGTACAATGTGTTTTGGGGTGTATTTTTACACATACCCATGCTGGGTGGGAGAAATACCTCTGTAAATGGACAATTGTGTGTAAAAAAATCAAAAGATTGTCATTTACAGAGGTATTTCTCCCACCCAGCATGGGTATGTGTAAAAATACACCCCAAAACACATTGTACTACTTCTCCCGAGTATGGCGAGACCACGTGTGGCACTTTTTTGCACCCTAACTGCGCTAAAGGGCCCAATGTGTTTTGGGGTGTATTTTTACACATACCCATGCTGGGTGGGAGAAATACCTCTGTAAATGGACAATTGTGTGTAAAAAAATCAAAAGATTGTCATTTACAGAGGTATTTCTCCCACCCAGCATGGGTATGTGTAAAAATACACCCCAAAACACATTATACTACTTCTCCCGAGTACGGCGATACCACATGTGTGGCACTTTTTTGCACCCTAACTGCACTAAGGGGCCCAAAGTCCAATGAGTACCTTTAGGATTTCACAGGTCATTTTTGTTTCAAGACTACTCCTCGCGGTTTAGGGCCCCTAAAATGCCAGGGCAGTATAGGAACCCCACTAATGACCCCATTTTAGAAAGAAGACACCCCAAGGTATTCCGTTAGGAGTATGGTGAGTTCATAGAAGTTTTTATTTTTTTTGTCACAAGTTAGCGGAAAATTATTTTAATAGTTTTTTTTCACAAAGTGTCATTTTCCGCTAACTTGTGACAAAAAATAAAATCTTCTATGAACTCACCATACTCCGTACGGAATACCTTTGGGTGTCTTCTTTCTAGAATGGGGTCATTTGTGGGGTTCCTATACTGCCCTGGCATTTTAGGGGCCCTAAACCGTGAGGAGTTGTCTTGAAACCAAATGTCGCAAAATGACCTGTGAAATCCTAAAGGTACTCATTGGACTTTGGGCCCCTTAGCGTACTTAGGGTGTAAAAAAGTGCCACACATGTGGTACTGCCGTACTCAGGAGAAGTAGTATAATGCGTTTTGGGGTGTATTTTTACACATACCCATGCTAAGTGGGAGAAATATCTCTGTAAATGACAATTGTTTGATTTTTTTTACACACAATTGTCCATTTACATAGAAATTTCTCCCACCCAGCATGGGTATGTGTAAAAATACACTCCAAAACACATTCTACTACTTTTCCTGAGTACGGCGGTACCACATGTGACACTTTTTTGCAGCCTAGGTGCGCTAAGGGGCCCAACGTCCTATTCACAGATCATTTTGAAGCATTTGTTTTCTAGACTACTCCTCGCGGTTTAGGGCCCCTAAAATGCCAGGGCAGTATAGGAACCCCACAAGTGACCCCATTTTAGAAAGACACCCCAAGGTATTCCGTTAGGTGTATGGCGAGTTCATAGAAGATTTTATTTTTTTGTCACAAGTTAGTGAAAAATGACACTTTGTGAAAAAAAACAATAAAAATTAATTTCCGCTAACTTTTAACAAAAAATAAAATCTTCTATGAACTCGTCATACACCTAACAGAATACCTTGGGGTGTCTTTTTTTCTAAAAATGGGGTCACTTGTGGGGTTCCTATACCGCCCTGGCATTTTACAGGCCCAAAACCGTGAGTAGTCTGGAAACCAAATGTCTCAAAATGACTGTTCAGGGGTATAAGCATCTGCAAATTTTGATGACAGGTGGTCTATGAGGGGGCGAATTTTGTGGAACCGGTCATAAGCAGGGTGGCCTTTTAGATGACAGGTTGTATTGGGCCTGATCTGATGGATAGGAGTGCTAGGGGGGTGACAGGAGGTGATTGATGGGTGTCTCAGGGGGTGGTTAGAGGGGAAAATAGATGCAATCAATGCACTGGGGAGGTGATCGGAAGGGGGTCTGAGGGTTTGGCCGAGTGATCAGGAGCCCACACGGGGCAAATTGGGGCCTGATCTGATGGGTAGGTGTGCTAGGGGGTGACAGGAGGTGATTGATGGGTGTCTCAAGGTGTGATTAGAGGGGGGAATAGATGCAAGCAATGCACTGGCGAGGTGATCAGGGCTGGGGTCTGAGGGCATTCTGAGGGTGTGGGCGGGTGATTGAGTGCCCTAGGGGCAGATAGGGGTCTAATCTGATAGGTAGCAGTAACAGGGGGTGATTGATGGGTAATTAGTGGGTGTTTAGGGTAGAGAATAGATGGAAACACTGCGCTTGGGTGGTGATCTGATGTCGGATCTGCGGGCGATCTATTGGTGTGGGTGGGTGATCAGTTTGCCCGCAAGGGGCAGGTTAGGGGCTGATTGATGGGTGGCAGTGACAGCGGGTGATTGATAGGTGGCAGTGACAGGGGGTGATTGATGGGTGGCAGTGACAGGGGGTGATTGATGGGTGATAGGTGATTGACAGGTGATCAGTGGGTTATTACAGGGAAGGACAGATGTAAATATTGCACTGGCGAATTGATAAGGGGGGGGTCTGAGGGCAATCTGAGCGTGTAGGCGGGTGATTGGGTGCCCGCAAGGGGCAGATTAGGGTCTGATCTGATGGGTAACAGTGACAGGTGGTGATAGGGGGTGATTGATGGGTAATTAGTGGGTGTTTAGGGTAGAGAATAGATGTAAACGCTGCGCTTGGGTGGTGATCTGATGTCGGATCTGCGGGCGATCTATTGGTGTGGGTGGGTGATCAGATTGCCCGCAAGGGGCAGGTTAGGGGCTGATTGTTGGGTGGCAGAGACAGGGGGTGATTGATGGGTGATAGGTGATTGACAGGTGATCAGTGGGTTATTACAGGGAAGGACAGATGTAATTAATGCACTGGCGAATTGATAAGGGGGGGGGGGGGGTCTGAGGGCAATCTGAGCGTGTGGGCGGGTGATTGGGTGCCCGCAAGGGGCAGATTGGGGTCTGATCTGATAGGTAAAAGTGATAGGGGGTGATTGATGGGTAATTAGTGGGTGTTTAGAGGAGAGAATAGATGTAAACAATGGATTTGGGAGGTGATCTGATGTCGGATCTGTGGGCGATCTATTGGTGTGGGGGGGTGATCAGATTGCCCGCAAGGGGCAGGTTAGGGGCTGATTGATGGGTGGCAGTGACAGGGGGTGATTGACGGGTGATTGACAGGTGATCAGGGGGATAGATGCATACAGTAAACAGGGGGGGGGGGGTCTGGGGAGAATCTGAAAGGTGGGGGGTGATCAGGAGGGAGCAGGGGGGGGGGGGATTAAAAAAAATAGCGTTGACAGATAGTGACAGGGAGTGATTGATGGGTGATTAGGGGGGTGATTGGGTGCAAACAGGGGTCTGGGGGGTGGGCAGGGGGGGGGGTCTGATGGGTGCTGTGGGCGATCTGGGGCAGGGGGGGGAGAAATCAGTGTGCTTGGGTGCAGACTAGGGTGGCTGCAGCCTGCCCTGGTGGTCCCTCGGACACTGGGACCACCAGGGCAGGAGGCAGCCTGTATAATACACTTTGTAAACATTACAAAGTGTATTATACACTTTGTATGCGGCGATCGCGGGGTTAACATCCCGCCGGCGCTTCCGTATAGCCGGCGGGATGTTGCGGCGGGCGAGCGGTGACAGGCGCCGGCGGAGGATCGCGTCACGGATGACGCGATCGCTCCGCCCATGCCCTTAGAAGGACCGCCGCCTCTGTGGGTGAGCCGGTCCTTCAGGGCTCCACTTCCCGGCCGCCTCTGTGCGTTAGGCGGTCGGGAAGTGGTTAAGACATTCTGTTTCTTTTCATCTCTGTTCTCTTCCTAGCAAACCAATCTGTTCTGCCGGACAGGTATATCTATCTGTGGGCTGAATTTGCGCTGTGTTTATGTAGTTTTAGAATAAAACGATTTTATCGTTCAGACTTGTCTGTTCGGGTCATCTGATTGCTGCTATAACGAATCTGCTCTCTGAAGAGTCAGTCATACTACCGCATTGGTTTATTATTTGCTTATAAATTGTTGATTTGCTAGCTAGGTTGTAAATAACCGTTTCTTCCTTCTAGGATTAGCTAGTATCCGAGTTCCTGTGCGAAATCAATAACTTTAGTTTCTCGATTGGATACAATAGAGATTGCATCATATATGGACACAGTAACCTTTCTTTAACGTCGCATTGCTCACAGTCTTTAAGCCGTCGAAAGTGACTATTTGTCGAACTTGATTGGGCTGGCTACCGTATTATGATAGCGTTGGGGTCTCTTCGCCCTAGTTGGAGACTGTCTGCTCCTCAATCAGGCAGTGGTGGCAGTGTATTTACCCGATTTCCAGCGCAAAATCGATATTTTTAGTTTGCCGCTTGTATATACAATCAGGATTGTACATGTATGGGCACCTCCAACCAATCTTAACCGTTTACTACGCACACAGTGAATTTGCCTCCAGCAGTCTCTAGTGCATGAGACCTGCATGGCAACAGTGGCCTAGTAATACAAGATTGGTGAGGGACTGTCCCATTACATATCGTCGGCAGCTGCGCGATCAATCCTTATTGTCAGTCTGTTCACCGTACTTCCTGCGTATGCTAACAGGAGCAGATTAGACTGGATTGGCACGCTCTGTCGCATTAACCTTCTTTTCTCTGACGATCCAGCAACTGGTCTTCGTTGTCCGTCTGCACCTGTACTTCCTGCGTACGCTAACGGGAGCAGATTCGACGGGATCGCGGGGCTGGATTGTCACATTGGTTGACACAGCGGTCCCCTCCATATGCTGGGCAGTGATCGGCTGTCATAGGCTGTGTATGTGTGTATGTGTATATATATATATATATATATATATATATATATATATATATATATATATACAGGATCTTCTAAAAAAATTAGCATATTGTGATAAAGTTCATTATTTGTACTGATAAGCATTAGACTTTCATATATTTTAGATTCAAATACACAATACTTGGTCGGGAATCCTTTTGCAGAAATGACTGCTTCAATGCGACGTGGCATGGAGGCAATCAGCCTGTGGCACTGCTCAGGTATTATGGAGGTCCATAATGCTTCGATAGCGGCCTTAAGCTCATCCAGAGTGTTGGGTCTTGCGTCTCTCAACTTTCTCTTCACAATATCCCACAGATTCTCAATGGGGTTCAGGTCAGAAGAGTTGGCAGGCCAATTGAGCACAGTAATACCATGGTCAGTAAACCATTTACCAGTGGTTTTGGCACTGTGAGCAGGTGCCAGGTCGTGCTGAAAAATGAAATCTTCATCTCCATAAAGCTTTTCAGCAGATGGAAGCATGAAAACACACACACACACACACACACACACACACACACACACACACACACACACACACACACACACATATATATACACAGACACACACATATATAATATATATATGCAGACACACACACACACACACACACACACACACACACACACACACACACAGTGGAGGAAATCATTATTTGACCCCTCACTGATTTTGTAAGTTTGTCCAATGACAAAGAAATGAAAAGTCTCAGAACAGTATCATTTCAATGGTAGGTTTATTTTAACAGTGGCAGATAGCACATCAAAAGGAAAATCGAAAAAATAACCTTAAATAAAAGATAGCAACTGATTTGCATTTCATTGAGTGAAATACGTTTTTGAACCCCTACCAACCATTAAGAGTTCTGGCTCCCACAGAGTGGTTAGACACTTCTACTCAATTAGTCACCCTCATTAAGGACACCTGTCTTAACTAGTCACCTGTATAAAAGACATCTGTCCACAGAATCAATCAATCAAGCAGACTCCAAACTCTCCAATATGGGAAAGACCAAAGAGCTGTCCAAGGATGTCAGAGACAAAATTGTAGACCTGCACAAGGCTGGAATGGGCTACAATACCATTAGCAAGAAGCTGGGAGAGAAGGTGACAACTGTTGGTGCGATTGTTCGAAAATGGAAGGAGCACCAAATGACCATCAATCGACCTCGCTCTGGGGCTCCACACAAGATCTCACCTCGTGGGGTGTCAATTGTTCTGAGAAAAGAAAAAGCATCCTAGAACTACACGGGAGGAGTTAGTGAATGACCTCAAATTAGCAGGGACCACAGTCACCAAGAAAACCATTGGAAACACATTACACCGCAATGGATTAAAATCTTGCAGGGCTCACAAGGTCCCCCTGCTCAAGAAGGCACGTGCAGGCCCGTCTGAAGTTTGCCAATCAACACCTGAATGATTCTGTGAGTGACTGGGAGAAGGTGCTGTGGTCTGATGAGACCAAAATAGAGCTCTTTGGCATTAACTCAACTCGCTGTGTTTGGAGGAAGAAAAATGCTGCCTATGACCCCCAAAACACCGTCCCCACCGTCAAGCATGGGGGTGGAAACATTTTGCTTTGGGGGTGTTTTTCTGCTAAGGGCACAGGACAACTTAATCGCATTAACGGGAAAATGGACGGAGCCATGTATCGTGAAATCCTGAACGACCACCTCCTTCCCTCTGCCAGGAAACTGAAAATGGGTCGTGGATGGGTGTTCCAGCACGACAATGACCCAAAACATACAGCAAAGGCAACAAAGGAGTGGCTCAAGAAGAAGCACATTAAGGTCATGGAGTGGCCTAGTCAGTCTCCGGACCTTAATCCAATAGAAAACCTATGGAGGGAGCTCAAGCTCAGAGTTGCACAGAGACAGCCTCGAAACCTTAGGGATTTAGAGATGATCTGCAAAGAGGAGTGGACCAACATTCCTCCTAAAATGTGTGCAAACTTGGTCATCAATTACAAGAAACGTTTGACCTCTGTGCTTGCAAACAAGGGTTTTTCCACTAAGTATTACGTCTTTTATTGTTAGAGGGTTCAAAAACTTATTTCACTCAATGAAATGCAAATCAGTTGCTATCTTTTATTTAAGGTTATTTTTTCGATTTTCCTTTTAATGTGCTATCTGCCACTGTTAAAATAAACCTACCATTGAAATGATACTGTTCTGAGACTTTTCATTTCTTTGTCATTGGACAAACTTACAAAATCAGTGAGGGGTCAAATAATTATTTCCTCTACTGTATGTATGTATGTATGTATGTGTGTATGTGTATGTATATGTGTACACACACACACACACGCTTATACACACACACACACACACACACACACACACACACACACACACACACACACACACACACACACACACACACACACACACACACACACACACACACACACACACACACACACACACACACACACACACACACACACACACACACACACACACACACACACACACACACACACACACACACACACACACACACACACACACACACACACATATATATATATATATATATATATATATATATATATACAGTGGAGGAAATAATTATTTGACCCCTCACTGATTTTGTAAGTTTGTCCAATGACAAAGAAATGAAAAGTCTCAGAACAGTATCATTTCAATGGTAGGTTTATTTTAACAGTGGCAGATAGCACATCAAAAGGAAAATCGAAAAAATAACCTTAAATAAAAGATAGCAACTGATTTGCATTTCATTGAGTGAAATAAGTTTTTGAACCCTCTAACAATAAAAGACTTAATACTTAGTGGAAAAACCCTTGTTTGCAAGCACAGAGGTCAAACGTTTCTTGTAATTGATGACCAAGTTTGCACACATTTTAGGAGGAATGTTGGTCCACTCCTCTTTGCAGATCATCTCTAAATCCCTAAGGTTTCGAGGCTGTCTCTGTGCAACTCTGAGCTTGAGCTCCCTCCATAGGTTTTCTATTGGATTAAGGTCCGGAGACTGACTAGGCCACTCCATGACCCTAATGTGCTTCTTCTTGAGCACTCCTTTGTTGCCTTTGCTGTATGTTTTAGGTCATTGTCGTGCTGGAACACCCATCCACGACCCATTTTCAGTTTCCTGGCAGAGGGAAGGAGGTTGTTGTTCAGGATTTCACGATACATGGCTCCGTCCATTTTCCCGTTAATGCGATTAAGTTGTCCTGTGCCCTTAGCAGAAAAACACCCCCAAAGCAAAATGTTTCCACCCCCATGCTTGACGGTGGGGACGGTGTTTTGGGGGTCATAGACAGCATTTTTCTTCCTCCAAACACAGCGAGTTGAGTTAATGCCAAAGAGCTCTATTTTGGTCTCATCAGACCACAGCACCTTCTCCCAGTCACTCACAGAATCATTCAGGTGTTCATTGGCAAACTTCAGACGGGCCTGCACATGTGCCTTCTTGAGCAGGGGGACCTTGCGAGCCCTGCAGGATTTTAATCCATTGCGGTGTAATGTGTTTCCAATGGTTTTCTTGGTGACTGTGGTCCCTGCTAATTTGAGGTCATTCACTAACTCCTCCTGTGTAGTTCTAGGATGCTTTTTCACCTTTCTCAGAACCATTGACACCCCACGAGGTGAGATCTTGCCTGGAGCCCCAGAGCGAGGTCGATTGATGGTCATTTTGTGCTCCTTCCATTTTCGAACAATCGCACCAACAGTTATCACCTTCTCTCCCAGCTTCTTGCTAATGGTTTTGTAGCCCATTCCAGCCTTGTGCAGGTCTACAATTTTGTCTCTGACATCCTTGGACAGCTCTTTGGTCTTACCCATGTTGGAGAGTTTGGAGTCTGCTTGATTGATTGATTCTGTGGACAGGTGTCTTTTATACAGGTGACTAGTTAAGACAGGTGTCCTTAATGAGGGTGACTAATTGAGTAGAAGTGTCTAACCACTCTGTGGGAGCCAGAACTCTTAATGGTTGGTAGGGGTTCAAAAACTTATTTCACTCAATGAAATGCAAATCAGTTGCTATCTTTTATTTAAGGTTATTTTTTCGATTTTCCTTTTGATGTGCTATCTGCCACTGTCAAAATAAACCTACCATTGAAGTGATACTGTTCTGAGACTTTTCATTTCTTTGTCATTGGACAAACTTACAAAATCAGTGAGGGGTTAAATAATTATTTCCTCCACTGTATATATATATATATATATATATATATATATATATATATATATATATATATACACACACACATATATATATATATATACACACACACACACACACACACACACACACACATATATATATATATATACACACACACACACACACACACACACACACACACACACACACACACATATATGTACAGAAGGGCTGCAGCACACAAAAGGAAAATAGTGACAGGGGCTCTTGGTTACGCTTTAACGTGCTTAAGCTCACCAACTGCGCCAAAGTGTCCCCAATCTGGTGAGTCCTACTCTACCATGCAAAATGCCTGCATGACCACGCCCACCTCTAGCACAGTTACATAGTTATTTTGGCTGAAAAAAGACATACGTCCATCGAGTTCAACCAGTACAAAGTACAACTCCAGCCCGTCCCCCACATACCCCTGTTGATCCAGAGGAAGGTGAAAAAAACCCCACCAGGCATGGTCCAATTAGCCCCAAATGGGAAAAATTCCTTCCTGACTCCAGATGGCAATCAGATAAAATCCCTGGATCAACATCATTAGGCATAACCTAGTAATTGTAGCCATGGATGTCTTTCAACGCAAGGAAAGCATCTAAGCCCCCTTTAAATGCAGGTATAGAGTTTGCCATAACGACTTCCTGTGGCAATGCATTCCACATCTTAACCACTCTTACTGTAAAGAACCCTTTCCTAAATAAATGGCTAAAACGTTTTTCCTCCATGCGCAGCTCATGTCCTCTAGTCCTTTGAGAAGGCCTAGGGACAAAAAGCTCATCCGCCAAGCTATTGTATTGCCCTCTAATGTATTTATACATGTTAATTAGATCTCCTCTAAGGCGTCTTTTCTCTAGACTAAATAAACCCAGTTTATCTAACCTTTCTTGGTGAGCGAGACCTTCCATCCCACGTATCAATTTTGTAGCTCGTCTCTGCACCTGCTCTAAAACTGCAATATCTTTTTTGTAATGTGGTGCCCAGAACTGAATTCCATATTCCAGATGTGGCCTTACTAGAGAGTTAAACAGGGGCAATATTATGCTACCATCTCGAGTTTTTATTTCCCTTTTAATGCATCCCAAAATTTTGTTCGCTTTAGCTGCAGCGGCTTGGCATTGAGTTAAGTATATAAATTAGTGCATTGCACATGTTCAGAGAGTTCGTTTGGTAGCTAGTGAAGGGTGAGGTGTTTTTAATTTCCTTTTTTCCCATCTAGTTGACTTTTGGGTTTTTGGATTAGTTCCCACTAGACTGCTTATAAAAACTGCCATTTTGCATGGTAGAGTAGGACTCACCAGATTGGGGACACTTTGGCGCAGTTGGTGAGCTTAAGCACGTTAAAGCGTAACCAAGAGCCCCTGTCACTATTTTCCTTTTGTGTGCTGCATCCCCTCTGTACTTATATATTTTTTGTGGAGTCTGGGGACCTCCAGCGCTGCGTGCATGCTTTGCATAGAATTGCATAAAAAAATTTGGTTTGTGCTGCTCACCCCTTGGTAATTTTTATATATATATATATGTATATATATATACACACACAAACACACACACACACACACATATATATATACACACACACACACACACACACACACACACACACACACACACACACACACACACACACACACACACACACATATACACACACATATACAGTTAAGTAAGTTAAATTTATCGTATAGGAGACACACACCGTGATATTTTAGAAGTGAAATGAAGTTTATTGGATTTACAGAAAGTGTGCAATAATTGTTTAAACAAAATTATGCAGCTGCATAAATTTGGGCACCACAAAAAAAGAAATTAAATCAATATTTAGTAGATCCTCCATTTGCAGAAATTACAGCCTCTAAAAGCTTCCTGTAGGTTCCAATGAGAGTCTGGATTCTGGTTGAAGGTGTTTTGGACCATTCCTCTTTACAAAACATCTCTAGTTCATTCAGGTTTGATGGCTTCCGAGCATGGACAGGTCTCTTTAACTCACACCACAGATTTTCAATTCTATTCAGGTTTGGGGACTGAGATGGCCATTCCAGAACATTGTACTTGTTCCTCTGCATAAATACCTTAGTGGATTTTGAGCAGTGTTTAGGGTCATTGTCTTGTTGAAAGATCCAGCCCGGCGCAGGTTCAGCTTTGTCACTAATTCCTCGACATTGGTCTCCAGAATCTGCGGATACTGAGTGGAATCCATGCGTCCCTCAACTTTGACAAGATTCCCAGTCCCTTCACTGGCTGCACAGCATGATGAAACCACCACCATATTTTACTGTAGGTAGCAGGTGTTTTTCTTGGAATGCTGTTCTTTTTCCTCCATGCATAACACCCCTTGATTTGCCCAAATAACTCAATTTTAGTTTCATCAGTCCACAGCACCTTATTCCAAAATGAAGCTGGCTTATCCAAATGTGCTTTAGCATACCTCAATCTGCTCTGTTTGTGCTGTGGGTGGAGAATAGGCTTCCTCTGCATCACTCTCGCATACAGCATCTCCTTGTGTAAAGTGCGCCGAATGGTTGAACAATGCACAGTGACTCCATCTGCAGCAAGATGATGTAGGTCTTTGGTGCTGCTCTGTGTGTTGACTTTGACTGTTCTCACCATTTGTCGCTTCTGTTTATCTGAGATTTTTCTTGGTCTGCCACTTCGAGTCTTTAACTTCAACTGAGCCTGTGGTCTTCCATTTCCTCAATATGTTCTTAACTGTGGAAACAGACAGCTGAAATATCTGAGACAGCTTTCTGTATCCTTCCCCTAAACCATGATGGTGAGCAATCTTTGTCTTCAGGTCATTTGAGAGTTGTTTTGAGACAGACCCCCATGTTACTACTCTTCAGAGAAAATTAAGAGGAGGAATATGTACAACTGATGTAATACCTCCAGAATGTTTAAACTGTAAAGAAATCTTCCAGACACCAATTAAGTTCTTTTTAAGAAATATTTGTATTGGGGGGCGTGGCCTGCCGAGCACAGAGCTGGACGCGTAGCAAGAGCGCTCCGAGCACACAAACCTACTAAAGCGGCTCACAGCAGTGCCAACTATGCCGAACAAGAATCAAACTACTGGGGAAACAGAGATGGAGACAGAGAGCTCCAGGAAAAGGAAGAAACAACAGCCGAAACCGCAAAAACTAACAGATTTCCTGGCGGCAATGAAGCAGAGGGCAGAACGAACCAGCAAAGATGGCGGCGGCTCACCACGCAGATCACAGCTCCAAACTCCCGCTCTGCAACAACAGGCTGAAGGGCTGGCAGAGCAGCTCCTAACATCATGGGGAGAAGAAGCCGCTTCAGATCCTCCATCTCCCACAGGTACAGGCTCACCCTCCACCAGCAGCCCCCTAAAATCTAAACAAAAGATACATGACTCACGAGCAGAGCTTACGGAGCCTGCCAGTAACGTCAC
Source organism: Hyperolius riggenbachi (assembly GCF_040937935.1). Lineage (NCBI taxonomy): Eukaryota > Metazoa > Chordata > Amphibia > Anura > Hyperoliidae > Hyperolius > Hyperolius riggenbachi. Next base: position 179,303,952 of record NC_090653.1, on the reverse strand, counting down.
AGCACTCTCTCAGGTTTCTATAGAGAGCTTTCCAGCGTCTGGAGAAACAATCTCACAAACCTACCTTAAAGACTTTTTACTCACCTTTAAAACCTCATTGCTAGCAGACCTCCAATCTTTTACTGCTAATATGCAATCCTCTATAGGTGAGCTGGAGAACAGAATGTCTCAAGCTGAGGAGGGCCTATCCCAACTAACTATAGAGCACAACAAGGGGGTAGACGCTTTAGAGATCCACACTACAGATATTGCCTGGCTGAAGCAGAAAGCCACAGATTCTGAAGACAGGAATCGTAGATGCAATTTGAAGTTTAGGGGAATCCCAGAGACAGTATCCAATATGGAGATTAAACAGCACCTACATAAGCTCCTTAAAGCCATATTCCCTGACTGCTCAGATCTGGAGTTATCCATTGCAAGAGCTCACAGGCTACCTAAACCCAAGCATCTATCGCCTACTATACCCAGAGATGTTATTGCAGCATTTCAATTCTACCACATTAAGGAGGAAGTACTCTTTTTTTTATAAAGAACGGCCGATTCCCTGACCCCCTTCGAGAAAATAACTGTTTTCGCAGACTTATCAGCAGCCACATTGCAACAGAGAAGATCTCTTTATCCTCTCACCTCCCACCTTAGAGAGCAACGAGTCCCCTACAGATGGGGATTCCCCACTAAAGTGCTAGTAATGAGAGAAAATAAATTATATACTGCTTCAACCCTCCGGGAAGGCCTCAACATGCTAAAAGCATTACAACTTCCACTGCCTGACCTCTCAGATGCAACCAAGCCCCCTCCTGCTCTCAAAAAAATATCTCCTGAGTGGCACCAAGCCGATTGATCGACGGATGTGTGCACAGCCGCTCTCACCTTTGAATGTCCATGGCTGACTGTTGGAACATGCTGCCATTATCTTTCATGATGGCATGTTGTTTCCTTGCCTCCCTAGCAGTCCCAGATTCGTCTGAAGACTGTGATATTGGCAAATTTCTCATTCTGAATGCATTTAATGTTTTATTATTAATGATAGATATAAAACAGTTTCGTTTGGGGTGGGGAAATTGGGTTAAATATTGTTGTTTTCTTTATGTTCTTACCTCATTGGTCCGCTATGATGTTGTATGCAATAGATCTATCCTGATAATATTTCTTTGGTACCACGACTATGACCCTTAACTTCATGTCAATTAATGCCCATGGTCTGAATATCCCATTTAAAAGACATTTACTGTGGAGAGATGCCCTAGCTAATAAAACAGATGTCTTAATGGTTCAGGAATCACATTTTGCAGAAGGTAAAACCCCCTCTTGCTCACATAAGCAATATCCCACGGTTGTATTTAATAACTTTTCAAAAAAGAAGAGGGGAGTCTTTATAGCCTTCCATTCGAGATTAGCCGTCACTATACATGAAGAAATTAAAGACACAAATGGAAGATTTCTTATTATAAGATGTACTATTAATGAATCCCCATATACTCTGGTGAACTCCTATGCCCCCAATACCGGCCAGTTAAAATATCTCCGCAGACTAATCGCTAAACTAAATAAAGTTAAAACAGGCAACCTATTAATCGGAGGGGATTTTAATGCCTGTCTCGACCCATCCCTCGATATGTCAAATAAAAATGAAGCCTATAGCCCTCATGAAGATCTGCCAACAAGAGGGACTATATGACCCATGGAGAGCTTTGCACAGCTCTGAAGTGGACTACACCTACTTCTCCTCAGTCCACAAGTCCTACTCCAGGATAGATTTTTTTCTTGACAGACGTAATTACCCTACAAAAAATCGCTCAATCTAAAATTAACCCAATCACTTGGTCAGATCATGCCCCTACTATTACATCTCTTTTGCCAGACACACCTATATCTGCCAGACCACCTTGGAGGTTAAACAATTCATTACTAACCGATAAAAACTTAAAACAGAAGTTTCAGGATAAGATTTCTGAATATTTTACCCTTAATGACAACGGACAGGTTAATGAGGCAACGCTATGGTGCGCTCATAAAACATATCTACGTGGGGTCTTCATACAAGCAGGCGCAACGCGGAAAAAACAAAAAGAGTCAAAAATTAAAACAATACTGGCCGAAATTCAAGCATTAGAATCAATTAACAAATCTTTGGTCACTACCGCTACAACTAATAAACTATTCATGCTAAGGCAAGAGCTAAGATCACTACTGTCAGAGTCCTATGATTTTTTACTTCAAAAAAGAAAACAAATTTACTATTCCCAGTCGAATAAAGCAAGCACTCTCACAGCAAAAGCAGTTAAATCTACGCAAACTAAAGCAAAAATAACCTCATTAGTTCATCCCCAAACCGGGAAATTTTTAACTAATCCCAAAGAGATTGCTGACGCGTTCAGCGACTTCTATAAAGCATTGTATAATTTAAAAGAAGATAAAAATACCCCTCAACCCACGGACCAAATAATCCAACAATTCCTGAGCTCTATAACTACTCCACAACTAACAGAAGAAAACTTAAAAGCCCTTAATAACCCCGCAGACGCTAACGAGATTATTTCCCTTATCAATACATTAAAAGCCAATAAAGCCCCAGGCCCTGACGGCTTTACTAATAATTACTATAAGCATTTTAAACACCTTTTAGCGCCAACACTTGCTAAACTATTCAACTATTTTACATCAACATCTCAAATCCCTCCTGAACTTCAAAGAGCAACTATTACAGTTCTCCCAAAACCAGGTAAAGATAAAAATAACCCAAGTAACTATAGGCCTATCTCCCTTCTCAATGGAGATATTAAATTATTTGCTAAGCTAATTGCAACCAGACTATCTAATATTATGCCGTCCCTGATTGCCTACGATCAAGTGGGGTTTACTAAAGGGAGACAGGCTACAGATGGGACGAGACGGGTTTTGAACGTGTTGAGATATACAGAGCTCTGTCGGAGGCCTTCTCTCTTCCTGGCTCTGGATGCGGAGAAGGCCTTCGACAGGGTCCACTGGGGGTTTCTGAGGGATGTTCTGATTAAGTTTGGTTTTACAGGTAATATTCTCTCTTCAATTATGTCATTGTACTCTGCTCCCTCTGCAAATGTAATCCTCGCTGGATTTGTGTCCAAAACATTTACAATTTCCAATGGTACTAGGCAGGGGTGTCCCCTTTCCCCTCTAATTTTCACCTTAGTGATGGAAATGTTAGCACTAAAAATTAGGTCACAAGACACCATACAAGGCATAGATATTGTAGACACCCAATACAAAATAGGCTTGTTTGCCGATGATGTCATACTCACGCTATCAAACCCCTTAGTCTCACTGTCAAGTGTATGGAATTTGTTAGAGGAATTCTCTGGAGCCTCCTATTATAAAGTTAACGCAACTAAATCATTAATGCTCCCGTTAAACCTAGATAACATCACGAAAGAGAAGATATCAAGATTGGTTCCCTTTCCTTGGACTACTAGAGGCCTCCCATATTTGGGGATCAATATCCCTCAGTCTACAGCACATCTCTATAGAGATAATTTTTTACCGCTCCTTAAAAACACTCAGATCGATTTGAACTCCTTGGCAAAATTCGAGTACTCCATACTCGGGAAAATAGCACTCCTTAAGACCTATGTAATCCCTAAAATAACATATATATTTAGAACAGTGCATGTCGTTGTACCATCCTCCTTTTTTAAAGAGATGCAGAAAATCTTCACTTCTTATATATGGAAAGGTAAACAGCATAGAATTTCCTATGGAACTTTGATTATACCCCGTTCTAGGGGTGGCCTCGGTCTACCCTGTATAAAATCTCTATACTGGGCTTATATATTAGATGCCTCTAAATATTGGTGGGCCACAACACACAGGAAGCCCTGGGTCTTAATGGAAGAAAATATGGCAGAGGCTCCACTGACTCACCTAGTCTCTCTTCTAATGTTAAATCTACCTTTTCCCAACCAAAAAAACCCTATGATACAAGCTACATTAGAAGCTTGGAGTAACTATATCAAAAACCATCGACCTACTATAGATACCCCACCCGTAAAAATACCACTACAAGCTCTACAATTATCTATTATATATATTAACCTTAAACCTTGGTTAGCTTCAGGCATTATATATCTAAACGATCTATTCTTACAAAGGCAAATTAAAACCTTTGCACAATTGGTTGAACAATACTCTCTACCACAAAAGGAAAGTTTCACATATCTTCAGATTAGTTCATTTATACGGGCCAATAAAATAAATATCCCAACATTACCTAGACACTTGGCTGTCTATCTTAAAGAACCGTTTTTTCTACCTAAAGGTATTTCCCTCTGGTCTTCAGAATTAGTAGCACTATCAGCTAACTCACTGGAGAGATATGTCCGAGTATGGAATAAAATATTGCAAGCAAATATCACTGTCAAGGATATTATAAAAACCAGTAGACATATATCAAGATTTTCACACTGTTCTACACATTTAGAGACCTTCTTTAAAATATTACTGAATTGGTATTTAACACCAAGGAAATTAGCAACCTTCAATCTCAGTCAGTCCCCATTATGTTGGAGATGTGGAAGGGATATCGGCACGATTCTTCACATTCTATGGGAATGCCCACCTATAAAAAAAAATCTATGGATTACAATATTTAGGCTCATATCTACATATTCGCTAAATAATACATTACCTAATCCAGACTTGGCTCTATTACATATAGGTTTGGAAAACTTTTCAGTTCCGGAAAGACTAGGGGTCTCCCACATTCTCTTTGCTACCAGGCAACTAATCCTTGCTAACTGGGGCTCTAGTGAAATCCCAACTAAGGACCAAATTAAGGCCATGGCAAACTCAAACTTAACTATGGAATGCTTATTAACCGCTAGACTACGCAACATAGCTCTACCTAAATTACAGATTCCTTGAAATATATACTTTTTGGTATCTGACCTACATGAGGAACAACTATATCTGTAAGGTTTGGAAATCTAAGGTCAAAAGTAGTCTCAGATCCCCTTTTTACTGGATCAAATTAGAAGTGGTTACCCAAGATCTGTATCAATATTGGAGCTAGAGTGTATTTATATACTGGTAAACCAACTAGGACCAATTTTGCTTGTTTATTAGTGTTTATTATTAGTTTTTGACTGTTCTTTATATCAATGTTTTGTCTTATGTCAGAAATATGAAGAAATAATAACAAGATTGTGGAATGGTGATACCATTATTGTTAAACAAATTTCTTCAATAAAAACTATTGAAATTTAAGAAATCTTTGTATTAAATCAGAAAGATAAAAAGTTCAGTGACAAAACACATTCATCAACTCCTTTTTCAGCAGAATGAGTATAGGTTGGCCTTTTATATATCTTCCGCCTGCTAGGATCAGGCCTAGTTAAAAATACATATATGTGATGCAGTTTATTCGTATTAACTTGCAAGAATCTTCAACAACAAACTGTTCAGGAAGCGGTGAACGTTGATTATTTTTCCATTTTGACTCGTGGTGTAGTTCTGTTTGTGTAGACCACCTTTGCTCTCCCTTCTATGAATTCTCAAACTCTGTGTCTTGGGCTACCTTGACGCTTGTATGCTGAAGGGTTTCTGATGAATATCGAGTTAGTTTATAACGCTTGAGCCGTTGAGGTTGGGGCATCGGTTGCCAATATGATTCCAATTCATTTGTTTGAGAAGTATCTGTTCTTTGTTGTAATATTTTATCTTCTACTAAGAAGTCATTAATCATTGCTTTCTGAATAGGTCCCGGTATTTCTTTATATCTCCCAACATTCTTCAGCCTTCTGATGGCCTACATCTTCTACTGCTTTACCCTGATCCTGAATAATAGGTTTGTGATGAACACTACGGAAAGTCGTGGGTAATCGCCAACGACTTTCGTAATGGTCCAGCCCCATTACGGTCAGTCCTGTGTAGATATACCACAAATGTCTCTCCCCTCTCTTCTGAATGAAAGCAAACCTCTCACCCACCTTCCCCCATGTCCTGCATTAGGTACAGAGAGGAATGTCACACATGGCTGGACCTCCTGAGTAGACCATTTGCTGCCTACAGCTCATCCTCAAAAACCAGATAGAACCAGCATAGATAAGGGATTCCCTCCGAAATCTTAGAACCAAAGAGAACTTTAATGTATTTGTAATTCAAAATAGGCTTGTCACAGAAAGACAAAAAATACATTTTCTGATACCCATAAACCAGTTCTATAATCCACCTGAATTACAATTTTCTAACTGTTGGGGGTCAATTTGGAAACTGCTTTATTCAGCATGCGCAGACCGAATGCGGTAGACTAGGCATGTGTACCCTCATTTGATACAGGCTCGCGGGCCGCTTGTGAATATAGCCTCGGATTTGCAATACGCCAATCTGGGGCGGAGTCACGCAGATGATTAATAAATGTTACATTTCTGCTCTGAGTTCTGAGGGCTGTGACCTTGCTGACCAGGAGGTAACTCTGCCTTAACCCCACCTAGTTTGGAGGTAATCTAGCCCCAATTCTAAGATTGTATAAATCTGGGGCCAGCATTGCCCGCTTCGTCTTTCACCATTTTATCTGCTAAAGAAGAGCTTCTAGCATGCCTTCCTACAGAAGGACCGAACGCATGCATTGTTCCAAGGACTCTCTTACCTAATGCCTAATTTAAACTGGACTCTTTTTTTTTTTCTTCACCCTCCAAATGGACTGCTCAGCCATAACTAAAGTAAGATCCTTCTATTTTTATCCCTTTTATTTTAAGCTTTGTGTGTATATGTGTATATGTTAATTAGTGTATGTAAATGTGTGTAATGCATTTTTGTTATTAAACGTTTAAAAATTGTTTAGCGGTTATGACCTGTTGCTGAACATACACAATCGTACTTACCCCTCCGAAAACGTTAACTTGTGTTCTAGAGCATAGGTTCTCAACGTGTGGTACGCGTACCCCAGGGGGTACTTCTGATGGTTCCAGGGGGTACTCGGGCTTGATATACTTAACCAAAAATAACACATTTAGAGTATTAGAAAATGATAAATCTTATTTAAACAGCACTAAATTAGTATTTTAGCTAATTAAAAGCAATAGTAAATGCTTGGAAATTGTTTAGAACCAATTATAATGTACTACGATTAAATATATATTTGTCAAGGGGTACGTGTGATATTGTTTACTATGCTAGGGGGTACTTGGTGAGTACAGGGTTTTAAAAGGGGTACATACCAAAAAAATGTTGAGAAACACTGTTCTAGAGCATCCTGTATTTATAACTCATATGCTGGAATCGGGCACAGATAAACAGGTCTGGCACCGATCCCTGCATACAGCTAAGGGTTAACTTAGTGTTCGCAGTTACATAGTTATTTTGGTTGAAAAAAGACATACGTCCATCGAGTTCAACCAGTATAAAGTACAACACCAGCCTGCTCCCTCACATATCCTTGTTGATCCAGAGGAAGGCGAAAAAACCCTTACAAGGCATGGTCCAATTATCCCCTAAAGGGAAAAATTCCTTCCCGACTCCAGATGGCAATCCGATAAAATCCCTGGATCAACATCATTAGGCATTACCTAGTAATTGTAGCCATGGATGTCTTTCAACGCAAGGAATGCATCTAAGCCCCCTTTAAATGCAGGTATAGAGTTTGCCATAACTACTTCCTGTGGCAATGCATTCCACATCTTAATCACTCTTACTGTAAAGAACCCTTTCCTAAATAAATGGCTAAAACGTTTTTCCTCCATGCGTAGATCATGTCCTCTAGTCCTTTGAGAAGGCCTAGGGACAAAAAGCTCATCCGCCAAGCTTATTATATTGCCCTCTGATGTATTTATACATGTTAATTAGATCCCCTCTAAGGCGTCTTTTCTCTAGACTAAATAAACCCAGTTTATCGAACCTCTCTTGATAAGTGAGACCTTCCATCCCACGTATTAATTTTTTTGCTCGTCTCTGCACCTGCTCTAAAACTGCAATATCTTTTTTGTAATGTGGTGCCCAGAACTGAATTCCATATTCCAGATGTGGCCTTACTAGAGAGTTAAACAGGGGCAATATTATGCTAGCATCTCGAGATTTTATTTCCCTTTTAATGCATCCCAAAATTTTGTTAGCTTTAGCTGCAGCTGCTTGGCATTGAGTATGATTATTTAACTTGTTGTCAATGAGTACTCCTAAGTCCTTCTCCAAGTTTGATGTTCCCAACTGTATCCCATTTATTTTGTATGGTGCTAGACCATTGGTACGACCAAAATGCATGACTTTACATTTGTCAACATTGAATTTCATCTGCCATGTATGTGCCCATATAGCCATCCTATCCAGATCCTGTTGCAATATGACACTATCTTCCTGAGAGTTGATGATTCTGCACAATTTTGTATCATCTGCAAAAATAGCAACATTGCTCACTACTGCATCTACTAGGTCATTAATAAATAAATTGAAGAGCACTGGACCCAGAACAGACCCTGCAGTGTGCTAAAATATTTACAGTCCTGTGCTGTCTCACAGGTGGTGGCAAGCTTTTGAATTGTACGTGTGTGGTGAATCCTTTGGAGTCAGGACGCTCCTCTCGGCTAGTCTGTTCATAGACTGCGAATCCACATATGGGCATCTATGCGCAAAGCGACAGCGAGACCGAGTTTCTGATTAACCCGATCAAAGACAAGCACCTGCGGTCTATGACAAGGTTCACCTGGAGTCTTATCATTTTTCTTTCCTTCATTAGTTCCAGCTTCCAGCAAGCTTCCGGTATCACTTGTTGTTCTTACTGGTTGAGGAACAGATGAATCCGGATCATTCTTCATATAAAGTAGGATGTACAGGGTATTTTGCGCCTCCTTTTTTTCTGGCTGTTCAAGAAGCTCTTCAAGTGATAATCACCATAGTTTCCCTGAGGCTTATACGGTCTCGAACATCTTGCATCCTTGCTACCTTGAACTGGAGTACCACCAGGACCAGTTAAATTAGTGGCTTCTGTACCTTTCCTTCCTTCCACAACGTCAAATTCAACTGATTCTTCTCTTACACTGTGAAGATAATGCCTGGGGTTGTTGTTCTTTATGGCAGACCAGTGCACAAACACATCTTTTTCCTCTTTAATTTATCTTTCTTCCATTTCTCTGAGGCCTTCCTGTTTTGTCCTGTCATGCGGCGCACCACTGCAGAATTCCTTGATTTTCTCTGAATGCCTCATCCAGTCTCTTGAAGTATGATCATTATGGTGCCAGATCCAACACTCAGATTCCTCTGTGTTACTATTTCTCCACCTTGGATTTTCTCTTCCGAGTCCACCTTTCTCCATGTTTTGTTTCATTTTGGCTAACTCTTCACTTAGTTCTTTGAGTGTTTTTACTTCTCTCAATTCCCCCTCAGTATTATTGGTTTTGACTTAAACTGCTGAATTCTTATGAGTAATCATAGTGGTGTTTTGTTGCAGTGTTCCCAGCTGATTGGCGTCTTCCTCCTGACTGAGCTTGATAGCTAAGCTTTGAAGTTTCCTGAAATTCAAACTTGGATAATATTCTACCTTCTGTTTTAAGGATCTTTTAATAAAGTTGCTCCTTAATCCCCATATAAATTGATCTCTCAGCCACACAGCAGAATCTATGGTAGTTTGCCCTCTTTCCTTTTCCTCTTTTATCTGTAGTCCACTCATTATTTCTTGTAAGGCATTGGCGAACTGAGGAATATTTTCTTTATCCTTCTGAATTCTGTCAACAAATCTTTCTCCATTAATGCAGCTCTGTAGGAACCTGTAACAGAGAGAGGTAACAGAAAACAGCAGAGACACGACAGTGACACAGAGATAGCAGGACAGTAATACATACAAGGGTGAGACCGAGAAACAAGTGACAAGATTAAAGAGAAAGAATGAAGACAGCAGTGCAGTGCCTGGAGAGACTGTGTGACAACAGCTGGCAGACAAGATACAGAGGAGACAGTAGTGAAGAAAGCTTAAAAAGACAGCGGTGGAGAGCTGGCAGACAGCACCAACTGCCATTTCCCCTTGCACATGCCCAGCTTCTCTCTCTTTTCTGCTAATAGGCTCCCCCTGGTGGCACTTACAGGCTCTCTTTACAGCAGCACTTTCCACAAAAACGAAATGCATATTTAACCCTTGGTGTGTGTGTCTGTTGCAATGACATACACAGGGTTACATTGACCCCCTTAAATACTCTCTCATAATTGGATTCACATGTGTATGTAGGTCAGGGGTCACTGAGCTTACCAAGCCAGTTCCAGTAATTAGTTCTAAAGGTTTTGGAATCAATAAAATGACAACCGTGCCCAAATTTATGCACCTGTCAATTCATCCCACAGGGTTGTTCATTTTTTGCACCTGAGCAACTTCCACCTCCCATTCATTTGCCAATAACTTTATCACTACTCGTCGCAATGAATTGATCTATAGCTTGTTTTTTTTTCCACCACCAAATCCATTTTAACAGGAATATTAAGAAAGAAATAGGAAAAAAATCATTAGTTCAGTTTTTGGCCATTATAGTTTAAAACTAATGCATGCTACCATAATTAGAACCAATGTATTTTATTTGCCCATGTGTCCTGCTTATTACACCATTTCAATTATGTCTCTATCACAATGTATGGCACTGATATTTTATTTGGAAATAAAGGTGCATTTTTTCAATTTGCGTCCATTACTATTTACAAGCTCATAATTTAAAATATTATATTACTATACTCCTTTGACATGCATATTTAAAAAGGTCAGGCCCTTGGGTAACTATTCATGGTTTGTTTGTTTTTATTATTGTAATTTTTTTTATTAAAAACATTTTTGGGGGTAATTTTTGGTGTGGGAGGTAAACGGCTAATTTTAAATGCAAAATAATGTATTTAATAAAAAATGGATGTGGGTGTAGTTTCACTATTTGGCCACAAGATGTCCACAGTCAAAAAGTCCTGGAAGCGTACGATCACTCTTCCAGGAACATGAATGAGGACGGGAATTTTTTTTTAACTCAGAAAAACAGCAGCCTCTGATAAGAGGCTGTCTGTTTTTCTGCGGGGGGCTTCGATCAATGAATGGGAGCTATAATCCCATTCATTGATCACTGGGCTAATGGCCGGCGGCGGGTGCGCGCGCAGCCTATCTGGACGAGAATGTTCGTCCAGATAGGCTTAAAGAGACTCTATAACATCAAAAACATCCCCTGGGGGGTACTCACCTCGGGTGGGGGAAGCCTCGGGATCCTAATGAGGCTTCCCACGCCGTCCTTTGTCCCACGGGGGTCTCGCTGCAGCCCTCCGAACAGCCGGCGACAGACCCGACTGAAAATTCAATATTTACCTTTGCTGGCTCCAACGGGGGCGCTGTGGCTGCTTTCGGCTCCGAAGTAAACGTAAATACCCGATCTGTCGGGTCTGCTCTACTGCGCAGGCGCCGGAAACTTGCGCCTGCTCAGTAGAGCAGACACGACTGCGATCGGGTATTTCCGCCTACTTCTGAGCCGACAGCCGTTAGAGCGCCTGCGCAGGAGCCGGGAAGGTAAATATTGACGTCACCGCTGTACGGGGAGGGCTGCAGCGAGACAAGACAAAATAGACAAGACAGATAACATTTATATTGCGCTTTTCTCCTTGCGGACTCAAAGCGCCAGAGCAGAGCAGCAGCCACTAGGGCGCGCTCTATTGGCAGTAGCAGTGTAAGGGAGACTTGCCAAAGGTCTCCTACTGACTTAGTGCTGGCTTACTGAACAGGCAGAACCGAGATTCGAACCCTGGTCTCCTGTGTCAGAGGCAGAGCCCTTAACCATTACACCATCAGCCAACAGACCCCTGAGGGACGGAGGACGGCGTGGGAAGCCTCATTAGGATCCGCAGGCTTCCCCCACCCGAGGTGAGTACCCCCCAGGGGACGTTTTGACGTTACAGTTCCTCTTTAAGTGGTTAAACAATTATTGCACACTTTCTGTAAATCCAGTAAATTTAATTTCACTTCTCAAATATCACTGTGTGTGTGTGTGTGTGTATCCTATCCTATACAATAAAATGCAAATGTCCTTACGTCATCAACTGAATGGTTGTGTGTCCCTGGCTTTTTTGTACTGAGCATGTGTGCAGCCAGGGCAGTTAGGACACTGACAGTTTGCTGTGTGTGGTTCACAGAGATTCTCATTGCATCGTGGGAAATAACCGCAGCCAATTTCAGCAAAGCTTGGTGTACAGAGGCGCCAGAGTAGAATAAAAACGTTTAAAAACCGTCTAAAAGAGGGGGATGTTTAGGTGGACTTACCTCAAAAATATATAACTCAATTGAGTCACAATATATCAATACAAAAATATTTTATTGAACTCCACTTAGTGCAACGCGTTTCGCAGGTGTGGTCCTGCTTCATCAGGCAAACAGGAGAATAACTCAATGGGTCTAAATGCAGAAGTGAGCGCCTCTGTGCACATACTGCCTGGCATTTTAGGAGCCCTTAACCGTGAGGAGTAGTCTAGAAACCAAATGCCTCAAAATGACCTGTGAATAGGACGTTGGGCCCCTTAGCGCACCTAGGCTGCAAAAAAGTGTCACACGTGATATTTCTGTACTCAGGAGAAGTAGTAGAATGTGTTTTGGGGTGTATTTTTACACATACCCATGCTGGGTGGGAGAAATATCTCTGTAAATGGACAATTGTGTGTAAAAAAAAAAAATCAACAAATTGTAATTTACAGAGATATTTCTCCCACCCAGCATGGGTATGTGTAAAAATACACCCCAAAACACATTCTACTACTTCTCCTGAGTACGGCGATACCACGTGTGGCACTTTTTTGCAGCCTAGTTGCGCTAAGAGGCCCAACGTCCTACGAGTACCTTTAGAATTTCACAGGTCATTTTGAGGCATTTTGTTTCTAGACTACTCCTCACGGTTTAGGGCCCCTAAAATGCCAGGGCATTATAGGAACCCCACAAGTGACCCCATTTTAGAAAGAAGACACCCCAAGGTATTCCGTTAGTAGTATGGGGAGTTCATAGAAGATTTCATTTTTTGTCACAAGTTAGCGGAAATTGATTTTTATTGTTTTTTTCACAAACTTGTGACAAAAAATGAAATCTTCTATGAACTCCCTATACTACTAACGGAATACCTTGGGGTGTCTTCTTTCTAAAATGGGGTCACTTGTAGGGTTCCTATACTGTCCTGGCATTTTAGGGGCCCTAAACCGTGAGGAGTAGTCTAGAAAATAAATGCCTCAAAATGACCTGTGAAATCCTAAAGGTACTCATTGGACTTTGGGCCCCTTAGCGCAGTTAGGGTGCAAAAAAGTGTCACACATGTGGTATCGCCGTACTCAGAAGTAGTATAAAGTGTTTTGGGGTGTATTTTTACACATACCCATGCTGGGTGGGAAAATTATCTCTGTAAATGGACAATTGTGTGTAAAAAAAATCTCATTTACAGAGATATTTCTCCCACCCATCATGAGTATGTGTAACAATACACCCCAAAACACATTATACTATTTCTCCTGAGTAAGGCGATACCACATGTGTGACACTTTTTTTGCAGCCTAAGTGCGCTAAGGGGCCCAAAGTCCTATGAGCACCTTTAGGCTTTACAGGGGTGCTTACAATTTGGCACCCCCCAAAATGCCAGGACAGTAAACACACCCCACAAATGACCCCATTTTGGAAACTAGACACTTCAAGGTATTCAGAGAGGGGCATGGTGAGTCCGTGGCAGATTTCATTTTTTTTGTCACCAGTTAGCAGAAATGGAAACTTTTTTAATTTTGTTTTGTCACAGTGTCATTTTCCACTAACTTGTGCCAAAAAATAAAATCTTCTATGAACTCACCATGCCTCTTAGTGAATACTTTGGGGTGTCTTCTTTCCAAAATGGGGTCATTTGGGGGGTATTTATACTATCCTGGAATTCTAGCACCTCATGAAACCTGACAGGTGCTCAGAAATGAGAGAGATGCTTCAAAATGGGAAATTCACTTTTTGCAACATAGTTTGTAAACGCTATAACTTTTACCCAAACCAATAAATATAAACTGAATGTTGTTGTTTTTTTTATCAAAGACATGTAGCACAATAAATGTGGACAAAAATGTATACAGAAATTTTACTTTATTTGACAAATTTTATCACAGGAAGTTAAAAAAATCATTTTTTTTTTTTTTTGACAAAATTCATGTCTTTTTTGATGAATATAATACAAACTAAAAATCGCAGCAGCAATCAAATAGCACCAAAAGAAATCTGTATTAGTGACAAGAAAAGGAGGTAAAATTCATTTAGATGGTCGCTTGTATGACTGAGCAATAAACCATTAAAGCCGCAGTGGTCTGAATGGAAAAAAGGCTCTGGTCCTTAAGGGGTGAGAAGACTGCGGTCCTTAAGTGGTTAACACCACTTTTACCTACAACAAAGCATTCCATTTGAGGCAGCAGAGTGGTGCAGTGGAAGTGTGCTGGGCCCATAACCCAAGGGTAAATGGATCGAAACCATCCTCTGCTAGGTGTACTTTGGTTTTTACACCTTGCTTTACCACATGGGCCAATCGGTAGCCATAGCCCTGTAAGAGAAAGTGTCATTAGGGCCTTGCTGTAACATAGATAGTAGTGTAAAAATATGGGGAAGCTTCTCTGTTTGCTGTTTTTTTTTTTGTTGTTTTTAAGTGTGGTGTCACAGTTCACAAATCTCTTCAACTACAGGAAAGGCCCAGGAGTAGTCTTAGCTACCGTAATATCTGTTACGGCAGGGCCCTTATAACACTTTCTCTTACAAGGCTATGGAAGCCGTTTTGCCCATGCGATAAAGCAAGGTGCAAAAATGAAATCATACCTAGCAGAGGATGGTTTCAATCCATTAACCTCTGGGTTATGGGCCCAGCACACTTCCACTGCACCACTCTGCTGCCTCAAAGGGAATGCTTTGTTGTAGGTAAAAGTGGAGTTAAACTTCTTGGAGCAGACTTACTTCCTCCCTTCAAAAGACACACATACATCCCCATAAAATCTTGTAGCAGCAACAACTAGTCTCTGTGGCACAATTGATTAGTTGCCCTTGGTGTGTGCGTGTTGCTCAGTTAGAGGCGGAAGTCGCAGAGCTAAATAAGCATCTCGCAACACTGAGACGCATACACAACATGGAGATGAGCTTGGATCTCACGATCCAGACACTGGATGGAATCGGTGAAGATGAGGTGGGTGGAGTAAAGCCGGAGCAAGAAGCAGAGGTAGCCGCTAGTTGGGTCACAGTTAGAAGGGGTAGGGGAAAAAGTGGCAGGGAGGCTAGTCCTGAGTTGTCCCTCACTAATAAGTATGCTTGTTTGCGTAATATTGGGGAGGATGATTCAGGAGTAGCAATGCTGCAGCAGGATGTGCTCCTTAGCAACCAAGGGGCAGACTGCTGTAACGAGAAAGGGAATAGGAGTGCAGCTAAGGCTAGACAGGTACTGGTGGTAGGGGATTCAATTATTAGGCGCACAGATAGGGTAATCTGTTGAAGAAACCGTGAATGCCGTACAGTCTGTTGCCTCCCGGGTGCTCGGGTTCGGCATGTAGCGGAAAGAATTGACAGATTATTGGGTGGGGCTGGGGAAGACCCAGCTGTCATGGTACACATTGGCACCAATGACAAAGTTAGTGGGAGATGGAAGGTCCTCAAAAATGATTTTCAGGTACTTGGAGATAAACTTAAAGCAAGGACCTCCAAGGTGGTGTTCTCTGAAATACTGCCAGTGCCACGCGCTACATCTGAGAGACAGAGGGAGCTTAGGGAGTTAAATAAGTGGCTGAGAAATTGGTGTAGGAAGGAAGGGTTTGGGTTCCTGGAGAACTGGGCAGACTTTGCAGTCGGCTACAGGTTCTACAGCAGGGATGGGCTGCACCTTAATGGGGAGGGTGCAGCTGCATTGGGGGAGAAGATGGCTAAACGGTTGGAGGAGATTTTAAACTAGGATCTGGGGGGAGGCGGGAGGATAAAGTCTCAATATGTAGACAAGATAAGGTAAAAAGACAGTGGGAGCCTAACATTATGGGGGGTGGAGAGGGGGGTGGGGACAGTGTAAAGATTAAAGAGGTTGGTAAAACTTCAAGTAGCCCATTTCGTGTAAACAAAATTGGTAAATGTGTTGGTAAAAATATAAAGTGCATGGTAACCAATGCTCGGAGCCTTGCAAATAAAATAGACAAACTAGAGTTCATTCTGAATGACAAAGGCTATGACATTGTGGGAATAACCGAGACATGGATGGATAAAAGCCATGACTGGATAGCTAATTTAAAAGGATACAATGTGTTTAGGAGGGATAGAACAGGGAAAAAAGGTGGAGGGGTTTGTCTTTGTTAAGAATTCTTTTACAGCTGTCCTCAACGATGAGATGGAGGAAGATTGCGAAGATGTGGAGTCCGTTTGGGTAAATATTCATGGTGGAAATAAAAGTTGCCAATTGCTTATTGGGGTATGCTACAGACCACCTCTTATTAATGAAGCTTCAGAACTGCGATTACTACAGCAGATTGAAAAAGCTGCAAGTAAAAATGAGGTCATAATTATGGGCGACTTCAACTTTCCAGACATTGACTGGAGTATTGAGGCTACCCATTCTGGTAAAAGCAGCATATTTCTGGCAGCACTACAGGACAATTACTTGACTCAAATGGTAACGGAACCAACTAGGGGGAATGCGTTACTGGATTTGATCATTTCTAATAGACCAGATAATGTATCAAATGTGCAGGTTCAAGAACATTTGGGAAATAGTGATCACAACATGATAACGTTTGATCTGGTGACTGATAGGCCACGGGACAGCGGGACCACTAAAACTGTGAATTTTAGAAAAGCAAAGTTCAATCAAATTAGGCAGGCACTAAGTTTGGTGAACTGGGATAATGTACTACAAGGGAAATGGCAAGCTGGTAATGTACACTGAAGGGAAATGGCAAGCTTTTAAACGTATTCTCAATCAATATTGTAGTATGTATATCCCATATGGAAACAAAATGTCTAGGAATAAAAAAAAGGCCTCTATGGATGAATAGAAAGGTTAGGGATAAAATGAAGAGGAAAAAGAATGCCTATAAGGTCCTAAAACAGGAGGGGACTGAGGCTGCACTAAGCAATTATAAGGAGTGCAATACAAATTGTAAAAAAGAAATTAGACTGGCAAAGATCGAAACTGAAAATCAAATCGCTAGGAATATCAAATCTAACCCAAAAAAGTTTTACAAGTACATCAACTCTAAAAAAAGAAAGATTGACTGTATAGGAATCCTAAAGGATGAGGGTGGGAACTCAATGGTGGATGACCAAGGTAAGGCAGAGTTATTAAATGCTTTCTTTGCTTCTGTCTTCACAAAGGAAACAGCACTGTTGCAAATTACAGAGGCAGAAGAGTCTCAATCTTCTAACTGTAATATTAAATACTTAACGCAGGAAGAAGTAAAGGCAAAACTAAATAAATTAAAAATAGTCAAGGCACCTGGCCCGGATGGCATGCATCCTCGGGTCCTAAGAGAATTAAGTTCAGTTATAGCTAAGCCACTTTATCTTATCTTTTGTGACTCTCTTGCAACTAGCAGAGTCCCAGTGGATTGGCGTACAGCCCACGTTTTCCCATTATTTAAGAAGGGCAAAAAATCTGATCCAGGAAATTATAGACCTGTAAGCTTAACATCAGTTGTATGCAAACTATTTGAGGGGTTACTAAGAGATACTATACATGACTTCATAGTAGAAAATAATCTTATTTCTCAGCATCAACATGGGTTTACTAAAGACAGGTCCTGTTTGAATAACATGCTCAGCTTTTATGAGGTAGTGAATGCTCATATGGATATTGGGAATGCTGTAGATGTGATATACTTGGACTTTGCAAAGGCCTTCGACACTGTTCCCCACAGAAGTCTGGTGCAAAAGTTGAGGATGCAAGGACTGGGGAAGAGTCTGTGTTCATGGATAGGGAACTGGCTAATGGACAGAAAACAAAGAGTTGTGGTCAATGGATCGTACTCAAAATGGGAGACTGTTAGCAGTGGGGTCCCACAGGGGTCTGTACTGGGTCCAGTGCTCTTCAATTTATTTATTAATGACCTAGTAGATGCAGTAGTGAGCAATGTTGCTATTTTTGCAGATGATACAAAATTGTGCAGAATCATCAACTCTCAGGAAGATAGTGTCATATTGCAACAGGATCTGGATAGGATGGCTATATGGGCACATACATGGCAGATGAAATTCAATGTTGACAAATGTAAAGTCATGCATTTTGGTCGTACCAATGGTCTAGCACCATACAAAATAAATGGGATACAGTTGGGAACATCAAACTTGGAGAAGGACTTAGGAGTACTCATCGACAACAAGTTAAATAATCGTACTCAATGCCAAGCCGCTGCAGCTAAAGCTAACAAAATTTTAGGATGCATTAAAAGGGAAATAAAAACTCGAGATGCTAGCATAATATTGCCCCTGTTTAACTCTCTAGTAAGGCCACATCTGGAATATGGAATTCAGTTCTGGGCACCACATCACAAAAAAGATATTGCAGTTTTAGGGCAGGTGCAGAGACGAGCTACAAAATTGATACGTGGGATGGAAGGTCTCGCTTACCAAGAAAGGTTAGATAAACTGGGTTTATTTAGTCTAGAGAAAAGACGCCTTTGATGTATTTATACATGTTAATTAGATCTCCTCTGAGGGCAATATAATAGCTTGGCGGATGAGCTTTTTGTCCCTAGGCCTTCTCAAAGGACTAGAGGACATGAGCTGCGCATGGAGGAAAAACGTTTTAGCCATTTATTTAGGAAAGGGTTCTTTACAGTAAGAGTGGTTAAGATGTGGAATGCATTGCCACAGGAAGTCGTTATGGCAAACTCTATACCTGCATTTAAAGGGGGCTTAGATGCTTTCCTTGCGTTGAAAGACATCCATGGCTACAATTACTAGATTATGCTTAATGATGTTGATCCAGGGATTTTATCTGATTGCCATCTGGAGTCAGGAAGGAATTTTTCCCTTTTGGGGCTAATTGGGCCATGCCTTGTGGGGGTTTTTTCGCCTTTCTCTGGATCAACAGGATAAAAAACAAGGGCCCCAATAGTGTAATATGTACTGGTAAATGGTTACTAGATAGAGTAAATATTAATACTCACAAACCAGGGTTACCATTAGGCAACCACTGTAAAGGCAGGTGGGGAGATTTTCCTGACCGCACTCAGGAATAAGAAGTCTCTCTCTAGATGAGAAAAAGGGGGTTCAACCCTCCACCCAGGGTGGACTCAATATTATAACTACGATCAGAGAAAGAACATGTGTGCATCAACCAAGTGAACCTGACAAATCTGGCTTTGCAAATTTGGCCTATTGGCTAATCACGAGACATTGCTCATGCAAATAAGCATTTGCTTTCGCATGCCTAAATATGCAGGGTCAAAACCAAAAACCGCAAAACAATCGCCCTGCGGGAATTAGTTCATGCTATACAGCACTATCCAGGGGCGCCACGAGGAGGCTTCCCATTGCCCCCATACAACCGGGGGGCCGCGGGGGTCCCAGGCACTCTCACCGCCTGGAACCCACACAGCGGCACCCCGGAGGCGGAGGCTGGGGGGTGCAGGCGATCTCCCCAGCGTGGCCAGCGCCGGGAAGAGCCGCCCGCACACACCTCCCAAGATTAAAAACAGGCACTTACCTCAACGTCCATTGCGTTTTGCTGTATGCGCATAACCTGGGCGCGACACATAAGGGGCGGACAGGTGCAAATAGCCTGCTCCAGGGCTCTCACCTCCTAAAACAAGCCACTCACTACCTGCCCTCAGAAAAAAGAAATGCAATGCTAACTACGATCAGAGAAAGAACATGTGTGCATCAACCAAGTGAACCTGACAAATCTGGCTTTGCAAATTTGGCCTATTGGCTAATCACGAGACATTAGGCATGCAAAAGCAAATGCTTATTTGCATGAGCAAATATGCAGGGTCAAAACCAAAAACCGCAAAACAATCGCCCTGCGGGAATTAGTTCATGCTATACAGCACTATCCAGGGGCGCCACGAGGAGGCTTCCCATTGCCCCCATACAACCGGGGGGCCGCGGGGGTCCCAGGCACTCTCACCGCCTGGAACCCACACAGCGGCACCCCGGAGGCGGAGGCTGGGGGGTGCAGGCGATCTCCCCAGCGTGGCCAGCGCCGGGAAGAGCCGCCCGCACACACCTCCCAAGATTAAAAACAGGCACTTACCTCAACGTCCATTGCGTTCTGCTGTATGCGCATAACCTGGGCGCGACACATAAGGGGCGGACAGGTGCAAATAGCCTGCTCCAGGGCTCTCACCTCCTAAAACAAGCCACTCACTACCTGCCCTCAGAAAAAAGAAATGCAATGCTAACTACGATCAGAGAAAGAACATGTGTGCATCAACCAAGTGAACCTGACAAATCTGGCTTTGCAAATTTGGCCTATTGGCTAATCACGAGACATTGCTCATGCAAATAAGCATTTGCTTTCGCATGCCTAAATATGCAGGGTCAAAACCAAAAACCGCAAAACAATCGCCCTGCGGGAATTAGTTCATGCTATACAGCACTATCCAGGGGCGCCACGAGGAGGCTTCCCATTGCCCCCATACAACCGGGGGGCCGCGGGGGTCCCAGGCACTCTCACCGCCTGGAACCCACACAGCGGCAAAGTTTCTCTGATTATAGTTAGGACTCAATATTATGCAGGAGAACAGAGGCGCCAAAAGGATAAAAGGAAGCTAAATGAGCTTAAAAACCAAATTCTTGGTAAATAGAGGAGGTAGTGGTGGACTTACCTCCTCCAAGTAGACACACAACGACTGCTCTGACAGAGGTGCCTGGCTCTTCTACTGACCACATATACTATTGCTCCGCTGTTATTGCCTGATGAAGCGGGATCAAACCTGCGAAACGCGTTGCATATTTGGAGTTCATAAATAAAATATATTGACTGTGTTTACTACAGTCGTTGTGTGTCTACTTGGAGGAGGTAAGTCCACCACTACCTCCTTTATTTACCAAGAATTTGGTTTTTAAGCTCATTTAGCTTCCTTTTATCCTTTTGGCGCCTCTGTTCTCCTGCATAATCTGGATCAACAGGGGTATGTGGGGGACGGGCTGGAGTTGTACTTTGTACTGGTTGAACTCGATGGACGTATGTCTTTTTTCAACCAAAGTAACTATGTAACATTCGGCTGTTAACCAAAAGGTTGGTTGTTTCAAGCCCACCCAGGGATGGCTTTGTGTTTTGTGAAGAGAACTAATGTACCCTTCTTAAACTTGAAGATTGTATACAAATGTAAGCAGACTGCAGAGTGGTGCAACAGGAGTGTGCTGGGCCCATAACCCAGAGGTTGATGGATCAAAACCATCCTCTGCTAGGTATGATTTCATTTTTGCACCTCGCTTTATCGCATGGGCAAAACGGTTTCCATAGCCCTGTAAGAGAAAGTGTAAAAAGGGCCCTGCCGTAACATAGATATTCCGGTAGCTAAGACTACTCCTGGGCTTTTCTTGTGGTTGAAGAGATGAGTGAACTGTGACACCACACTTAAAAATAAAAAACCAGCAAAGCTTCCCCATATTGGAGCATTGGATTTGGTAAAGTCTTAAGCCAATGTATTGACTCACCACACAGCCCTGCATCCAGCATGTGTCTCGTATAACTGTCTGTAAGTAAGCTTTAGGTTAGCAGGAATGGTTGCAAGGCTACCTAGCTTTTCATCCTTCCCACCCTTGCCCTGGAATCTTCCAGACTTCAAAGTGCTGTCTTTTGCTGTGTGTGTGGTTGTTGGTATAGTGGTGAGCATAGCTGCCCTGCAAGCAGTGGACCTGGGTTGGATTCCCGGCCAAGGTATGTGAGCTTGCTTTTGACATACTACAAATCCCTGCAAGAAAAATCCCTGCAAGACCAGAGAGAGAGGTGGTGGTATGTTGTTAGCTTCTAAAACGGGATAAGAAATAAGAAACCTTGAAAAGACCATTTCCGGTTTTCAATTCGGATATCCGAATCCAGCCGGATACTAGGGTCGGATACCCGAATTCAGTTCGGGTATAAATATGTCAAATTCGGATATCTGAATACCCGGATCCGGATCAATTCGGGTATTAAAAAGTACTACCCGAGCATCCCTGGTTTTAGAATACATTTTGGTGGATCTTAAAGAGAATCTGTATTGTTAAAATCGCTCAAAAGTAAACATACCAGTGCGTTAGGGGACATCTCCTATTACCCTCTGTCACAATTTCGCCGCTCCTCGCCGCATTAAAAGTGGTTAAAAACAGTTTTTAAAAGTTTGTTTATAAACAAACAAAATGGCCACCAAAACAGGAAGTAGGTTGATGTACAGTATGTCCACACATAGAAAATACATCCATACACAAGCAGGCTGTATACAGCCTTCCTTTTGAATCTCAAGAGATCATTTGTGTGTTTCTTTCCCCCATGCACTGAAGTTTCAGGCTGCTCTTTTCTTCCTGCAAACAGCTTTGCCCTTGTTTGTAATTCCTCAGTATGTGAAAGCCCAGCCAGCTCAGAGGACGATTTATCCAGCTTGTAAAAGATAAGAGAGAAGAGAGAAGCTGCTCTAATCCTAAATAACACACAGGCAGTCTGCATAAAGGGGAGTTCATAGCAGAACCACAACACTGAAGAACTTGGCAGCCTTCCAGACACAGGCCGACAAGTCTGACAGGGGAAAGATACATTGATTTATTACAGAGACTGTGTTAGTAGAAAGTGCTGCAGTTAGCCAGAACACATTAGAATAGCTTTTGGAACTTGTAGGATGATAAAAAACAGGATGCAATTTTTGTTACGGAGTCTCTTTAAAGCTTGGACACACATCACATAAAAAAGAGGTACAGACAAACTCAATCCAACAGTCATTTTCAAAATTATGATCAAATTGGGGAAAGTTTTAGCAAAACTACAAGAGACATATGTGGTAACTTTTTAACCGTGATAAGTAGTAGAATAGAGTTTAGAGAGTTTTAGGGTTGAGGCCCATGTCTTGTGTATTCTTTTTAGTCACAAACTGAATCAAAGGCAATTCAATGTTTGTCACTTTTTCATTTTAAAAGTCTTTTATTTTGGTACAGAATATGCAGAGTATGAAAAAAACATATGGTTACCTTAGGAACTTGGCTTTTTAAATATGTATGCCATGAGTGTATATTACTATTTTTGCAAATAAGGTCTTCTAATCATCAATAGTGTACAATGAGAAAACAGAGAAAATATGCCTTTATTTCCAAATACAATATTGTCACCATACATTGTGCTAGGAACATAATCTAAACCTTGTTATAACCAGGATGAAAAAGCAAATACAATTTGTGGGTTTAAAGTGGATCCGAGGTGAACTTTTACACATTGCATAATTGTGTTCCTTTCCTATTGTTTATAGGGCATTCCTCAATCCAAACACTTTTGTTTTTGTTTTAATACTCTAATTCCCTATAAACTAAAAAAGCCATGCCCACAGGTTTTCAGAGAGCCTTGGCAGTAGCAAGGGCTCATGGGAGCTCAGTCTGAGCAGGAGGAGGGGGAGGTGTTACTAGCCATTGATTTCAGAGGCATGGGGAGGAGAGGGGATTAGGCTGATGGCTCAAGATACAGATAAGCCTGCCTCTGTGTAATGTTTACAAACAACATGGCTGCTGTCATTGTATCACAGGAATAAATAATCATATTATATTAAAACTGTTTGCAGCTAGATTTGCTGTGTAAACCATATAAAAAGCTATATATTCAAGTTACTTGTTATAGTTAGTTTTTCATCTCGGATCCGCTTTAACCTATAGTTAGCACTATTTATTGTACAGCTATAATGGATATAAATGGAGAAATATCTTGTTGTTCAGTTTTTTTCCCCTTTTCCCTTTAAAATGCATTGAAAAAAAGGCAATTACTAAACAAAATTATCACACACTAAAAGCCTAATTTGTCCTGAAACAAAAAAATATATAGATCATTTAGGTGTGATTAGTAGAGATGGGCCGAACGGTTTCAGGCAAACTTCGGGTGGTTCGCGTTCGCCTGTGAATGCGAACTTTCCCAGAAGTTCGCTTCGCCCCATAATGCTCTACTGAGCAGAACTTTGACCCTCTACTTCAGTCAGCAGGCACATTGTTGCCAATCAGACTGCACTCACTCCTGGAGCCCCACCCCCCCTTATAAAAGGCAAGGTCCTTGTGCCGTTTTACTCACTAGTCTGCCTGCACTAATTAGTTAAGGGACAGCTGCTGGCAGACTCTGCTAGGGAGAGTTTAGTTAGGCTCTTATAGGCTTGTTCCTAGCTAATTGTTATTACTTTCCTCCCGGAGGGAGGAGGGTCTCCTCTTCCAGGGAATTGTAGAATTTCAAAAGCCAGCTTATATACCTTGGCCAGGAATTGAATCCAGGTCTGAGTGCTTGGTAGTCAGCTCTCTTAACCGCTATACCACCACCAACACTACATGCTGAAGGCAGCCTAGCATTACCATTATGATATATCCTAGAGAAAAATGAGCTTGCTTAAAGATTTGTAGACTTTTAAAAGCCAGCTTACATACCTTGGCTTGGAATTGAACCCAGGTCTGAGTGCATGGTAGATAGTGCTCTTAACCGCTTTACCACCACCAACACTACATTCTGAAACCAGCCTAGCATGTACCATTATGATATATACTAGAGAAAAGTGATATGCTTAAGGATGTGTAGCATGTCAAAAGCCAACTCACATTGGCCAGGAATAGAACACAGTCTCTGTGGCACAATTGGTTAGCGTGTTTGGCTGTTAACTAAAAGGTTGGTGGTTCAACCCCATCCAGGTATGGCCTTGCCTTTTGTGTTCAACAGTTGTCCAAAGAGAACCCCAGACAGCCAGGTAGATTCATCTATCTCTCTCTCTCTCTCTCTCTCTCTCTCTCTCTCTCTCTCTCTCTCTCTCTCTCTCTCGTAGGGATAGTCACCGCTTTCCGCGGAATTGGATTTTCCGCAATTTTGGGTGGATATTGGTCATTCCATTCCGTTTGGTCGGAATGGAATTGCTTTTTCAATCCGGCAGAATTCCGAAATTGCCTGTGGAATTCTGCTGGTATCTGTTGATGCCATTGAAGTGAATTTTCAGCTTTAAACCATCAAGTCCTAGAGAGAGAGAGAGAGCAAGTTCATTTTTCTCTTGGGTATATCACAATGGTACATGCTAGGCTGCCTTCAGCATGTAGTGTTGGTGGTGGTATAGCAGTTAAGAGAGCGGACTACCAAGCACTCAGACCTGGGTTCAATTCCCGGCCAAGACCTGGGTTCAATTCCCGGCCAAGGTATGTAAGCTGGCTTTTAAAAGCCTACAAATCTTTAAGCAAGCTCATTTTTCTCTAGCATATATCAATGGTACATGCTAGGCTGCCTTCAGCATGTAGTGTTGGTGGTGGTATAGCGGTTAAGAGAGCTGACTGCCAAGCACTCAGACCTGGGTTCAATTCCTGGCCAAGGTATATAAACTGGCTTTTGAAATTCTACAATTCCCTGGAAGATGAGACCCTCCATGAGGAGGGAGTGAGGCATACACTGCCTGATGTTGTAAAGCAGTGTAGGCCTGTAATTGAACATTGAATGAGATTTGTGAACATAAAATAGGGGTTTATGTGAAATGTAGATTTTTGCCTGGGACTTTTGATGTGTATTTCACTCAATCATGTCTGCCTCCAGGTATTAGATCACTTGAAACATATTGGCCAGCACAAGTGTTTCTAGTTTTCCAAGTTCGCCTCCCCATTGAAGTCTATTGCGGTTCGCGAAACTTTTTCGCGAACCGAACCTTCAGCGGAGGTTCGCGACCGAAAATCGGAGGTTCAGCCCATCTTTAGTGATTAGTAGTAATAAAGTTTTTGGCGAATGAATGGGAGTGCTGATATGTGAAAATTTGTTTGGTCCTGAAGTGGTTAAGTTCTGATCTCATCTTTGCAACTTCCACAATAGCAAGGTTCTGCTTTCATCCTCTTTATTCACCCCTTCTCATACTATCATACAGGTCTACTTCCTTCCCAACCTTTTGTTCAGCAAATGCAACCGAATGCTGGGAATACTTTTTTCAACCAAAATAACTATGTACTCCATGAGGTTTGGGGTTTTGTTTTTTTGTTGGTTTGTTTTTTTGAGGGGGGAGGGGGGCTCTCGATAGATAATGTCTATCAGGTCTGATCTGATTTTGATCGTTTTTCTGATCAATTTTCTCATACAAGTGAACTGAAATCAATCAGAAAATTGACTGCTGAAAAAAAAACACTGCTGAAAAAACTCAGTGCATTCCCAGCATAAAACTTACTTATGAATATATGCTGGTCTGAAGAAGCAAACACTCTTATTATTCAACATCCTACTGTGCACAGCTTGTCTTTACCTATTATTTCAATCCTGTATAACTTTGTATTCTAAAATTTAAAAGGGCAGCTCTGTCCTCTAGAGTTCCTTTTACTGCTGTGTAATTTAACCACTTGCCGACCGCACACTCATACTGTGCGGCGGCAAAGTGGTAGCTGGAGGACCAGCGACGCACATCTGCGTCGCCAGGTGCCTCCCTAATTAATCAGGAAAGGCCGCTCGCGCGAGCGGCCGTTTCCTGTTAGATCACGGAGCGGGTCTCCGTGAATAGCCTGCTAGCCGCTGATCGCGGCTCGCAGACTAAATGTAAATGCAGGAGACTTTTGTCTCCTTTGTTTACATTGAACGGCGCTGCTGCTACAGCAGCGCCGTAAGGCAGATCAGCGATCCCCGGCCAATCAGCGGCCGGGTATTGCCGCCATGTGACAGAGGAAAGCCTGTCACAGGCTGCACAGGACGGATAGCGTCCTGTGCAGCCCAGATCACCAGGGGTGAGAGGAAGGAGAGGGAGGGGGGGGAATTTTGCGCGGAGGGGGGCTTTGAGGTGCCCTCCCGCAACACCCAGGCAGGCAGGAGCGATCAGACCCCCCCTGCACATCATCCCCATAGGGGGGGATCTGATCGCTCTGCCTGCAATCTGATCTGTGCTGGAGGCTGCAGAGCCCACCCAGCACAGATCATTAAAAAACATGCTGGTCTTTAAGGGGGGAGTAAAGGCTGGGTCTTCAAGTAGTTAAGTACATAGTCTCATTGGCTGATCTGTTGAGATACCTGTATCCCACCATTATTTATGCAACTATGTTTACTGACTATTCTAAAAAGCAGAGTGTGGTTTTAAAACTGCAACTGTGACAGTATGATGCAATGTTATAAAATCAGTCCGTTATCAGAATCAGTCCGACAATAATTTAAGCTGTGCAGAGGTTGTGGACGAGCCATGCTAGTTGAGACTTCATATTTTCTATATCCAGCATTTAGAAGGTGTAGGGGATACCATATTTAATAAGCAAGGCTTTCATCAAAATATTTTAAAGTTTATTTTCCATGTTCAGTGTTTCAAAGTCAGTTACAGTAGAATCCCTTTATAGTAAACTCCAAGGGACCAGGGATATTGGTTAACTGTATCAAAAGTTTACTATATCAGAATTGGTCATATATTGTATATTTTTATACAGATGCATTTGATGGGACCTGAGGACTGAGTTTACTATATCCAGAGGCTTACTATATCAGAGTTTACTACAATGAGATTCTACTATAATAGTTTTCTTTTAATGCAATTTACAGGAGTTTTTTTGTTTATAAATGTGCCTTCTTATTTTGCAGAGTGTTTTTTGAAGTTGCCAAGCTTCCACCTCTTGACATGAGGCTAGAAGAATTGCAGAGTTAACTACCTTCCTGGACAACCTGCTTGTATGATATGTATATAGAATGTAAATACAATTGTTTTTATATATTGTAGATATGAATAGCTTGTTTTGTATGTGTAAAATATTATGTACCGGTAAATGGATTCAGTAAAAACACATGTATTAAATGTAAAGAATAAATGTAAATGTCCTCTTGAGAAAATGTGAAAAAATTGTGTTTATGTAGGTTATATTTATATATATATATATATATATATATATATATATATATATATATATATATATATATATATATATATATATATATTCTGCTCTTACTTCTTGCCTGTAGCTCACGGGTTTTGCTAGCATTATGTCTTTGGGCCTATTACCCATCTAACATCTGTAGACGTGGGATTAAGAGTCTTTATTTTGGACTTCTAATAATGCCTGTGAGGTGAGGAACTGGGAAATGTAATAGGAAATGTTATTTCTAAATGGTGTGTTTTTATGTACAAAATAAAGAAAAGTAAAATACTGAACATTAAGGGTGGGAACATGGCAAAATTGATCTTTTCGTTATACAAAGTTTTTTTTTTTATTGTAAATTGTGACAGATAAGATGGACAGTTCACTACAAATTATTCGGATACACAGCTCATTGTACAAATGTGGAACAATGAAAGAGAGGTAACATCATTATACTTAACAGGGCAAGTCATTAATCAGGAGGAGAGCCCGTTATCTGACATTTACACAAACCTTAGGGTAGTCATTAAGGGGGGTGAGCCCAGTTACTAAAACCGGCGGGACCAGATGGCCATATGGCCACCCGCCAGTGTAGGAATATCGTCTGGTTTGACTTGTAGTTGGTTTCCAAGAAGAGAAATGGCTAGAAGTAATAACCTTTAACCTTAACTTATAGAACATAAGGAACAGACATATCTAATAATGCCTAGACCTTGGTTTGTTTGTTAACGACAGACTCTGATGTCATCATTGAGTGCAGAGAAGAAAATTACATATACATAAGCCAGGGGTTTATAACCAAGATTTAGGGATAATGTAGTGTTCAGATTTAGCTCCTATCTAGCTCTGATCTTTTGCTCCAGTTGGATGTTTGTATTTCGACATGTACTATCCGCTACCTGTTCAAAGTTTTCCTGGGATTTCCAGTTCGAAGAGATTGTATAAAGTGTGTTCAGGATGAGATGGGAATTAATGGGTTGTAGATTGGGAGGAATTTTATCTATCAACAAATTTTATCAACAAAGCTAAAGAAGGGCATAATTTGAAGCCAAGAAGGCATGTTCTGCTAATATGAGAATCTACTTCTGTCCAAAGTGGTGAGACCTTAGGACAGCTCCAAAACATATGTAGGCAGGTACCGGTGTCAGCGTTGCATTTCCAGCTAGTCGGAGAGGCATTAGGTGCAAATGAGGCAATCTTCCTCGGAGTTATGTACCATCTATAGAGAATCTTATGGGACATTTCCCAGTGTGAGTTACATTTGGACAGTCTAGAGATCATGTTGTTGGATTTGGTTAGTTGAGGTACCGAGATATCTCTATGAAGATCCGTAGATCAAATTTTGGAGTATCGTAGTAATGGTGAAGTCTTGCATGTTCTAATTGCTTCATACCAGACAGAAATGCTACCTTTATAATTGCATTTAAAGTTAAAGAGGAACTGTCAGGCTGCAAACGCTAATTTAAACCTCTATTCTGCCTGTGTTAAACAGTTTAGAAGGAAGCCAAAAAGGCAATACTGAAGTTAAAAGTCCATTCCTGCAAATTGCAATGATAGTCTGAGATCTGCAGATCATCATACACACATGATTTAACTGACATTCATCTGCAGATCAGATCCACCAGGATGGATTTTCAGATCTGCAGATGAATGTCAGTTAAATCATGTGTGTATGATGATCTGCAGATCTCATAGACTATCATTGCGATTTGCAGGAATGGATTTTTGGCAGGAACAGATCTTTTGCAGATACTGATCTTTTGTGTCTGTACAGCATCTGTGTGTGCAGCATCTTGCAAAGATTTTTTTCTGATGTGGAGTTCAGCTCCAAAGAAAAGACTGTGTAGAGTATGGCTCTCATATTACATGAAGGGTGGTAAGATTGGTCTGTGATCTTTCATTTTCCAAAGACTATAGTCTGATGTGTGTATGAGCCTTAAGGCAGCCTCCTGTGCACTCGTCTCCTGCTGTGTATCATGCCTGTAGTGGTCCCCTCCCCCTTCCCCTTCAACAATCACACTACCCGAATTTAGTGGATTTAAACTCTTGCACAGGACAGAAGTAAAACAAAGAAACGCACCCTGTATTTAGAGAGTTTAGCCAGTCTAATCTGAAATCTTCTTGTGTCACATGACTGCCATTTCAGATAGGGCAAATAAACTCATTTGAAAGCACCTAATGTTAACAATATGTCTGCTTCCAAGAAAGCAGGCAGTAAAAACATTGCAGATTTATTGCAGGATTTGTATCAGCTGTAACAAAGAAATGCTTTTCTTTAAAGGTTATTATGCTGTTGTGTATCTTTCAGAGCACAGAGAAAGTTCTGAGTTCAGGTCTGCATAAAAATGGACCTGAGCACCATTCTGAAACAATCTCCCTGATGCTAGGTACACACAATAAAATATATAATTATCTGACAGATTTACTGTCAGATCGACTATTCCCAACATGTCTGATCTGATTTTAGCACTATTTCCTATAGAAGTGAACAGAAAATCGGAAATCAGATCGGACATGTTGGAAACTGTTAATCTAACAGTAAATCTGTCAGAAAATTGCATTGTGTATACTTAGAAGGTACATTGGCTTGCCTCCTCATCCTCCTTTTTATCCTGTAAGCAGAGTTGCATCGGCCCTGCATCCCCCCCCCCCCCTCGCACCCCACCTGGCTGCTTTTTCATGCCACTAGGCTGGAAAAGATTTATGGGAAGAACACTGCAGTATGTGGTAAGTAAAGAGTTGGTTTGGGGGGAGACGGAATTGGCTGCTTAATGAACTGAAGGATTTGAGTTGGTGGTTTGCGAAAAGATCAGAGAAGGATATACCCAGTTGATTCCATACCGACAGGTTTAGGTCTGGTGTGAAATATCTGAGGACTCTTAAATTAGTCTGAATTACAGTGGAGTTACATTTGGGTGGGAGTTGTTTAAAAAAAGCTTTCCCAGGCTTTTAATGAAGCTTGTTTGGAAGGATATGGATTTA
Organism: Hyperolius riggenbachi; assembly: GCF_040937935.1. Classification (NCBI taxonomy): domain Eukaryota; kingdom Metazoa; phylum Chordata; class Amphibia; order Anura; family Hyperoliidae; genus Hyperolius; species Hyperolius riggenbachi. The sequence continues at coordinate 179,273,045 of NC_090653.1, read as the reverse complement.
GGGGGAGTTTTGCCCCCATTATAAAGCTAGTTAGTAAGTCCCTCATGTTTGGCAAAATTGGATCTTAATAATATTTTTGTATCAATATTATAAATTTTCAGTTTTACAAAAGCCATTTTGCAAAAAAGGTCACTTTCAAAGTTTACAGTACACTTGATGCTGTTCACACGCTTTGCAAAGCTGTCATGAAAATGATCATTTACATAATTCCTAAAAGAACCCTGATTCCAAACTCCTCCTCTCTCCAACCTATCCCATTTTCTCTCTCCTAGTTAACTTCAGAATTATTGCGGTGAGTTCCAGTTACACTTAACTAATGCTTTTCAGAGTTCAAGGGAACCAAGCATTCTGCTACGTACCGCGATCATTCAAACGGATTGACCATTTTGAACGAAACTTGGTATAAAGATCCCTTACTACCTGGGATGATATGTTCTGGGGGTCTCGCTGCACACCTTGGCGGAGCTACAAACACCCAATCAGATTTCACCCATTCATGTCAATGGTAAAAAATGTAAAAGGCTGCCATTCTCAGTATTCAAGCCAGAGTCCCCACAGTTGGTCACTTGGTAACTGAAGTTACAAATCCAGGAAAAGTGGGTGGAGCATAAAACAGCCAATCAAATTTCAGCCATTAATTTTTAATGGGAAAATCTCATACTATACATACAATCTCACACTTGGTACACTTGGTCACTGGGTGAATGAGATTAAGATTCAGGAAAGTGGGTGGAGCCTACAGCAGTGGCTGGATGGTGTACTGGTTAAGGGCTCTGCCTCTGACATGGGAGACCTGGGTTCGAATCTCGGCTCTGCCTGTTCAGTAAGCCAGTAATTCAGTAAGGAGTTCATTGGGCAAGACTCCCTAACACTGCTACTGCCTACTGAGTGCGCTCTAGTGGCTGCCTCGCAAGCGCTTTGAGTCCGACAGGAGAAAGGCGCTATACAAATACTGCCATTATTATTATTACAATAGCCAATTAAAATTCACCTATTGTTTTTTAAGGGGAATATTTAAACTGCTGCCATTCTTATGCTGGGCATACACTGTGAGATAATGTGCCAGAATCGAGCCAGCGCGTCACCGCTCGTCCGTGCGGATCAATTCCCGCTCGTCACTTCCTTATCAGAACTTCGTTTTTGCCCATTGTCCGCCCGTGGGGATCGAGCCGGGAATCGAGCCACACGGTGATCGGACACGTCGGAAATTATCAATCAAGCCATCAGCGGCTCAATTGTTAAGAAAATACACCGCCGTGTATGCCCAGCATAACACTGTTAATGGCAGAGGCTTCAAACTTGCTACAGTCGGTCATTGGGTGACTGGGGTCCAAATTCACTAGAGGGGCGGGGCACAAACAGCCAATCAGATTTCCTTGGTGGATAAACTGCTTCCATTCACACATTTTTGATGCCAGGAACCTGAGAGCTCACAAATTTGGTCATTGAGTGACTGGGTATCAAGGTTTCAAAAAGTGGGCAGAGCCAAAACCAAATTTCAATAGGAAAATATAAACTGCAGCCATTCTTACACTGTTAATAGCAGATGCCTCAAACCTGGTACAGTGGGTAACTGGGGGTTCAAATACAGAAAGGGGGTGGAACCACAAACAGCCAATCAGATTTGTTTAATTTCAATGGGAATATATAGGTAGAAAAAAAAACGTTTTGTAAGAAATAATACCTTTTAATGGCTAACTAATAGAGTTAAATGATGCAAGCTTTCTGGGATCTAGTCCCCTTCTTCAGGCATATTTCCAGATGTAAGCTGAAGTAAAACACTGATGCAGATAAATGGTAAACACGAAGATGACAGTTGTGTTGGTTACTGTTTATCCGTTAGGTGTCAGGTGATCAGCAGGCTGGAGCCAGTGAGTTAGTGCAACCATACATGAAATCTAGCAGGTTTCTGAAGATCATGAAGCCAAATCAATCATGTTACATAAGGTGTCATGAATCCTGTTCCACAATTTAAACCTTCTGTTAATGTCTTGAACATTTTCATAAATTTGTACTCAGAAACTTTTCTTGATTGATCATTTTTGAAGTTACCCTTAAAGGGGAACTGAAGAGAGAGGTATATGGAGGCTGTCATGTTTATTTCCTTTTAGACAATACCAGTTGCCTGGCAGCCCTGCTGATCCTCTGCCTCTAATACTATTAGCCATAGCCCCTGAACAAGCATGCAGCAGATCAGGTGTTTCAGTGGTTCAGACTTATAAGTCTGATCTGACAAGACTAGCTGCATGCTTGTTTCTGGTTTTAATCAGATACTACTGCAGAGAAATAGACCAGCAGGGCTGCCAGGCAACTGGTATTGATTAAAAGGAAATAAACATGACGGCCTCCATATACCTCTCTCTTCAGTTCCCCTTTAAGAACAAGTACTTTGAGATCTTGCATGCTGTGTCCTGGTTCACAGAAGTGTTGGCCCACTGGTGTGTCCATTTTACCCTCATTAATTTTAAAGCGGTGACGGTGATACGCTGCATGAAATGCCCCTCAAGAGGAATCTATATAGGAGAAACAGGACAAAAACTGCACACAAGAATGAACCATTGCTGCGGGGGAAGGGAAGTGAGTGCTGGCCGTCTATCTGACATGCAGAGTTCAGATCACCACTTGCTGCCAATGTTATATTCCAGCCCTGTCAGTCATTCTTGTAGAACCATAATCAGTTGTTGCAGACTAACACATTTGTGTGTATTGTGTGGCAAAACTAGTGCTTTTCTATCTGTTTTTAAACTTACAAAACAGGATTATTTGGGGTTTAATTGCTGAATAAATGATTGCAGCTGTTGAAGTTATAAGATCTGTTTAAATCACCTGGAATTTTTTTTTAAGTAACCTACCCATAAGAGTGTGCCATTGGGGTGAGCATTATAACTTGGCTACAGGGTGCTGCTCCTCTGGTCTGTCGTCCCTGTTGGATCCACATTCTTCTAATGTACACAGTGCAGCATTTTTATTGTCTGGCAAAGGTGTGTGCATGCTGGGAGATATAGCCTATGTTTGCAAGTCCAGTTCCTGCATCTACGGACTACATCTCCCGGCATGCACTGAGGCAGGAACGTGCACTCTTCTGCTGGTAAAAAGATGCACCACTGTGTGCAGTATTAGAGCCTCAACACTTAAAGGGATCCCAAGGTGAGGTTATACAATCCTATTAGAACACAGAGGCATGTTGTGTGTACCGTGACAAGCCTCTGTGTCCTTGCATTGTGCCTCCAGCCCCCCCCAACTTTGCTGTCCTCCATTATAAAAACCGGCAGGCTCTGCCCGTCATTCAGCGTTGCTCCACCGCTTGTGTCCTTTTCCTCCCCGCCTCCGTAAGCTTCCTCCAATTGGCTTACGGAGGCGGGGAGGGAAGGGACGGAGGCAGGGAGCCGTGCTATACAGGAGGCGGGGGAGCGGCGGTGACTGACAGCCTTAGGTAACTACTAGGCTAGCGACAATCTGCGTGTCGCTAGCCTGTCGCTTTTTACAAGGGGGAACAGCAGAGGGGGGTGGGGGCTGGAGGCACAATGCAAGGACACAGAGGCTTGTCACAGTACACACAACATGCCTTTGTGTCCTAATAGAATTTCACAAACCCACCTCAGGTTCTCTTTAAAGCAAATTTGAAGTGAGAAAATATACTTCAAGCTTTATACTTACTGAAGTATAGTGGGGCTCTGGATAACATAGAGCCTTCCCATTCCTCCGGCAGGCCTGTCATTCCAAAAATGTTCTTCAATAGAGGTATTCTACCAAATATCTATTCTGAACTAGTTATGTCTGCGATTAGGCCAGAGAATGAGTACATCACTACAGCTCATGTGCGGGGCTGGACTTGCACATGCACAGAAGAGTTGCACTCGTCCTTTGACCTAATCAGGGACACAAGTAGTTCCGGAGAGCTATTTCACCAAGCGGATGGTATAACTTTACCAGAGGGCAGCGCTGGAATGACAGGTCATACGGAGGTTCTATGCTATACAGAGTCTTCCCTCTACTAAGGTAAGAATCAAATGTGTGTTTTCTCTACAGGTTTACTTCAATCCCATTCTCTAAATTGATTGCTTATTTCCAGAAACTGATATAAAGAAGTGAGCACAAAAAGTTCCAGCATGGTTTGAATTATGAACCTATGCATTTTCTGCATGCTATCTTCATAAGCGTGACAAGGGGTATGGCTGTAAATGTGTTTTAAATGCTTTACTTTTAAATTCAAAAACTCATGAGATAAGGGAAACATTTTAATTATGCAAAATACGTTCCACGGTGTAACAGCAGTGAAACGTTTTGCTGATACCTGATTTTGGGGTCCTCCAATACTCACTAATTGCTCCTCAATGTCCCTTCTGGTGCAATTTACTGTTAGGCACATGGACATTGATCTTACTAACCATCTTTCTTTCCTCCCTGCAGTTTAGTTGGATTATAAATTTTATGGTGGGTAAATAGCAAAATAGTAGTAACTGCAATAAAAGTGTGGTGATTAAGGAGAGCTTTTAGTAAGCTTAGTTAAAGTAATGCATTACTGATTTTGGACCATTAACCACTTAAGGACTGCAGTCATAAAACCCCTTAAGGACCAGACACTTTTTTTCCATTCAGACCACTGCAGTTTTAACGGTTTATTGCTCAGTCATACAACCTACCATCTAAATGAATTTTACCTCCTTTTCTAGTCCCTAATGCAACTTTCTTTTGGTGCTATTTGATTGCTGCTGTGATTTTTAGTCTTTATTATATTCATCAAAAACGACATGAATTTTGTCAAAAAAATGATTTTTTTTTTAACCTTATGTGCTGACATTTTTCAAATAAAGTAAAATTTCTGTATACATGCAGCATGAAAAATGTGGACAAACATGTATTTGATTAAAAAAAACCCATTCAGCCTATATTTATTGGTTTGGGTAAAAGTTATAGCGTTTACAAACTATGGTGCAAAAAGTGAATTTTCCCATTTTGAAGCATCTCTGACTTTTCTGAGCACCTGTCAGGTTTCATGAGGTGCTAAAATTCCAGGATAGTATAAATACCCCCCAAATGACCCCATTTTGGAAAGAAGACATCCCAAAGTATTCACTAAGATGCATGGTGAGTTCATACAAGATTTTATTTTTTTATCACAAGTTAGCGGAAAATGACACTTTGTGACAAAAAAAAATGGAAAAAAGTTTCCATTTCTGTTAACTTGTGACAAACAAAAAAGAAATCTGCCATAGACTTACCATGCCCCTCTCTGAATACTTTCCAATGTCTACTTTCCAAAATAGTGTCATTTGTGGGGTGTGTTTACTGTCCTGGCATTTTGGGGGATGCTAAATTGTAAGCACCCCTGTAAAGCCTAAAGGTGCTCATAGGACTTTGGGCCCCTTAGCGCACACCTAGGCTGCAAAAAAGTGTCACGCATGTGGTATCGCCGTACTCAGGAGAAGTAGTATAATGTGTTTTGGGGTGTATTTTTACACATACCCATGCTGGGTGGGAGAAATCTCTCTGTAAATGGACAATTGTGTGTAAATGAGATTTGTTTTATTTTTTTACAGAGAGATTTCTCCCACCCAGCATGGGTATGTGTAAAAATACACCCCAAAACACATTATACTACTTCTCCTTTTACAGAGAGATTTCTCCCACCCAGCATGGGTATGTGTAAAAATACACCCCAAAACACATACTACTTCTCCAGAGTACAGTGATACCACTTGTGGCACTTTTTTGCACCCTAACTGCACTAAGGGGCCCAAAGTCCTATGAGTACCTTTAGGATTTCAAAGGTCATTTTGAGACATTTGATTTCAAGACTACTCCTCACGGTTTAGGGCCCCTAAAATGCCAGGGCAGTATAGGAACCCCACAAATGACCCCATTTTAGAAAGAAGACACCCCAAGGTGTTCCGTTAGGAGTATGGTGAGTTCACAGAAGATTTTATTTTTTGTCACAAGTTAGCGGAAAATGACACTTTGTGAAAAAAAAAACAATTAAAATCAATTTCCGCTAAGTGTCATTTTCCGCTAACTTGTGACAAAAAATAAAATCTTCTGTGAACTCACCATACTCCTAACGGAACACCTTGGGGTGTCTTCTTTCTAAAATGGGGTCATTTGTGGGGTTCCTATACTGCCCTGGCATTTTAGGGGCCCTAAACCGTGAGGAGTAGTCTTGAAATCAAATGTCTCAAAATGACCTTTGAAATCCTAAAGGTACTCATAGGACTTTGGGCCCCTTAGTGCAGTTAGGGTGCAAAAAAGTGCCACATGTGGTATCACTGTACTCTGGAGAAGTAGTATGTGTTTTGGGGTGTATTTTTACACATACCCATGCTGGGTGGGAGAAATCTCTCTGTAAATGGACAATTGTGTGTAAAAAAAAAATGTGATTTACAGAGATATTTCTCCCACCCAGCATGGGTATGTGTAAAAATACACCCCAAAACACATCATACTACTTCTCTTGAGTATGGCAATACCGCATGTGTGACACTTTTTTAGCAGCCTAGTTGCGCAAAAAGGGGCCCAAAGTCCAATGAGCACCTTTAGGCTTTACAGGGGTGCTCACAATTTAGCACCCCCCTTACATGCCAGGACCGTGAACAAACCCCACAATTGACCCCATTTTGGTAAGAAGACACCCCAAGGTATTCCATGAGGGGCATGGTGAGTTAATAGAAAATTTTATTTTTTGTCATAAGTGAGTGGAAAATGACATTTTGTGAAAAAAAACATACAATTTCTGCTAACTTGTGACAAAAAATAAAATATTCTATGAACTTACCATGCACCTCACGGAATACTTTGGGGGTGTCCTCTTTCCAAAATGGCATCATTCGTGGGGTCTGTCCTGGCATTTTAGGGTCTCTGCAATCATTACATGTACGGCCAGTATTAGGAGTTTCTGCTATACTCCTTATATTGGGCATACGGGTAATGCACTCTGGGCTGAAAGGAAAAATGACAGTCAAACAAATCAATTAATCAATGTGGATGAAAAAGTATCTGCCAAAAAAAATGTGAAAAAAAAAAGAAAGAGGGGAAGGCGTCTGCCAGGACATAGGAGCTGCCACCCAAAAACGTCCTCCCACTCAGCTCATATGCCCTGGCAAAGCCGATTTATCCATTCACACTGATTGATGTAGATGAACAAATCATTGCCAGAGTTCTTTTTTGATACAAAGTGCTTGCCAAAGCATAAGAGCTCCAACACCGCCCCTCAGCTCATATGCCTCGGCAAACGTATCTTTTTTACTGCGGAGAAGAAACCTTGTCCTGCAGCGCTGCATGCACCGACTTGTGTGTAATCTGACAGACACACAATGCTTCTGTCAGGATGCATCATCGGTGCTGCAGCTGGTTGGTTGGTTGGTCGGTGCACCTGGAAGGGTAAAGGATGGAAAAAAGAGAGAAAAACACACACACAAAAAACAAGCAAGCAGCAAAGCAATAACTTCATTAACATCAACTTTTATAAACTTTAATGAACATTTATAACCCAAACATTCACATTGAGAACCAAACATTAGCTTTTTTGCTAACCTGTTTTTTTTTTTCTTACCTTTCTGAGGACAAACCTCTTGTCCCCCATGGGACAATGTGCAAAGTGCAAATCGCATAGAGATGTGGCAAAGTACATTATGCACTTTGTCCCAAGTGAAAGGAGAGGTTTCTGGCAGCACTGTGTATTAGGGTCTCTGGAAACCTGATGTCTGGGTTCACACTGCATATTGGTGTATCCGGTGGCTGCGTCGCCGTAGACTAACATGACTTCCGGGCCAACCCAAATTGCCGCAGAAGCCACGCAGTAACGTAGGCATGCACTAGCGTTAAGTCAAGCACTTCCGGCGTAGGGGGGACTGCAAAGTGTGACTTTCGCTAGGCAATTTTCCCTAACGCATCACGCCAGTGTGAAATAGCAGAGACCCTTGTGTGCCTACTGCTATGTCTGGCATTCCCTACTCTCTAAAAGTGTATCTGCTCATGATACCTCTGGAAACACTCCCCTAGGCATAGGCCAGGCTGGTCAGGACACATGGGACAGTAAACAGAGGTGTCACGCCTTGTTCCAGCCCTGCTGCAGACACGACAACGTTTTCTTGGAGTGCGTTGATTTGGGGCAATCGGAATGGGAAAGGTGTAGTGCCTTTCATGCAGCCGGCTGACTGCATTTTGGGGTCGGGCCACGGCACCTCCTGGATACAGGAGTTCCATAACGATGTCTTCCTGGAATTTAAGGAACGCTCCAGTTCTCCCAGCCTTACTGTACAGAACAAAGCTGTTGTAAATACCCAATTGAATTAGATAAACAGACACTTTTTTTATACCAGCGTCTGGTTTTGCGGGAAACTAAATAGGGCCCTAACATCTGGTCATTGAAGTCCACCCCTCCCAAGTAAGCATTATAGTCATGGACGGCGAGGGGTTTTTCAGTGACCTCAGTTGCCCGTTGAATTTGGACTGTCGTGTCTGTGTGAATGGTGGACAGAAGGTAAACGTCTCTCTTGTCCTTCCATTTCACCGTGAGCAGGTCATCTGTACACAAGGCAGCCCTCTCCCCCCGTGCAAGCCGGGTACTAACGAGCCATTGGGGGAAGCCCCGGCGACTAGGCCACACGGTGCCACAGCAGCGGATCCCTTCTAGCTTTAAATGCTGATAGAGGGCCACACTTGTGTAGAAGTTGTCCACATAAAGATGGTACCCCTCCTGGAACAAAGGTGACACCAAGTCCCACACAATCTTGCCACTGCTCCCCAGGTAGTCAGGGCATCCGACCGGCTCCAATTTTGAGTCTTTTCCCTCATAGACCCTAAAACCATAAGTATAGCCTGTGGCCCTTTCACAGAGCTTATACAGTTTCACCCCATACCGGGTGCGCATGCTTAGGATGTACTGTTTGATGCCAAGGTGCCCGGTAAAATGTATGAGGGACTCGTTTACACAGATGTGCTGTTCAGGGGTATAAGCATCTGCAAATTTTGATGACATGTGGTCTATGAGGGGCCGAATTTTGTGGAGCCTGTCATAAGCAGGGTGGTCACTTCAATGACAGGTTGTGTTGTCATGGAAGCGCAGGATCATCTCAAATCGTGTCCTGGACATGACAGCAGAGAACATGGGCAGATGATATATTGGGTGCGTAGACCAATAAGACCGCAATACATTCAATTTGACTAGACCCATGTTAAGGAGAAGGCCCAAAAAAGTCTTAAGTTCGGAAACTTGGAGTGGTTTCCACCGGTAAGCCTGGGCATAGTACTTATCCGGGTTGTCGGTGATGTATTGTGTGGCATAATGGTTGGTCTCAGCCACAATTAAGTCGTAGAGATCCTCGGTGAAGAACAGATGAAAAAAGTCTAGGGCCGTTCCTAGATTATCTGTCTCCACCTGGACTCTAGACTGGGCGGTGAAAGGGGGCGGAACCAGGGGATTACCAATTGGGATTTGCCAGCACCTCTGGAAGACTATGGGTAGTACGGGCCCGTTTTCTTGGTGGCTGCGACTCGGGTCTTAATGCTTGTGCCACCAAACCAGTTTCAACTTCCATTCTGGTGCTCACCACTGCTAGGTCCAGGAGATGCTGCGCTGCTGGTGTATGCCTCACCATGAAACCTCAGACCAGCGCTAGCACCACTCTGCTGCCCTTGAGGCAGATCCTGCGCCACCTGCGGTCCAGTGACATGGGGTGTGGTACGCCTGGCTCTAGCCGGGACCTCAACCTCGTTATCGCCATCGGTCAGCGAGCCACTGCTGTCCACAGGTTCATACTCTGACCCAGAAGATTCGTCGGATGAGACGTCCCAATTATCCTCATCCAACTGGGCCATGTACCTGTACACCTCATCATCGGAATACCCCTTTCTTGCCATGGTGGGCTGCTAAATTTAGGGGGTATTCCTCTGAGACTACCCTGGAAAAAGAGCTCCTACCTAGCAAAAGGGAGTACTTGCGGAGCAGAAAGCTGTGGTCACTGAGTTTTGGAAGAAAAAATAAATCAAAACTTATCTTTACAGTGCCACAGCTATTGTACAGTGTTTTTTGCAGTGATCAGAAAAAAAAATTCTGTCAATGCGGTGGGGCGGGCTGAATGCAAGTGCAGGCGAACGATCAGGCCTGATCGGCAAACACTGCGTTTTTAGTGGATCATAGTGACCCTAATATAGATCTGTGTGCGATCAGTAATGATCACTTACAGATACTATATAGTACCAATGCTGATTAGCGACAGTGATGACGCTAATCAGCAACTAATTAGTGACTGCGGTGCGGTGGGCTGAGCGCAAACTGACACTAACACAGGTGCCTAGCTAACTGGCCTAACTGTTAACACTAGTGATACTAAAAACACTAGTAATACTAAAAACACTTTTTAGATCACTAGGACAGTGACTGGGGGAGGGGTAATCAGGGGGCAATCAGAAACAATCACAGACAATCAGAGGGCAATCAAGGCAATTACAACACAATTAGAGCCAATAAGAGTGATTAGAGGGCAATCACAGCCAATCAGCGCAAGCGAAGCCAATCACGATACAATCGAAAACCAATCACGGGACAATCAAAGCCAATCACGGGACAATCAAAGCCAATCACAGGACAATCGAAGCCAATCACAGGACAATTAAAAAACCAATCGAGGGACAATCAAAAACCAATCACGGGACAATCTAAGTCAGTCACAGGGCAATTGAGACAATTGGAGCCAATCAAAGCACAATCAAGCGTTACAGACAAGAGATTAGATGTACACAATGGCAGGGGGGTGATCTAGGGCAGGGTGGAGTGATCAGAGGGAGATCTAAGGGCAGGGGGGAGGGTGATCAGTGACAGGTGATGACGGGGTGATTTATAGGTGAGCAGTAGGTAATTACATGGGAGAATATACGCAAGCAATGCACTGGCTGGGGGGGTCTGTGGGCGATCTGAGGGTTCGGGTGGGTGATTGGGTGCCCGCAAGGGGCAGATTAGGGCCTAATCTGATGGGTAGCAGTGACGGGGTGATTATTAGGTGATCAGAAGGTAATTACAGGGTAGAATATATGCAAGCAATGCACTGGGAAATTGATCAGAGGGGTCTCAGGGCAATCTGAGGGGGTGGGCGGGTGATTGGGTGCCCAAAAGGGGCAGATTAGGGACTGATCTGATGGGTAGCAGTCACAGGGGGTGATTGATGGGTGATCAGTAGGTGTTTAGAGGAGAGAACAGATGTAAACAATGCACTTGGGAGGTGTTCTGAGGGTGGGTCTGTGGGCGATCTGAGCGTGTCGGTGGGTGATCAGATGCCCGCAAGGGGCAGGTTAGGGTCTAATCTGATAGGTGGCAGTGACGGGGTGATTGACAGGTGATTACAGGGGAGAATAGCTGTATACAGTACACAGGGGGGGGGGGGGTCTGGGGAGGATCTGAGGGTGTGGGGGGGTGATCAGGCGCCCCCAGGGGGCAGTTTAGGACCTGATCTAAAAGATAGCGTTGACAGATAGTGACAGGGGGTGATTGATAGGTGATAAGGGGGGTGATTGGGTGCAAACAGTGCTGGCTGGGGGGGTCTGATGGGTGCTGTGGGCGATCAGTGTGCAGGGGGGGCAGGATCAGTGTGCTGGTGTGCAGACTCACAGTGCTGCCTTCCTCTCTGGTGGTCGATCGAGCGCTGTGACCACCAGGGAGGAGGCAGAGTGTATAATACGCTTTGTTTACCTAACAAAGCGTATTATACGCTTTCTATTGGCTATTTTAAAATGTTGCAACCCGCCGGCGCTGCTAATTGGCCGGCGGGTTGACGTCACATGTGGGCGGAGCCCAATGCCGGAGATGCGCGCGCGATCGGCCGCATTTCCTTCCCCCAGGACCCGACGCCATTCTGCGTTACGTGGTCCTGGGGCTGCCACTTTGCCGCCGCCAATCTGCAGTAGGCGGTCGGCAAGTGGTTAAGAAATGTGAATTAGGTCCAGTGCACACCAAGCATTTTTTGAAGTGACCCGCAAACCGCATCCGCCTGTGAAAACGCTTGGCTAATGTATTTCAATGGGCTAGTGCACACCAGTGGTTTGCGGTTTTTAGCAAACCGCAAACATGGGTCTTGCAGCACTTTTGCGGTTTGCAGAAGCGTTTCTGCCTCAATGTAAAGTATAGAAAAAGCTCAAACCGCTCTGGAAAACGATACATCAGAGCGGTTTTCCAGGCGTTTTTGTTACAGAAGCTGTTCCGTAACAGCTTTTACTGTAACAATATTTTAATCTGCTACACAAAAACGCTAGGCATGTTTAGAAAACGTCTCTAAACATGCCTAGAATCACTCTGAAATCTGCTCACAAAAACGCCTAGCGTTTTGCAGATCTGCTAGCGGTTTTGGTGTGCACCATATCTGGAATGTGAAAAGATACATACCACAGCTCAACACATCACCATCTGCATCTACAATGTTCTGCGTTGTATTTAATAATATGCTCTACTATTGTACATGTGCAAGTTCTATTTAGATTTGCATGGGGCACTTGGTGAAAGTTGGGCCTAGGGTGGTGAAAAATACAAATCCGGCCCTGCCTGTGTTTCTAATAGTGTTGGGCGAACAGTGTTCGCCACTGTTCGGGTTCTGCAGAACATCACCCTGTTCGGGTGATGTTCGAGTTCGGCCGAACACCTGATGGTGTTCGGCCAAACTGTTCGGCCATATGGCCGAACTAAGAGCGCATGGCCGAACGTTCGGCTAGCGCTGTGATTGGCCGAACGGGTCACGTGTAGTGTTGGGCGAACATCTAGATGTTCGGGTTCGGGCCGAACATGGCCGCGATGTTCGGGTGTTCGAGCCGAACTCCGAACATAATGGAAGTCAATGGGGACCCGAACTTTCGTGCTTTGTAAAGCCTCCTTATATGCTACATACCCCAAATTTACAGGGTATATGCACCTTGGGAGTGGGTACAAGAGGAAAAAAAATTTAGCAAAAAGAGCTTATAGTTTTTGAGAAAATCGATTTTAAAGTTTCAAAGGGAAAACTGTCTTTTAAATGCGGGAAATGTCTGTTTTCTTTGCACAGGTAACATGCTTTTTGTCGGCATGCAGTCATAAATGTAATACATATAAGAGGTTCCAGGAAAAGGGACCGGTAACGCTAACCCAGCAGCAGCACACGTGATGGAACAGGAGGAGGGTGGCGCAGGAGGAGAAGGCCACGCTTTGAGACACAACAACCCAGGCCTTGCATGAGGACAAGAAGCGTGCGGATAGCAATTTGCGTTTTGTCGCCATGCAGTCATAAATGTAATACAGATGAGAGGTTCAATAAACAGGGACCGGAAACGCTAACCCATCACAGATGTTCATTGTTCATGTTACTTGGTTGGGGTCCGGGAGTGTTGCGTAGTCGTTTCCAATCCAGGATTGATTCATTTTAATTTGAGTCAGACGGTCTGCATTTTCTGTGGAGAGGCGGATACGCCGATCTGTGACAATGCCTCCGGCAGCACTGAAACAGCGTTCCGACATAATGCTGGCTGCCGGGCAAGCCAGCACCTCTATTGCGTACATTGCCAGTTTGTGCCAGGTGTCTAGCTTCGATACCCAATAGTTGAAGGGTGCAGATGGATTGTTCAACACAGCTATGCCATCTGACATGTAGTCCTTGACCATCTTCTCCAGGCGATCGGTGTTGGAGGTGGATCTGCATGCTTGCTGTTCTGTGTGCTGCTGCATGGGCGTCAGAAAATTTTCCCACTCCAAGGACACTGCCGATACCATTCCCTTTTGGGCACTAGCTGCGGCTTGTGTTGTTTGCTGCCCTCCTGGTCGTCCTGGGTTTGCGGAAGTCAGTCTGTCGGCGAACAACTGGCTAGAGTAGGGGGAGGATGTCAATCTCCTCTTTAAAGTCTCCACAAGGGCCTGCTGGTATTCTTCCATTTTGACCTGTCGGACTCTTTCTTCAAGCAGTTTTGGAACATTGTGTTTGTACCGTGGATCCAGAAGGGTATAAACCCAGTAATTGGTGTTGTCCAGAATGCGCACAATGCGTGGGTCGCGTTCAATGCAGTCCTAGGCCGAAGAGGTCATAGCCTAGGGTCACAAAAACCTGTTTATTTGGGCTATTTCAATGGTAGTGATGGTGACGTACATAAATCTCAGCCATGGCCGTTAGCAACGTCTGAATTTCACGAAATGTCTCATGCAGGTAGAAGACATATTGTTAGACTTGGATTCCAAAGATGGGGTCCCTACATATCTGCAAACCAGAGTTACAGGGGTCCAAATTGGTAAAATCCCCCATAGGCTTTCATTGGGCCTCCTATTTACAGTTCCAAAATCTCACATCTTTTCAAAGGGCAATTGATCAGCAGTGGCAAATTTTCTAGCATTGTAAGGACCCTTAGGGGGAACATGACTGGTGAGTTTCGGGCCCCTAGGCCGAAGAGGTCATAGCCTAGGGTCACAAAAACCTGTTTATTTGGGTTATTTCAATGGTAGTGATGGTGACGTACATAAATCTCAGCCATGGCCGTTAGCAACGTCTGAATTTCACGAAATGTCTCATGCAGGTAGAAGACATATTCTTAGACTTGGATTCCAAAGATGGGGTCCCTACATCTCTGCAAACCAGAGTTACAGGGGTCCAAAATTGGTAAAATCCCCCATAGACTTTCATTGAAAAGATGTGAGATTTTGGAAAGTGAAATAGGGAGGCAAAGGGCAATGGCTCAGCAGTACCAAATTTTCTAGCATTGTAGGGACCCTTAGGGGGATCATGACTGGTGAGTTTTGCCACTGCTGAGCCATTGCCCTTTGAAATGGTGTGAGATTTTGGAACGGTAAATAATAGGCCCAATGAAAGCCTATGGGGGATTTTACCAATTTTGGACCCCTGTAACTCTGTTTTGCAGAGATGTAGGGACCCCATCTTTGGAATCCAAGTCTAACAATATGTCTTCTACCTGCATGAGACATTTCGTGAAATTCAGACGTTGCTAACGGCCATAGCTGAGATTTATGTACGTCACCATCACTACCATTGAAATAGCCCAAATAAACAGGTTTTTGTGACCCTAGGCTATGACCTCTTTGGCCTAGGGGCCCGAAACTCACCAGTCATGTTCCCCCTATGGGTCCCTACAATGCTAGAAAATTTGGTACTGCTGAGCCATTGCCCTTTGAAAAGTTGTGAGATTTTGGAAAGTGAAATAGGGAGGCAATGAAAGTCTATGGGGGATTTTACCAATTTTGGACCCCTGTAACTCTGGTTTGCAGAGATGTAGGGACCCCATCTTTGGAATCCAAGTCTAACAATATGTCTTCTACCTGCATGAGACATTTCGTGAAATTCAGACGTTGCTAACGGCCATAGCTGAGATTTATGTACGTCACCATCACTACCAGAGGCGTCCGAGCCATTAGGCAGCTATAAATTTTCGCCTAAGGCGACAGGAAGAGGCAAGGGCGCTTCTGCACTGAGTAGTGAGAGAAGAAATGCCTCTCAGCTGACTCAGGTGTCAGTTTACACAGCAGCAGCGGGGCTGACTGGACTTCAGCTCAATGATTCAAAGAACCACAGTAATGAATGAGTCAGTGAGAGAAGGCACTCATCCTAGTCAGGGATCCGAGGAGTACAGCATCATCAGCTCCTGAGTCCAACTCCTGAGAATTCAGTCCCTCTCTCTCTGCTACTGCTAACTGCGTGGATGTAGAGACTGTGTAGCAGCCAGGCATTGACTTCCCCCCAGGCCGCCTTTCATTCAATGATTTAGGGTTGGTCCTGTGTCTGCTGTATTCAGGTTTGTTGATGTAAGGCAATGTAAAATACTAGGCTAGCTGATAAAAGTGCAATTAGAGGGCAGGCTAGCTGGTAAATATACACAGCATGATGTAGAACTCGTCTGGAGGGTCAGTGGGAAAAAATCTGTCTGGTCTCTCTCCATTGTTATAATGACTGCATGTGCAGATAAGGTCTTAAACAGGTTGAAAAGTTTTGACAGTCCCTAGACTCCAGGAGGGCTGCTTGCTGACTTGTGTAAGAGATTGGCAGGGACAGCAGTCCTATTACCAGCAACTAGTCTCTGTAATGTGGGACTGCAATACAGATAAACTGCTCCATCTCAGGCTATTCTCAGTCTCACTCCACTCCTCCTATCTCTGTATGTGTATAGTGTATGTCTACTGTGTGCTGTGTATAGTGTGCTCTCTGTGTGTGTGTGTGTGTGTGTGTGTATGTTGTGTGCAGTGTGTGTACTGTGTGTGTGTGTGTGTGTGTGTGTGTACTGTGCTGTGCGTGTCTAAAGTGTGTGTGTGTGTGTGTGTACTGTGTATAGTGTGTATGTTGTGTGCAGTGTGTGTACTGTGTGTGTGTGTGTGTGTGTGTGTGTATAGTGTGTGTACTGTGCTGTGCATGTCTAGTGTGTGTGTGTGTGTGTGTGTGTGTACTGTGTATAGTGTGTATGTTGTGTGCAGTGTGTGTGTGTACACTGTGTGTGTGTATAGTGTGTGTGTGTGTACTGTGTGTGGTGTGTGTGAGTGCATGCCGCAATAAGTATATTTTATGGTGAAACGCTCTGCTGCATAACAACTATTTTCTGGTGAACCCATGCCGCAATAAGTACATTTTCTGGTGAAACGCTGCTGCATTATGATTTTCGGGGGTCTTGGGGGTGGGGTTCACCACAGGAGTGGTGTTCACCATGAGGGGTGCGGGGTATGGGACTGGGGGCAATCACGGGCAGGGGGGTGCCACAGGATTTCTCGCCTGGAGTGACAAAATGGCTAGAGACGCCCCTGATCACTACCATTGAAATAGCCCAAATAAACAGGTTTTTGTGACCCTAGGCTATGACCTCTTCGGCCTAGGACTGCATTGAACGCGACCCACGCATTGTGCGCATTCTGGACAACACCAATTACTGGGTTTATACCCTTCTGGATCCACGGTACAAACACAATGTTCCAAAACTGCTTGAAGAAAGAGTCCGACAGGTCAAAATGGAAGAATACCAGCAGGCCCTTGTGGAGACTTTAAAGAGGAGATTGACATCCTCCCCCTCCTCTAGCCAGTTGTACGCCGACAGACTGACTTCCGCAAACCCAGGACGACCAGGAGGGCAGCAAACAACACAAGCCGCAGCTAGTGCCCAAAAGGGAATGGTATCGGCAGTGTCCTTGGAGTGGGAAAATTTTCTGACACCCATGCAGCAGCACACAGAACAGCAAGCGTGCAGATCCACCTCCAACACTGATCGCCTGGAGAAGATGGTCAAGGACTACATGTCAGATGGCATAGCTGTGTTGAACAATCCATCTGCACCCTTCAACTATTGGGTATCGAAGCTAGACACCTGACACAAACTGACAATGTACGCAATAGAGGTGCTGGCTTGCCCAGCAGCCAGCGTTATGTCGGAACGCTGTTTTAGTGCTGCCGGAGGCATCGTCACAGATCGGCGTATCCGCCTCTCCACAGAAAATGCAGACCGTCTGACTCAAATTAAAATGAATCAATCCTGGATTGGAAACGACTACGCAACACTCCCGGACCCCAACCAAGTAACATGAACAATGAACATCTGTGATGGGTTAGCGTTTCCGGTCCCTGTTTATTGAACCTCTCATCTGTATTACATTTATGACTGCATGGCGACAAAACGCAAATTGCTATCCGCACGCTTCTTGTCCTCATGCAAGGCCTGGGTTGTTGTGTCTCAAAGTGTGGCCTTCTCCTCCTGCGCCACCCTCCTCCTGTTCCATCACGTGTGCTGCTGCTGGGTTAGCGTTACCGGTCCCTTTTCCTGGAACCTCTCATATGTATTACATTTATGACTGCATGCCGACAAAAAGCATGTTACCTGTGCAAAGAAAACAGACATTTCCCGCATTTAAAAGACAGTTTTCCCTTTGAAACTTTAAAATTGATTTTCTCAAAAATTATAAGCTCTTTTTGCTAATTTTTTTTCCTCTTGTACCCACTCCCAAGGTGCACATACCCTGCAAATTTGGGGTATGTAGCATGTAAGGAAGCTTTACAAAGCACGAAAGTTCGGGTCCCCATTGACTTCCATTATGTTCGGAGTTCGGGTCGAACACCCGAACATCGCGGCGATGTTCGGCGAACGTTCGTGAACCCGAACATCTAGGTGTTCGCCCAACACTAGTTTCTAATACTTTTAGCCAAAGCCCCTCAACAAGCATTCAGATCAGGTGCTCTGACTAAAGTCAGACTGGATTAGCTGCATGCTTGTTTCAGGTCTTTAATTCAGCCACTACTTTAATTCAGCAGGACTGCCAGGCAACTGGTATTGCTTATAAGGAAACATCCATATCCCTCTCAGTTAAGGTTCCCTTTAATGGCAAAGGCCTCAATTCTGGTACAGTCAGTCACTGGGAGACTGGTGTTTAAATTCAGAAAAGGGGTCAGGCCACAAACAGCCAATCAGATTTGTTTAATTTCAGTGGGAAATTGCAACTTATTGATGCCAAGGACCCCAGAGCTCATAAACTTGGTCATTTAGTGACTGTATGTCAAAGTTAGAAATAGTGGGCGGAGCCAAAACAACTAACTTTTTACATGGAAAAATATAAACTGCAGCCATTCTTACAGTGTTAATGGCAGGGTTCTCAAACTTGACACAGTTGGTCACTGGGTGACCGGGACTGATATTCAGAAATGTGGGTGGAGCCTACAAGAGCCAATCAAAATTCATCTATTGATTTTCAAGGAGAATATTTACATTGCTACCATTCTTACACTGTTAATGGCAGAGGCCTCAAACACAAAACAATGTAAATATTCCCATTGAAAATCAATAGGCGAGTTTTGATTGGCTGTTGTAGGCTCCACCCACTTTCATGAGTATTAATCCCATTTATCCAGTGACCAACTGTGTCAAGTTTGAGAACCCTGCCAATAACAGAATGGCTGAAATCAATCTAACTTGACACAGTTGGTCACTGGATAAATGGGATTAATACTCATGAAAGTGGGTGGAGCCTACAACAGCCAATCAAAACCCGCCTATTGATTTTAGAGGGAAATATTGAAACCGCTGCCATTCTTACACTGTTAATGGCAGAGGCCTCAAACCACCTTTTCTTTGCTGGATAAAATGCTTCCATTCACACCATTTTGATGCCAGGACCCCGAAAGCTCAAAACTTAGTCATTGTATGTCAAGATTACAAAAAGTGGATGGAGTCAAAAACAGATTTTCCTGGGAAAATGTAAACTGCAGCCCTTCTTCATTGTTAATGGCAGAGTTCTCAAACTTTTCACAGTTGATTACTGGGTGACTGGGTTAATATTCAGAAAAGTGGGTTGAGCCTAAAAAAGCTAATCAAAATTCACCTGTTGTTTTTTCAAGGGGAATATTGAAATTGCTGCCATTCTTGCACTGTTAATGGCACAAGCCTCAAACCTGGTACAGTTGGTCATTAGGTCACTGGGGTTCAAAATCAGAAAAGGGGGTGGAGTCATAGCCAATCAGATTTGTTTCATATCACTGGGAAAATACAAATTTTTCATGTCAAGGACCCCAAAGCTCACAAAATTGGTCATTGAGTGACTGTGTGTCCAGGTTACAAAAAAAGTGGGCTTAGCCAAAAACAAATTTTATTGGGAAAATATACTGCAGCCATTTTTACACTGTAAATGGCAGGGTTCAGAGCAGCAGCAGCACCAACAACGCAGTGGGTGGTGCCACCATGCAGAGTCAGCGGAATAGCAGCAGGTTCCTCTGATCCGCTTCCATCCTCCGGCACACCAGCCCAAACCCCCCGCCTCAGCAGCAGCGTGAAGCCCCGCGACTGCCAAGCGCTGCTGGAATTGGTCAGCCTGGGGAAGACCAAACTGACGGCAAACCATGTCCTGGCCAAACTTCGAGAGCAGGAGAGGAATTGGCTGACCCCCAGAGGCCTCAGAGTCGGAGAGGTGGTGTCCGACAATGGGGAAAACCTGGTTGCTGCAATCAGCAGGGGAGACCTGACCCACATCCCCTGCCTGGCGCACGTCCTGAACCTGGTAGTCCAAAAGTTCCTGCGGACCTACCAGGGGATGGACCGACTCCTTGAGGCAGCAAGGAAGGTCGTGCGTCATTTCCGGCTCTCGCCTGCAGCCGTAGCGAGCCTGGAAGAGGTGCAGAAGGAGCTGCACCTGCCACAGCACCGGCTCATGATCGATGTTCCAACTCGCTGGAACTCCACCCTGGCAATGTTGGAGCGTCTGGTTGAACAGAGGCAGGCTGTCAGCCAGTACCTTGCAAGTGCAACAGTTGCCTCCATCACTGCAACTGGGCGTGCCGCCTCCAACCTCCCATCCATCATCTCCACAGAGGACTGGGGGCACATGCAGCAGGTGTGCTCAGTCCTGGCACCCTTCCTGCAGGCCACCAACATGGTCAGCAGGGACCATGCAATGGTGTGCGAGTGGGTCCCCTTGGTGTGTGTGCTGGACAGGGCCCTGTATGCACTGGTGGAAGAGGGAGCGGCAGCCTTGGACCAGCAGGAGCTGCAGGCAGCTTCACAGGCCACCTCTGAGGAGGAGGGCTTGGAGTTGGTGGAGGTCCCTGACCTTGCTGCTGATGAGGGGGAGCAGCAGAGCGCAGCTGGACTGGTGCGGGGGTGGAGGGGGCAGAGGAAGAGGAGGACAGCACTGTCGGCTCTGGGGCTGCCGATGATGTGCCAACAGACGTGGCCAGACTCTTCCCAATGGTAGCGCACATGCTGAGGTGCCTGCGCAAGGACCCAAGGGTGATCCAGATGAAGCAGAGGGAGGACATCTGGATCTGCATGATGCTAGACCCACGTCTGAAGGGGAAGCCTGCAGGAGGAGAGCATGCGCAACAAATGAGGGATTTGCAACTGTCCCTTGTTGAGCACTTGGAGGAAGCCTTCCCTCAGACATCCACCCCCACTGTCCAGCCAGCACAGAGGCAGCAGCAGGTGCCTGCATCCACCAGCAGCAAGCGCACGCGCACCACAGACCTGCTGTCTCTGACCCAAGAGCTCTACATTAGTGTAGAGCTGCCAAGGACTAGAGAGGAGGTGCCTGCAGCAGCATCCTTCTCCAGTCACAGGCAGCGCTTGACCCGCATGGTGGCTGACTACATGGGGTCCTTCAGCGGGCTTGACAGCGTGGCCCCTGTTGATCCCATGGAGTATTGGGTCAAGCCGATCTGGAGCGAGCTTGCGCAGTACGCCCTGGAAGTGCTCTCCTGCCCCCCTTCCAGCGTACTGTCAGAGCGTTGCTTCAGTGCAACCGGTGGAGTCATCACTGAGAAGCGATCTCGTCTGTCTCACAAGTCTGTGGACAGACTGACGTTTCTCAAAATGAACCAGGCTTGGGTGGAAGGTGAATTCCTGGCCCCTGTTGTCGGCGAGAGGGGGACATGAAGTGGCGCACACACATTAGTATTACACCTGCTGCTGCTGCTGTATTTCTTCCTGCTGTCTGTGTCTCCACTGCCAGGGAACACATTACAAGGTGCTGCTGCCCATGCGCCACCAGCTATTACGCTCAAAAATAGCTGCCTGCATTAATTTGAAGAAAAAAAAATTGTAATTATTTTAGAGGTGTCCGAGTTGAAAACTGTGCTGTCCCAATTGTGTATTGGACACAATGTGGGCTTCATGACCGCTGTCTGGAACCTCATGCTGTGTATTTACGGCCCTGGAACCACTGCTAGGAACCAGGGCCTATTATGTCTCGCTGCCTGCCCTCCTGCTTCCTGCTGCCACACACACTCATCCTCCTCACGCTGCCTGCTGTTGTTTTTCCTCCTGCTGTCTGTGTCTCCACTGCCAGGGAACACATTACAAGGTGCTGCTGCCCATGCGCCACCAGCTATTACGCTCAAAAATAGCTGTATCCATTTGAAAAAAAAAATTGTAATTAATTTAGAGGTGTCCGGGTTGAAAACTGTGCTGTCCCAATTGTGTATTGGACACAATGTGGGCTTCACGACCGCTGTCTGGAACCTCATGCTGTGTATTTACGGCCCTGGAACCACCGTTAGGACCCAGGGCCTATTATGTCTCGCTGCCTGCCCTCCTGCCTGCTGCCAGTCTGCCACAGACTCATCCTCCTCATGCTGCCTGCTGTTGTATTTCCTCCTGCTGTCTGTGTCTCCACTGCCAGGGAACACATTACAAGGTGCTGCTGCCCATGCGCCACCAGCTATTACGCTCAAAAATAGCTGCATCCATTTGAAAAAAAAAATTGTAATTATTTTAGAGGTGTCCGGGTTGAAAACTGTGCTGTCCCAATTGTGTATTGGACACAATGTGGGCTTCACGACCGCTGTCTAGAACCTCATGCTGTGTATTTACGGCCCTGGAACCACTGCTAGGACCCAGGGCCTACTATGTCTGCCCTGCTGCCAGTCTGCCACACACTCATCCTCCTCACGCTGCCTGCTGTTGTATTTCCTCCTGCTGTCTGTGTCTCCACTACCAAGGTGCTGCTGCCCATGCGCCACCAGCTATTACGTTCAAAAATAGCTGCATCCATTTAAAAGAAAAAAATTGTAATTATTTTAGAGGTGTCCGGGTTGAAAACTGTGCTGTCCCAATTGTGTATTGGACACAATGTGGGCTTCACGACCGCTCTCTGGAACCTCATGCTGTGTATTTACGGCCCTGGAACCACCGCTAGGACCCAGTGCCTACTATGTCTGCCCTCCTGCCTGCTGCCAGTCTGCCACACACTCATCCTCCTCACGCTGCCTGCTGTTGTATTTCCTCCTGCTGTCTGTGTCTCCACTGCCAGGGAACACATTACAAGGTGCTGCTGCCCATGCGCCACCAGCTATTACGCTCAAAAATAGCTGCATCCATTTGAAAAAAAAATTGTAATTAATTTAGAGGTGTCCGAGTTGAAAACTGTGCTGTCCCAATTGTGTATTGGACACAATGTGGGCTTCACGACCGCTGTCTGGAACCTCATGCGGTTTATTTACAGCCCTGGCACCACCGCTAGGAACCAGGGCCTATTATGTCAGTCACATCACACTGCCTGACACACACTACTCCTCCTCCTGTAGCTGCATTGAGCTTTCTGCTGTCTGTGTGCCAGGGAGAACAGAAGAAGAACTATTTTCTGCTGCCACCTGCCAACCCACTCTCCTACCGGCAGCTATTACCTTACCACACTACAATAGCTGCAACTACTTCCTCCTCCTGCTGATGTCTGTGTTTTACCACCGCCAGGGTACACAGAAAAAGGTGCTGTGGCTTGCAATGTGCCACTACCTACCTATTATGCCATCAACACAAATATAACTATGGTGTTATTAAAATAAAATATTTCCACAAATGAAGTAAAAAAAAATATTACAAAAAGAAAGGAAAACCAAGACACACAATATAATGATAGAGAAGAAGATGGAAGAAGAAAGAAGGAAGAAGAAAGAAGGAAGAAGAAAGAAGGAAGAAGAAAGAAGGAAGAAGAAAGAAGAAAGAAGGAAGAAGAAAGAAGGAAGAAGAAAGAAGGAAGAAGAAAGAAGGAAGAAGAAAGAAGAAGAAGGAGGAAGAAGGAAGAAGAAGAAGGAAGAGGAAGAAGAAGAAGAAAGAAGGAAGAAGAAAGAAGGAAGAAGGAAGAAGAAGGAGGAAGAAGAAGAAGGAAGAAGAAGGAGGAAGAAGAAGGAGGAAGAAGAAGAAGGAAGAAGAAGGAGGAAGAAGAAGGAGGAAGAAGAAGGAGGAAGAAGGAAGACGAAGAAGGAGGAAGAAGAAGGAAGAAGAAGAAGGAAGATGAAGAAGAAAGAAGGAAGAAGAAAGAAGGAAGGAAGGAAGAAGAAGGAAGAAGAAGGAGGAAGAAGAAGAAGGAAGAAGAAGGAGGAAGAAGAAGAAGGAAGAAGAAAAAGGAAGAAGAAGGAGGAAGAAGAAGGAGGAAGAAGAAGGAAGAAGAAGAAGAAGAAAGAAGAAGGAAGAAGAAGAAGAAAGAAGGAAGAAGAAGGAAGGAAGAAGAAGAAAGGAAGAAGAAGAAGGAAGAAGAAGAAGGAAGGAAGAAGAAGAAGAAGAAGGAAGAAGAAGAAGGAAGAAGAAGAAGAAGGAAGAAGAAGAAGGAAGAAGAAGGAAGAAGAAGAAGAAGGAAGAAGAAGGAGGAGGAAGAAGAAGAAGGAAGAAGAAGGAGGAAGAAGAAGAAGGAAGAAGAAGAAGGAAGAAGAAGAAGGAAGAAGAAGAAGGAAGAAGAAGGAAGGAAGAAGAAGAAGAAAGGAAGGAAGGAAGGAAGGAAGGAAGAAGGAGGAGGAGGATATAGAAGAAGAAGAAGCAGAAGAAGATATAGAAGAAGAAGTAGAAGATGATGAAGAAGATATAGAAGAAGAAGAAGATATAGAAGAAGAAGAGATAGAAGAAGAGATAGAAGAAGAAGAGATAGAAGAACATATAAAAGAAGAAGAAGAGGAAGAAGAAGAAGATATAGAAGAAGAAAAAGATAATTGAAGAAGATATAGAAGAAGAAGAAACAGAAGAAGATATAGAAGAAGAAGATGAAGACGACGTAAATGAAGACTGTTCCAACAACCATTTTGGACACACCTTCTCATGCAAACACTTTTCATGAAGTTAATTTAATATTTTTGATACCTTTTTTATAATTACTACATCACCACATAATCACTTGATGTTTTTCTTCATAAAAAAGGTGGTTTCATGCATCATTGACCTCCAATACAAGTTTTACAAGCTATTTAAGGCCAGCTCGAATATTTTACTCGAATACAGACTCTGATAGTGACGTTGGATATCCGAGGTCGAATCGGATATTTGATTAACTCGGATATTGAACTTCGAGTGAATTCGGATAGTTTACTATCCGAATTCGACCAAACTCCAATAGGATAATGAGGTATCCGAGCAACACTGGTGCTTGCTGCTCGCAGTGAGCATGAATACCTGATCTTTGCTGAATAGTTTGTGAAATCATTGGGGCACTCATGGCAGCGAAACGCCGAGGCTCGGGCTGAGGCGCAAGCTTTCGGGTCTCGGCAGGCCGTTGAGGTCACTGGAGCGCAGCCTGGCACTCAGCTCCCATTGGATAGGACACGCGCTCCACCGTGTGTAAACATTAGCCATGTGTTTGTGTTATGTGTCAGCTGACATGCTGGTATGTCATTGGTTACTTTCGATTCTGTTTGTTTCTGATTGGTTAGTCCTTGTATTTAAGCAAGGTGAGCGCCCCCAGACATCGCCCGTGATAGCATTAGCTTTTGGCTTGTTGCTGGGTATGCGCTCACAAACTGATTCCTGTTGCCGACTCTGCTTGTATCTTGACCACGCTCTATTGGATTACCTGTTGCCAACTCTGCTATTATACCTGGCCCTTGCCTGTCTGCCGCCTGGTACGACCTCTGCCTGGATAAGGACTTGAATGAACACTGCCTGGACTGGGGGCGTGGCCTGCAGCCGCTCAAGCTGGACGTGTTCTGAGCGAGCTCTGCTCTCCCCGGCTGCATCGGAGCTAATCCAGGCATCTGACCGTAGCTATAGAGGTCAAAGGAAAGCGACAGGGCGAGGAGTCCGGCGCCGAGAGATCCTCCACAGCACGCACCCCGAAGGCCAAGATGGCGCCGAGCACGAGCAAACAGGAGGACTCGGACCACGAGAACGAGTCCGATGGAGACAGCCGCTTCTCAGGTACGAGGGGTGCTCAGGCTCGCAAACAGAAGTCGGGGACCTCAGCAGACGGGTCCAGTGATATAGACAGCCGAGATTGAGACTTACTAGACAAATTTAAAGCCATTCTGCAGAAGGAGTTGGCAGAGGCCTCCAGCAAGTTAGCCTCCCGCCTATCCAAAGAGATTAGGGAGTTGGGGGCCAGAACGAATGAATTAGAGAGGCGAATGGATAACGCGGACATAGTGATTGACGAACATGAGAAAGATATAGGAGATGTGCAATCGGACCTCCGAGCAACCCATTCTCGCATGGAGGACTTCGAAAACCGCGCCCGTAGAGGTAACTTACGAGTCCGAGGTCTCCCAGAAAGCATTACAGACCTTACCTCCACAGTCACAGCCCTGTTCCAATAACTTGATCATACCATCCCTATCGAAAGGCTGGAATTTGACAGGATCCATAGGGTACTGGGGCCTTTGAGACCTGACGGCACACCCAGAGACATTGTTATTAAGTTTACTTACTATAAAACGAAGGAGACCCTCTACCAGGCAGCCAGAGTTAAGGAAAAGCTGGAATTCCAAGGGCACCCATACCAAATATTTGCTGATCTTGCAACGGCTACAATACAGCGCCGCAGAGAGATGAAGCCCGCCATCAAAATCCTGCAATCCCACAATATAAAATACAAGTGGGGTTTCCCCTTTAAACTGATCTTTACACATGATAATACCTCTCATACTGCAACAATGCCCGAAGAGGCCTTAAAGAAACTGGAACGGTTTAAACTTTCTCTTCCAACTTTGTCCCCTGTACGAAGCCAAGGGAGCCAAGGAACCGTGCGATCACAACCGATATGGGAGACAGCCAGATCCCAACTTTCGAGAAATCGAAACAAGAAAAAGTCGCTACCTTCGATAGCTTCAGACCCAGGCTGACTCTGGTTAATCTCTATAGGCCCAAAGCGTAGGGCCGGTTGCTGAGTTTCTTCTACCTTAAATCAAGCCTTTTTGCTCTCTGTCTCTACAGTGAGCAACCGATAGGCACTTATCGTACTCACTATATCATTAACTCTGATACGTAGTCCATTTGAAACAGTCCACTCCTTCGTTTCCACACTAGTTAAGAGTGTTGTAACTTAGCAGTTTAGTCATTTTTTTTTAAATGCCTGCTTTCAGATATGTGATATATATTTTCTTACTAGTACACTTGATGTTTTGGAATCTTAAAGACATGATGGTCAATTTTCTATAGGGCTGCAACCTAAGTCCAAAGCCTCATTCTTTCCAACTAAGCTACTCCATCTTGGCTAGGCCTTGCTGGTCTGTTTTCCTTAGCCGAGAATGTTCAATTTATTTTAAATTTAATCTCCTTGCTACCGTTTTATATAAACCAACTTAAGGCTCTTGGCTGATTGTTTCAGATGCTTATGATTTTTACTTTTTGTGCTTTGCTCCCTTTTCTTTTTATTTCTTATGTTCTCCTGGTTGATGATAATCCTAGAGTGTTGTCGGGGTGGGGGCTGAAGGGGAGGGGTGCGTGGGGGACCCACACATTAAGTTTCTGTTTTGTTACAGTTGACGTGATGTCTCTAAACTGCATTTAATATGTTTATAATCCATGCAGCTGGGGAGGGCCTCCTCCCCGGGTAGGCGCCTGAATTTGGTTACGCCTACTCTATGGCCTGGGCTTGGTGTGTTTCTCCCCTGAGCTGGAAGGCCCAAAGATGGTTTCGGTTTTCCTCTGTCTCTTCATTTCTCTGAAGGGTTCAGAGGCTCAGGGTTTCTTTATCTTTTCTTTCCCTCTACTCTTTCTCTTCCTTCTTCTTTCTTACTTCTGTGCTTTGCTATTCCCCTTTCTTTTTTTTCCCCAAGACTCACGGCACGGGACTGCACCCTCGGCTCATCATTATATTGTCAAGAGCTGGCACCCATGGCCTTTTTTGGATCTGTTTTACCCCCTATTCTGTACTAATGACGTCAAAACCATACATAAACATGGATAGTCTTCCTTTAAAAATTATTACACATAATGTGCAGGGCTTCAACTCCCCACAGAAAAGAGGTAAGGCCTTCCACTATTATAAAGCATGTCATGCAGATATTGTGTGTCTCCAGGAGACTAGGTTTCTAGTCTCCCAGCCTTTCTCAACCAACACTTCCCTTTAGCTTATCATTCCTGTGCACCTGATAAGGTACGTGGGGTTACGATTGCTTTCAGGCGTAACCTCCCCTTTAAATGTGACTTTTCTTTACTTAACCCAACGGGGAGATACGTATTGCTGAAAGGAACCCTCTTTGACAGTAAAGTAACCATTGTATGATACTATGCTCCTAATCCGTTCCAGGACCACTTTCTATCTCACCTTTTACAGGTTATTGATCACCACGCAGAGGGGTTTATTATTCTGTGTGGGGATACTAATGTTACATTAAATGTTGACCTGGATAAAGCCCCGAGGCCTAATTCTGCCACAGCTTCCCAATCTTTTTCCACCTCTATTTCACAGACAGTCAGGCAGTTATTTTCCAGTAGGAGTTTGCTTGACGTCTGGCGAGAGCTCAATCCCACAACTAAGGATTGCACTTTTTATTCTAACCCCCGTGGAAGCTTTTGCAGAAATGACCATTTTTTACTGAACTCCTCGGTCATAGCTAATGTTATGTCAGCTAAAATACTTACAGTCCCATGGTCAGATCACTACCCTGTGCAGATACAAATTTCCTCACTGGTCCCGAGAGGCCGCTCGTTTAAGTGGCGTCTGAATGACTCACTTTTATCACACCCTGATTGTCTCTCCAAGATTTAATCCTGCATCTCTGATTACCTGGATCTTAATGAGGGTTCAGTCAGTTCAGCTATCACTCTTTGGGAGGCCTTGAAGGTTACAGTTAGGGGTGGAATCATTAGTGTTGCATCCCATCTTAAAAAATTAAAAACCCAAGCCATAGTAGACTTAACGGCTCAGCTAGAAGAAGTTGAACGTAAATGGAAAACCTCTCAGACTACAACCCTCAAAATTGAAAGGGATAGGCTCCGCATCCAACTTGACTCCCTATTCAGTGAGGCGATAGAAAATCAACTCAGATGAAAAAAAAAACAAATACCGTATATACTCGCAAGCAAGCCGACCCGCATATAAGCCGACCCCCAACTTTTTCCTGAAAAACCAGGAAAAATGATTGACCCTCATATAACCCGGGGGTAGGAAATGCTGGTCGTGTGATTCCCCCCCAGTGTGTCCCAGTATAGTTAGTATAGTGCCCAGTATGGGTAGGTAGTGCCCAGTATAGCTAGTGAAGTGCCCAGTATAGCTAGTATAGTGCTCAGTATAGCTAATATAGTGCCCAGTATAGCTAGTATAGTGCCCCAGTATAGCTAGTATATTGCCCAGTATAGCTAGTATGGTGCTCAGTATAGCCAGTATAGTGCTCAGTATAGCCAGTATAGTGCCCCAGTATAGCTAGTATAGTGCCCAGTATAGCTAGTATAGTGCCCAGTATAGCTAGTATAGTGCTCAGTATAGCTAGTATGGTGCTCAGTATAGCTAGTATAGTGCCTAGTATAGCGCCCAGTATAGCTAGTATAGTGCCCTAGTATAGCTAGTATAGTGCTCAGTATAGCTAGTATAGTGCCCAGTATAGCTAGTATAGTGCCCCAGTATAGCTAGTATATTGCCCAGTATAGCTAGTATAGTGCTCAGTATAGCTAGTATAGTGCCCAGTATAGCTAGTATAGTGCTCAGTATAGCTAGTATAGTGCCCAGTATAGCTAGTATATTGCCCAGTATAGCTAGTACACTGCTCAGTATAGCTAGTATAGTGCCCAGTATAGATAGTATAGTGCTCAGTATAGCTAGTATAGTGCCCAGTATAGCTACTATAGTGGCCCAGTATAGCTAGTATAGTGCTCAGTATAGCTAGTATAGTGCCCAGTATAGTGCCCCCTGCCTCATTCACCTCCCCCCCCCCCCCTGCGGCCGCCGCTGCTATTAGCTTACCCTGCGGCTGCCGGCTTCCAATAGTCCCCTCTCCGTCTCCCAGGCATGTAAATTGTTCACAGCAGCTCGCTCCATGGCGGCTGCTGTGTGATGACAGGATGCTGTAGGGAGAGCGGCTTCCTGTAACGGTGATGTGTATCGCCGTTACTAGGGAAACCACTCTGCCTACAGTGTCCTGTCATCACGCAGCAGCCGCCGTGGAGCGAGCTGCTGTGAACTATTTACATGCCCGGGAGACGGAGAGGGGAATATTAGAGGCCGCAGGGTAAGCTAATAGCAGCGGCGGCCCGGGGGGGGGGGGGGGGGGGGCGGCCTACGACCACCGACCAATGTGACTCGCAAGCAAGCCGACCCCCAAACTTTTGGCCTACTTTTGGGGGGTCAAAAACTCAGCTTGCTTGCGAGTATATAAGGTATTACCGTTGGGCCAATAAACCACACACCCTTCTAGCCGACAGACTCAAAAATGGGAGGTACAAACCACCTACTTTTAGAGTTCGTAGCCCAAACCATCTGCCTACAGCGGACCCACACAAGATAGTCTCCCTCTTTCAGGAATTCCTCCAAAATCTGTATACCTCACAGGGGAATCCAGACCCCTCCAGCCTGGAATCCTTTTTCTCTTCCATTCAACTTCCACGCCTTTCCCAAGATGTAATTGAGAATCTGTCCAGGGAGATCCACACAGAAGAAGTCCTCAATGCAATTAAAACTTTAAAATCCTCTAAAGCCCCTGGCCCAGATGGGTTCTCCTCCTTTTATAAAAAATGTGCCCCCTTCGTGGCCCCTCTCCTTAAACATAGTAACCAAGCAGCTCAGGGTGACCCAAACTACTAGGAATGTATAGGGGGATGAAAGGAACCAAAAAGCCCTCCTACTAAAAAAGCAAAGATAGGTGTAATTGCCTTCTTAAAACAGAAGGAAATTTGCAATAATTCAGTTATAAATGAACATTTGTGGTTACCCACAATGCACACCTACTAAATATGCAAATTATCCCTTTCCACCCTTGTTAAGCCAAGCAAGCATCCAGAACCGCTGGTTTATAGCAAGCCTATAGCTTTAAGTTTTACACAGCCATATCAAACCCACATGTAGACAGCCTGTTTCGGACTTTTGGTCCTCATCAGTACATGGCAGGGATTGATAAGGCTGTATGAAATAGGGCTTGGTCGCGTACAACAGAGTAACCAAGCAGCTCAGGGTGACCCAAACTACTAGGAATGTATAGGGGGATGAAAGGAACCAAAAAGCCCTCCTACTAAAAAAGCAAAGATAGGTGTAATTGCCTTCTTAAAACAGAAGGAAATTTGCAATAATTCAGTTATAAATGAACATTTGTGGTTACCCACAATGCACACCTACTAAATATGCAAATTATCCCTTTCCGCCCTTGTTATGTTTTTAATGAATATAGAAGAGGTTTAACCCCTAATCCTTCCTCATTACAAGCAGATATTGTTATGTTGCCTAAATCCGACTCAGATCCTATAGATATAAATAACTTTAGGCCCATATCCCTTCTAAACATCGACGTGAAACTACTTAGCAAAATATTAGCTACTAGACTTAACCCCTTATTAGCTAGCATGATAAATAAGGATCAGGTAGGCTTCGTTCCAGGTCGACAAGCCACAGATGCAGTATTCCGTGCAATCCAAATTTTTGACTGTCTTAGAGCTAGAAAGATCCCTGGGGTATGCCTCCGTCTTGATATATACAAGGCATTTGATTCCCTTTCGTGGGAATATTTATATTTTGTTCTTCGTCACCGGGGCTTCGACTCTACCTTTTTAAATTGGATTCAATCATTGAATTATTCCCCCTCGGCCAGGGTAAAATATGCTGGTTATTCCTCAGACACCTTTTGTATTAGAAGAGGGACACGTCAGGGTTGCCCCCTTTCCCCGATTTAGTTTGTTCTGGCCATGGAGCCTTTGGCCCAGGTAATCAGAGATGCAGGCGAGATCAAAGGCCTGGAAATAGCAAGTACTCAACATGTAATCAACCTTTTTGCAGATATGTTGCTATTTATTACTGAACCTCAGTCCTCTATTCCGCACTTACTGTCCATATTAAAAAGATTCTCCCAGGTCTCGGGTCTGACCATTCATCCACACAAGTCTGTCCTTATGAATATTTCAATGGATGACAGCAAACGGTCCTCATTAATCAAAGACTCTCCTTTCAAAACCACTACAACATATTTAGTATTTAGGGATCCGTCTCACTCCCAGCTATGATTCTCTATTTCAAGCCAACTATTACTACCTATCTAAACATATTTCCTCCTTAATTTCTCAATGGTCCACTCTTTAGTTGTCTTGTTTGGGAAGGGTCCATTCCACTAAAATGACTCTCCTACCAAAAATGTTATATCTATTTCGTCTTCTTCCAGTCAGGGTCCCGCCACATTTTTTACGCTTACTGCAAACTAAACTCGTGAACTTCATTTGGGGATCTTCTAAGCCTAGTGTTGCCAAAACCACTCTGTACGTACACAAAAAGCCAGGGGGGGACTGGGTTTTCCCAACATCATGAAATATTACCAGGCAGCTCAAATTGCACCCTTGGTAGGTCTATACAGAGGTCCTGACATGCCACTTTGGTCCCTCTTTGAAATTGTGTCAGCTGCCCCTCAATCGGTCCAATGTCCTATTTGGTTGCCCACTAAACTGAGGCCCCCTCTACTGGGTAAAATATATAAACATTGTCTTGCCGTGTGGGACTCCTTCAAATATTCTCAGGGTCTCCTGTCTCCCACCCTACCTTTATTGCCTATCCACTGTTTGCCCCGGCATATGAAAACCCTACTGCATTCCGTTGGTGGTTCTCTAAAAAGATATATTTGGTCCAAGACCTGGTCAGGAACTCTAAAATGATCCCCTGTCTGATCTCCAGGAAAAATATCAGATCCCTAACTCAGAACTTTTTAGGTATAACCAACTGAAACATTGGATAGGTTCCCTCTTAGCACCACACCAAGATCAAAGATTTTCCTTATCCTGCTTCGAACGAGCATGTGTTCAGAACCCGGGGGGGTCGTGGTCTCATCAGCTCTTTATATTCCGTTCTAAATAGCTCATCGGCTAACTTTTCTCACGCTTACGTGAGCAGTTGGGAACATGACCTAAGGGGTTCCAAGGAAATAGAAGAGTGGAGATCAGTCTGGGATACTATTAATCATATCTCAATTAATTTAAATCTTATAGAATCCTGTATAAAGATCCTGATGAGATGGTACTGGGTGCCAGCTAGATTGGTGCATTTAGGTGGGTCTGGCTCTTGTTTTCGGGGTTGTACGGCAAAAGGTGACCTATTACATACCTTCTGGAAGTGTCCCATATTATCCCGCTTCTGGACTAAAGTTTACAAACTGATACAAGCAGTCTTTCATACTTCTCTTCAGAAAGACCCTTGGTCGGCCTTATTACATTTCAAAATAGATTCCCTTTCAAAGAACCAAAGGGCATTGTGTCACTTTATTTTTGTCACGGCCAAAAAATAGCCAGATCCTGGAGACAGCAATTAGTCCCTTTTGAAGAAGTGAAGAATAGGATTAACAACTTCATGATACAGGAAAGGCTAGCGCGGATATTCCTGGATAGGTTACCTAAGGTCGATAAGATCTGGCAGCCCATGAAGGATTATTTGACCATAACAGGCAGGAGATAATACCGCTTGTAATAGGGTGTCCACTAGTGTCTAAGAGCGTATGGGTGTGGTCCTAGTGCCCGAGTCTTTCCTCCCCTTTTCCCTCTTTCCTCTTTTCTTTTTCTTTTCTTCCCCTTCTTCTCTACTTCCTTCTTCCTTCTTCTTCTTCTTGGGGCTGGGGGGTGGGTAATAGGAGGGAGGGTTTTTAGGGGAGGGGGTTTGGGTCAGTTATGGGACTGAGTTCACGAGATCTAGGGGAGCTCGGCCGTTCTAGGTCGGAAGCCTCGGTTGGTTGAATAAAGGAGTAGCAATTAGCCTCCTTATTTTGTAAACTGATACTGTGCGGCATGCCACCTTTAGCTTTTGTGTAAAATGTTATGCTAACATGGTCACTGTCATGCTGTCCAGTTCTGGCTGAATATTGATCCCATACTGGTGTTTGAAAAATGGGGGAGAAACCGAGAGCCCAATATGGTGCAGTATGTTAATATGGAGAGATCTGTTGTGAATAAATTAGATGATTATACTCACAAGGGGGGGTCGCTACAAAAGCAACCACTGGACAGGCCGGCGGGGAGAATTGTAACCTGACCCCGCTCAGGTTTAAAAAGTCGCTCTCTGTAGATAGGAGAAAATGGGGATACACCCCTCCACCAAGGGTGGACTAGATAATATTGAAATCCGATGACAGAGGCGCCAAGCAGAATAAAATTAGTTAAAATTGTTAAAAAGGGGGAAGTGGGTGGACTCACCTCCCTTCTGAAGAAAAGGCCGGACAATGGACAGGTTACTTACAGTCTAAAGTAACATTTATTAGTGACTCCAAAAGTGCAACGCGTTTCACGGGTAACAGTCCCGCTTCTTCAGGCAAATGATTTTTGGAGGGTGCAAAATCAGGTCATGAACCAGGTACACAGAGGCGCTCTACCTGGTTCATGACCTGATTTTGCACCCTTTGGAGTCACTAATAACTGTTACTTTAGACTGTAAGTAACCTGTCCATTGTCCGGCCTTTTTTTCAGAAGGGAGGTGAGTCCACCCATTTCCCCCTTTTTAACAATTTTATCTATTTTTATTCTGCTTGGCGCCTCTGTTATCGTATTTTAATCCCATACTGGTGTTGTATCTCTTTCTTGAAAACTTTCATTAAAAAATTTGAACAAACATGAACACTGCCTGGACTGACATCTGGTTAGTATTGACCAAGCTATCTCTTAAAGGGAACCTTCAGCCTAAACAAACATACTGTCATCAAGTTACATTAGTTATGTTAATTAGAATAGATAGGTAATATCATCTCTTACCCACCCTGTTTTAAAAGAACAGGCAAATGTTTGTGATTCATGGGGGCTGCCATCTTTGTCATGGGGGCAGCCATTTTTTTGGTTGAAAGGAGGTGACAAGGAGCATGAGACACAGTTCCAACTGTCCTGTGTCCTGATAACCCCTCCCAGCTGCTCACACTAGGCTTCAAATGTCAAATTCAAAATGTAAAAAAAAAAATGGCACCAAAACAGCAGAACGAGAGCAGCAACATCAGAAATCCCATCATGCTTTGCACAGCATCAGAGGAAAAAAGCCCGGGCAGTTTTCTTCTGTGCAGCTAAAAATGAGGCTTGTATAAGAGAAAAAAAGTTCTGATGCTGTGAAACTGTTAAAGAAACACCAAGCCTTTTCAGTGCTGCTGAGTCGATTTTTAGTCCGGAGGTTCACTTTAAGTGCCTGAACTGTGTAACCATTCTACCTGCTTACAGTCATCTGACTCATCTGGATTGCCTCATACTCCAGGCCTCAGGTGACTATTATTAGGCATTCTAGGCATTATTACTATTGGTTCTGTTTGGTGTATACTATGGCGGTCTGTATGCTACATCTACCTCCAGGGTTATTGTAGTTCTGTGTTAGGTAGGAGCTTGGTGCAGGTGTTATGGGCTGAGCTATAGGTCAGCCATATGGGCATACAGCCTGACCTATAGTCATCGACAAGACAAGCCTGACATGCTTGTCGGTGAAGGATTCAGGCCATCTCTAGCTGCTGGTTAACTTACTGATTCCTGTTGTGCCACTCCCACAATTCATCTTTTAGCTATTTAGCTGCTTATCTGTGGACCCCACTCAGTAGCTTTGAACCACTTTTACTCAAGCCTTTTGTTTACTTTCTGAGAATTATGCATTTGCATTCTTAGCAGGGACGGATTTACCATAAGGCTCGTGCCTACAGGCGCCCGATGATGGAAAGGCGGCTCACTTCCCGCGCTGAGTGCCTTCTTCCCTCCTTCCCTATGCAGAGTCCTGAGCAGTATTTAAATGAGAGGTTACTCACCCAGGTCTCGACATTCCACTAGGGGTCACCACTAGCTACATACCGAGGGTACCTGTGGCTACCTAATCCTAGGAAACACCTGTTGCTACCTATGACAGGCAAGAGAAGTAAGGGAGAAATGAAACCTGGGCTAGCAGGCACACTTGTGGTGCGGTTTGGGGGGGGGGGGTTGGGTTGTAGTAGAGATGGCCCGAACCTCCGATTTGTGAACCGGGTTCGCGAACTCGCGAACTCGAAGTTCGGTTCACGCGAACGTTCACGAACCGCAATTGACTTCAATAGGGAGGCGAACTTTGAAAACTAGAAACACTTATGCTGGCCACAAAAGTGATGGAGAAGATGTTTCAAGGGGTCTAACACCTGGAGGGGGGCATGGAGGAGTGAGATAAACTCCAAAAGTCCCAGGGAAAAATCTGGATTGGACGCAAAGCAACGTTTTAAGGGCAGAAATCACATTGAATGCTAAATCGCAGGCCTAAAGTGCTTTAAAACATCTTGCATGTATATACATCAATCAGGGAGTGTAATTAGAGTACTGCATCACACTGACACACCAAACTCACTGTGTAACGCACCGCAAACAGCTGTTTGTGTAGTGAGGACCGTGCTGGACTGGTGCGCACCATGGCGAGATTGCTCTTCCTCAGTGATATCAGGTAATGTCTGACTGCAATGTCTGTAGTTTGCAACAGTGCTGTTTCTTTTGTGAAGACAGAAGCAAAGAAAGCATTTAATAACTCTGCCTTACCTTGGTCATCCACCATTGAGTTCCCACCCTCATCCTTTAGGAGTCCTATACAGTCAACCTTTCTTTCTTTAGAGTTAATGTACTTGTAAAACTTTTTTGGGTTAGATTTGATATCCTTAGCAATTTGTTTTTCAGCTTCAATCTTTGCCTGCCTAATTTCTTTTTCACAATTTTTATTGCACTCCTTATAATTGCTTAGTGCAGCCTCGGTCCCCTCCTGTTTTAAGACCTTATAGGCATTCTTTTTCCTCTTCATTTTATCTTTAACCTTTCTATTCATCCATAGAGGCCTTTTTTTTATTCCTAGACATTTTGTTTCCATATGGGATATACATACTACAATATTGATTGAGTATAAGTTTAAAAGCTTGCCATTTCCCTTCAGTGTCTTCCCCTTGTAGTACATTATCCCAGTTCACCAAACTTAGTGCCTGCCTAATTTGATTGAACTTTGCTTTTCTAAAATTCATAGTTTTAGTGGTCCCGCTGCCCCGTGGCCTATCAGTCACCAGATCAAACGTTATCATGTTGTGATCACTATTTCCCAAATGTTCTTGAACCTGCACATTTGATACATTATCTGGTCTATTAGAAATGATCAGATCCAGTAACGCATTCCCCCTAGTTGGTTCAGTTACCATTTGAGTCAAGTAATTGTCCTGTAGTGCTGCCAGAAATCTGCTGCTTTTACCAGAATGGGTAGCCTCAATACTCCAGTCAATGTCTGGAAAGTTGAAGTCGCCCATAATTATGACCTCATTTTTACTTGCAGCTTTTTCAATCTTCTGTAGTAATCGCAGTTCTGCAGCTTCATTAATAAGAGGTGGCCTGTAGCATACCCCAATAAGCAATTGGCAACTTTTATTTCCACCATGAATATTTACCCAAACAGACTCCACATCTTCGCAATCTTCCTCCATCTCATCGTTGAGGACAGCTGTAAGAGAATTCTTAACAAAGAGACAAACCCCATCCACCTTTTTTCCCTGTTATATCCCTCCTAAACACATTGTATCCTTTTAAATTAGCTATCCAGTCATGGCTTTCATCCATCCATGTCTCGGTTATTCCCACAATGTCATAGCCTTTGTCATTCAGAATGAACTCTAGTTTGTCTATTTTATTTGCAAGGCTCCGAGCATTGGTTACCATGCACTTTATATTTTTACCACCACATTTACCAATTTTGTTTACATGAAATGGGCTACTTGCATTTTTACCAACCTCCTTAATCTTTACACTGTCCCCACCCCCCTCTCCACCCTCCATAATGATAGGTTCCCACTGTCTTTTTACCTCATCTTGTCTACGTATTGAGACTTTATCCTCCCGCCTCCCCCCAGATCCTAGTTTAAAATCTCCTCCAACCGTTTAGCCATCTTCTCCCCCAATGCAGCTGCACCCTCCCCATTAAGGTGCAGCCCATCCCTGCTGTAGAACCTGTAGCCGACTGCAAAGTCTGCCCAGTTCTCCAGGAACCCAAACCCTTCCTTCCTACACCAATTTCTCAGCCACTTATTTAACTCCCTAAGCTCCCTCTGTCTCTCAGATGTAGCACGTGGCACTGGCAGTATTTCTGAAAACACTACCTTGGAGGTCCTTGCTTTAAGTTTATCTCCAAAAGAAACAGCACTGTTGCAAACTACAGAGGCGGAAGAGTCTCAATCTTCTAACTGTAATATTAAATACTTAATGCAGGAAGAAGTGAAGGCAAGACTAAATAAATTAAAAATAGACAAGGCACCTGGCCCGGATGGCATGCATCCTCGGGTCCTAAGGGAATTAAGTTCAGTTATAGATAAACCCCTTTATCTTATCTTTTGTGACTCTCTTGCAACTGGCAGAGTCCCAGTGGATTGGTGTACAGCCCACGTTTTCCCATTATTTAAGAAGGGCAAAAAATCAGATCCAGGATATTATAGACCTGTAAGCTTAACATCAGTTGTATGCAAACTATTTGAGGGGTTACTAAGAGATACTATACATGACTTCATAGTAGAAAATAATCTTATTTCTCAGCATCAACATGGGTTTACTAAAGACAGGTCCTGTTTGAATAACATGCTCAGCTTTTATGAGGTAGTGAATGCTAATATGGATATTGGGAATGCTGTAGATGTGATATACTTGGACTTTGCAAAGGCCTTCGACACTGTTCCCCACAAAAGTCTGGTGCAAAAGTTGAGGATGCAAGGACTGGGGAAGAGTCTGTGTTCATGGATAGGGAACTGGCTAATGGACAGAAAAGAAAGAGTTGTGGTCAATGGATCGTACTCAAAATGGGAGACTGTTAGCAGTGGGGTCCCACAGGGGTCTGTTCTGGGTCCAGTGCTCTTCAATTTATTTATTAATGACCTAGTAGATGCAGTAGTGAGCAATGTTGCTATTTTTGCAGATGATACAAAATTGTGCAGAATCATCAACTCTCAGGAAGATAGTGTCATATTGCAACAGGATCTGGATAGGATGGCTATATGGGCACATACATGGCAGATGAAATTCAATGTTGACAAATGTAAAGTCATGCATTTTGGACGTACTAATGGTCTAGCACCATACAAAATAAATGGGATACAGTTGGGGACATCAAACTTGGAGAAGGACTTAGGAGTACTCATTGGCAACAAGTTAAATAATCGTACTCAATACCAAGCAGCTGCAGCTAAAGCTAACAAAATTTTGGGATGCATTAAAAGGGAAATAAAAACTAAAGATGCTAGCATAATATTGCCCCTGTTTAACTCTCTAGTAAGGCCACATCTGGAATATGGAATTCAGTTCTGGGCACCACATTACAAAAAAGATATTGCAGTTTTAGAGCAGGTGCAGAGACGAGCAACAAAATTGATACGTGGGATGGAAGGTCTCACTTATCAAGAAAGGTTAGATAAACTGGGTTTATTTAGTCTAGAGAAAAGACGCCTTAGAGGGGATCTAATTAACATGTATAAATACATCAGAGGGCAATATAATTGCTTGGCGGATGAGCTTTTTGTCCCTAGGCCTTCTCAAAGAGGACATGATCTGCGCATGGAGAAAAAACGTTTTAGCCATTTATTTAGGAAAGGGTTCTTTACAGTAAGAGTGATTAAGATGTGGAATGCATTGCCACAGGAAGTCGTTATGGCAAACTCTATACCTGCATTTAAAGGGGGCTTGGATGCTTTCCGTGCGTTGAAATACATCCATGGCTACAATTACTAGGTAATGCCTAATGATGTTGATCCAGGGATTTTATCTGATTGCCATCTGGAGTTGGGAAGGAATTTTTCCCTTTGGGGGCTAATTGGACCATGCCTTGTAAGGGTTTTTTCGCCTTCCTCTGGATCAACAGGGATATGTGAGGGAGCAGGCTGGTGTTGTACTTTATCCACTTCGCATCCAGACCTTGTTTTCAACTTATTGACCAGAGCAGTTTTGACAGTTTAGCTATGTCCCTATTTAATCAGAAATAACTTTATCCCTACTTATGATACAGAAATGAAATATATATTGTTTTTTTCAAGACAAACTAGGCTTTCATTGTATGCCATTTTTTCCCTCAAACAATTTTGTTTTCTATGAATTTTAATGGGAAAACAAAGAAAAAAATAGAAAAAACATGTATTTCTCAGTTTTACCAATTCCAGTTTAAAAATAAAAAGTGCTACTGTCGATAAAAAACACACATTTTGTTTGGCTATTCTTACTGCTTATCACAAAACTTCGATTATGTTCCGGTCACAATTTATGGTGAAGATATTTGATTCTGAAATAGTGCTACAAAGTGTGTTTTTCACTATGAAATGAGAAAATAAAGTACCTTTAATAGTATAAATCAATCTCATTAGCTCAGGAAACTTATATTCCCATTCACCAATTAGTCCTGCATCAGATAGTGCCAGAAATATGCACAGGAGCAAGCCCAATCCTGCACAGCACTGCTTCTGCTACAAGACGTATATCTACTGACCTGTGGCTTAGATGAAGTCCCAGAGGACGTATATCTACTGACCTGTGGACGAAGTGGTTAAACTGGTTGAACTCGATGGACGTATGTCTTTTTTCAACCAAAATAACTATGTAACTATATGCCTTATCAACTTTCGATGGTTCTTTCTCTACCATTGTTAAAGCTTACATCTATTTTTTTAAATACTTGTTCTGCTTGCAGCGGGACTCTGTTATGGAGGGCAAGTCTGCCATTGTGAGTGACTGACCACAGGTAATGGCCGGGGAATCAGGGTTCAATTCCCGTCTGGAGTGGGAGCCTAAGAAACGGCTACCACCACCACACATCAAAGGAAGGCAGCAGGCACACTGTGGGCAAAGGAGCAGGAACGGCTACCACACATCCAAGGAAGACAGCAGGCATGGCATGCGCGTCCCGAGGTAGTGACCAAAAATAACAATACTGGAGGACTTTTGAGGCCCTGCTGTATATGACACTGATCGACTTTACTACCTGTAACGAGAATCTGTTATGGAGGGCAAGTCTGCCATCCATTCAAGTGAAAGGTATGCACTGACTGCCAGGTATAATACAATGTGCAGTCACAGATGCAGTGAAAGGTATGCAGTGACTGCAAACAGCTGTTTGTGTAGTGACGGCCGTGCTGGACTGGTGCGCACACCATGACGAGAGTGCAGGTGATGGCAGCTTTCCAGCTCATGTGGTTGCCGGGCTGAGGTAGCTGAATGACAGAACAGTGACTGTCCAGCTGATCAAATTCGGTCTGTCCACAATGAAGCAACGACCTTATTATCGTGGATGTGCCCCCTCCCCCTGAGACACTCATATCGCCGTCGGTCATTGCTTCATTGTGATACGCAAGCCCCTTCACCGCGGCAAGGTAATGATCACGAAGGGGAATTGGCACATGTACATGCCTTTTGTTTTGTTGTTGCAGCTGCAGTGCTGCAAGAAAAATTAGGCAGGCATGTACACGCACCAGAAAAATTATTATAGCGGCCGCTGCTAGCGGCCTTAAAATTTCAGGAATCCACCTGGAGTCCTGGACCCTGTTGGTGGTGGCGGAGAAGGCAGTCAAGCGGCCTGTGGGCAGAGGTGCTGTGTAGGGACGGACTTAGTCTTGGGGCAGGCAGTAGGCCTCCGGGATCCATGCCTCATTCATTTTGATAAAGGTGAGGTACTGAACACTTTTGTGACTTAGGCGACTTCTCTTCTCAGTGACAATGCCTCCAGCTGTACTGTCCGGTCCTTTCTGATAGGACACTTGAGGCATGGCAAGACAGAAGTTGGATGGCAAATTGGGACAGCTCTGGCCACAGGTCAAGCCTGCGCACCAAGTAGTCCAAGGGTTCATCGCTGCTCACAGTGTCTACATCCACACTTAAGGCCAGGTAGTCGGCTACCTGCCTGTCCAGACGTTGGTGGAAGGAGGATTCGGAAGCGCTAAGGCGAGGCATTGGACTAAAGAATGTCTGCATGTCCAACATCACCATGAGATCGCTGGAGCGTCCTGTTCTTGCCTGCATGGACATAGGAGAAGGATTACTGGCAGTGGTACCTTTATTCGGTTGTGCTGTGACGTCACCTTTAAACGCATTGTAAAGCATAGTTGCCAGCTTTTTCTGCAAGTGCTGCATCCTTTTTGCCT
The DNA here is from genome assembly GCF_040937935.1 of Hyperolius riggenbachi. NCBI lineage: Eukaryota > Metazoa > Chordata > Amphibia > Anura > Hyperoliidae > Hyperolius > Hyperolius riggenbachi. The sequence continues at coordinate 179,231,160 of NC_090653.1, read as the reverse complement.
TCAGGTGAGTTGGAAACATGTCCACCACTTTGTGCCTATACCAAGGGTCTAGTACCGTGGCCACCCAGTACAGCTCATTCCCCTTGAGTTTTTTTTATATGAGGGTCCCTCAACAGGCTGGACAGCATGAAAGACGCCATCTGTACAAAGTTGGATCCAGACGTACTATCCATCTCCTCTTGCTCTTCCTCAGTGACGTCAGGTAAGTCTTCTTCCTCACCCCAGCCACGAACAATACCACGGGAAGGTTGAGCAGCACAAGCCCCCCGGCGATGCCTGCTGCGGTTGTTCTTCTGCTGCTGCCTCATCCTCCTCCTCCAAAGAAACACCTTCCTCATCAAACGAGTCCGACTCCTCTTCCCCATATGACTCTTCCTCCTCCCCCCTCTGTGCTGCCGCAGGTATTGAGGAAACATCTGGTTCTGATGAGAATTGATCCCACAATGCTTCCTCCCATAACTGTTCTTCTTCATGCTCCTCCACAGCTTGATCCACCACTCTACGCACGGCACGCTCCAGGAAGTAAGCGTACGGGATCAAGTTGCTGATGGTGCCTTCACTGCGACTCACCAGGTTGGTCACCTCCTCAAACAGCCACATAAGCCTGCATGCATTTTGCATGAGTGTCCAGTTGTTGGGCCAGAACATCCCCATCACCCCAGATTGTGTCCTTCCACTGAAATTGTAGAGGTACTGGGTGACAGCTTTTTCCTGTTCTAGCAGGCAAGAGAACATAAGGAGGGTCGAATTCCAGCAAGTCGGGCTAACACAAATGAGACATCTCAACGGCAACTTGTTTCTCCACTGAATCTCTGCAAAGTGTGCCATGGCCGTGTAAGACCGCCTGAAATGCCCACACAACTTCCTGGCCTGCTTCAAGACGCCCTCTAAGCCTAGGTACTTTGACACAAATCTTTGAATGACTAGATTCAGCACATGTGCCATGCAGGGTACATGTGTCAGCTTTCCCAAATTCAACTATGAGATTGCTGCCATTGTCGTACACCACGTTGCCGATCTCCAGCTGGTGCGGGGTCAGCCACTGATCCACCTGTTTGTTAAGAACAGCCAGAAGAGCTGGTCCAGTGTGACTCTCCGCTTTGAGGCAAGACATGTCTAAGATGGCGTGACACCATCGTACCTGGCATGCAGCATAGGCCCTGGGGAGCTGGGGCTGTGTAGCCGGAGAGGAGATCGCAGCACCAGTAGAGTTGAACTGCCACTCAGCCAAGGAGGAGGATAATGAGAGCATAGAGGATGTAGCAGGAGGAGAGGAGGTGGCAGGAGGCCTGCCTGCAAGCCGTGGAGGTGTCACAAGTTGGTCCGCTGCACAGCCACGTACTCCCTGCTCGCCATCGCTCACCAGGTTGACCCAATGGGCTGTGTAAGTAATGTACCTACCGTGACCATGCTTGGCAGACCAGGCATCCGTGGTCAGGAGGACCCTTGACCCAATGCTGTGTGCCAGAGATAACACCACTTGCCTCTCAACTTCACGGTACAGTTGGGGTACTGCCTTTTTAGAGAGATAATTGTGGCCTGGCATCTTCCACTGTCCCAATGGCCACAAATTTACGGAAGGCCTCAGAGTCCACCAGCTGGTATGGTAACAGCTGGTGAGCTAACAGTTCCGTCAATCCAGCAGACGCCGGGCAAGGGGGTGACTGGCAGAAATTGGCTTCTTCCGCTCAAAGATTTCCTTCACAGACACCTGGCTGCTGTGGGCAGAGGAGCAGGAACCACTCAAGGTGAGAGGCGGAGTAGAGGAGGGTGGCTGTGAAGGTGCAAGGGAGAAAGCGGCTGAAGATGATGCACCTAAAGGAGGAAGAGTAGAAGGAGGGTGGCTTTTCTTTTGTGTGCTGCTTTTGCTCAGGTGCTCTTTCCATTGCAGTTTGTGCCTTTTCTCCATGTGCCTTTGTAAGGCACTTGTCCCTATGTGGGCAATGGCCTTTCCACGGCTCAATTTTTGGAGGCAGAGAGAACAGGTGGCATTGCTCCGATCTGAGGCAGACACAATGAAAAAAAAATGTCCAAACCCGCTGAGCCCCCCTGGGGTGATGGCACTATGGTGGCATCAGAAGCGGACGTTGAAGGGCATGTTGGCTGGCTGTACATAGGTGGCGATACATGCCGCCGGACACTGCTGTTGGAAAACCTTATGGTAACTACCTCTGTAAGATCACTAACTCAGTAAAAGGTATATCTTTTACAGCGTTGCGATCAAAAATATGGGGTATAGTGGAGTTCCTTCCCTCTACAACAGTAAATCTCAAAGCACTCAGTTTGGAATTTTATATAAATTTGTATTTTTCAAAAAGTAATATATTTACAGCAGAAAAATATAATTCTTCAAGATGTTCAAAGTTCACAGTTCCATGAAATAGACTTTATCTTGCAGATCGCTGGTAACCAGTCTTATCACCCGAATGATAGTCTGTACACACGTCGGATTTGACGCGAAAACGTCCGAACGACGGAACGTTCAAACGACGGGTCGTTCGCTAAAATCCGACGTGTGTATGGGCCTTAAGGGAGACCTGCCCAAGGTCTCCTTCTGAATAGGTGCTGGCTTACTGAACAGGCAGAGCCAAGATTCGAACCCAGGTCCCCTGTGTCAGAGGCTGAGCCCTTAACCATTACACTATCCAGCCACATCTCTAGTAGTTGCTGAGAAAAAAATGTTCTAAAATAATACTAATAAAAAATGTTAACTTTCAATGCTTAAAGAGAATCTGTATTCACAAAATGAAGTATAAACAAACATCCCTGCCTGTTTGGGGTCATCTCCTAGCCCCCTCTGTAATATTTTTTGCTGCTCTCTGCTGCAATAAAGAGGGTAAACAAACTGTTTTATAAACGGTTTTGTAAACAGAAAAGATGGCCACCAAAACAGGAAGTACATCAGCAGAGCAGTGTTCTCAGTTAATACACAGTGAGTACACAGAGAATTCAGTGAGTTACACATTGAATTCAGTCTCCAGAGGTGATGTGCAAGTTTTGAAAGAGCTCTGTGTCAATAAAGCATGAAAAGCTGTGTCTTTAGAGCTCTGCACTGGTGTCAGCCTGACAGGCAGCTTCCTCCTCAGCCAGCTATTCTTTGTTCAGTTTATCAGTCTGTGTGTATCAGACTCACAGATAGCAGACAAGCTGACAGTGAGAGCAGGGACATTGTCTGTGAGGAATAATCATCACAGGAGCACTGGAGGGGCTTGGAAGGAGTTAACTTGTTCACATTACTGAAGAGTTGGCAGCCTTCCAGACACAGCTGACAAATCCGACAGGGGAAAGATAAGTTGATTTATTACAGAGATGGTGCAAGTAGAAAGTGCTGCAGTAAGCCAGAGCACAATGGAACAGCCTTAGGAACTTGTAGGATAGGAGAAATACTGCTAAAATTTTTGTTACAGAGTCTCTTTAATAGGCTAAGCTATATATTCAATGCTAAGAATCACCAGAATATAATATCAATAAGGCATACCTCTCCTCAATTATGCAGAAGGTCTCACCCTAAGGTAGCTGTTGTCGAGATGTGTAAAACCTGCCCATTCTACCTCCCAAATTTCAAAATGGCTGAAAAATCGGAATTTCCCTCTGACGTATTTTCCATATATTGGAATGTTTTGTGCGTCATTCAACGTATCTTATTTACAAAGTCTGACATTTAGTTAATGAGGGCGATATCGTAATTAATTGGGTACACACGCAGGTAGACATCTTGACTACGTCATGACCTCCCGATAAGAGAAATGTCATGAAACACTGGGTCTCCAGAATTAAAAACAACCAGAATTAAAAACAACATCTCCCATATGTGGAGATGTTTTTAATTCTGGAGACCCAGTGTCTCATGACATTTCTCTTATCGGGAGGTCATGACGTAGTCAAGATGTCTACCTGCGTGTGTACCCAATTAGATAGAACATAGATATGTTCCATGCTGTGTTTGCTTATTATGACATCTGTGTCTTAATTGGCCTGAGGTATGCCCATTTCTTTCTGAAATGCTGTCGGCCATCTTGACCCACCAAAATACATAGGCCTGTAACCAACAGTATTCAGACTTACAGTAAATTAATACTTATTTAAACACTATACTATCCTTAAAGAGTAATCAAATATTGTGTATACTGATCAGCTATCTAAATAATTTCATTCTATAATTTTTTTTATGAAGAAATCATTAATTTTATAAACTTATAAAAGATTACAAAAAAACGCCAGATGGCAGTGCAATATTCATTTATTTAAGTATTTATATAGCGCCGACATATTACGCAGCGCTGTACAGAGTATATTGTCTTGTCACTAACTGTCCCTCAGAGGGGCTCACAATCTAGTTCCTACCATAGACATATGTATGTATCGTGTAGTGCATGTATCGTAGTCTAGGGCCAATTTTTTTAGGGGGAAGCCAATTAACTTATCTGTATGTTTTTGGGATGTGGGAGGAAACCCACGCAGACACGGGGAGAACATACAAACTCCTTGCAGATGTTGACCTGGCTGGGATTCGAACCGGGGACCCAGCGCTTGCAAGGCGAGATCGCTAACCACTACTCCACCATGCTGTATTAAGCTTATGATTAAAAATGCTTTATCTATCTGACAGTTTATAAAAGTCACAATGAACTACTATAACCATAACATGATGTTTGCTGTGGTCACTAATTTTAAAATAAGATAGTGTTCTCAAAACAAAGAAAGGCATGACAACCTTGGTTTGCCTGGAACCTTTATCCAAAGCCCCATCTACACGGTACGATTCCTTGCGCGATTCAATATGCGATCGCGATACAAGTATGATAATAGAATCGCATAAGAAATCGTATCGCGGATACGATTAACCCTCTACGCTACACGATAACATTTCGAACAAGTTTCGATTAATGATCGTGTCGAATCATGATCGGATCGGGCAGTACTTCTATACCATACGATCGCGTTTCAGATCGGTTGTTAAAATAGGCGTATTTAAGCAAAGGGTGGAGTAAGCGAAGGGAGTTCCGAGCGGATGGGCGGAGTCAATCGATGGGAGTTCCGAGCGGAGCTTAAAAGCGATGGTAGTAGTGAGACAGTCATTGCGTGTGGCTATAGTGATCTGCTTTGGCAATTGTGGCAATTTGGCAACCATGGCTATGTCGGATAAAGAGCGTGCGTCCACTGCTCTGGCTGTATTGATTCTCGATCGAGTGAGGAAGAGGAACAGAAACAAGCAGAAGCGTTCGTGGTCCAAGGGTTGGCTACAGAGGAGACATGAATTTAGTCACATGAGCCTTTTACATGAACTTCGCGAAAATAATCCTGAAGATTTCAGAAATTATGTGCGGATGTCTGATGAAAGCTTTGATGAACTGCTGGAGAAGCTCCGTCCGCGGATTACAAGGCAGGACACAGTCATGAGGGAGGCCAACACAGCAGAGCAACGACTGTGTGTGACTTTACGCTTCCTTGCAACTGGAAGATCTTATGCGGATTTGAAATTTGCATCTGCAATTTCCCCACAGGCGTTGAGCCGTATTATACCTGAAACTTGCCAAGCCATCGTGTCGGAGTTGTCCGATTTCTTCAAGGTAAGCCTTATTTGTTTGTGACATTTGTGAGGCACTGTGCAGCATTTGGCTGCAGTACTGTCTGAATCACACCGAGATACGCAAGCAACCATTTTTGTTTGTTCCGACAATCATGTCTGAACACCCTGTCCGCTGCATGCTTGTTCATGGTCTATGGCTAAATAGAGGCAGAGGATTTGCACAGTTGCCAGGCAACTGGCAATTTCCATATTATTCCCTCTGCACTTGTGTTTACTGCTAGCAAACATGAATTTTCTAAATACTTTTTTATTTTGTACAAAACAGTCCACTCTCTCATCTTGGCTTGCTTTTCCTGCATGGTAACTTGCCTCACTCACTGCAAGGACATGGGTGTCAAAAAACGTCCTGCATGCTGCAAAAGGGATTTCCATCTTTGATTTTGGTGCAATTTGATTTTGTAAAGCAATAACCATGTTAACCATGTGAAACATGCATGTAGTGCTGTACAATTTGGCTGGGTCATTGATGTTTTCCATTGTTTTTTTCCATAGTTCCCCACAAACTCAGAAGAGTGGCAGGCGGTGGCAAAGGGTTTCATGGACACGTGGAATTTCCCGAATTGCGGTGGCGCCTTGGACGGGAAACATGTTCGCATTACTCCACCACCAAACTGAGGATCATATTACTATAATTATAAGGGGATATATTAGTGTTGTGATGATGGCCCTGGTAAACTCGAGGTACGAATTCATGACGGTGGAGGTAGGCACTAATGGACGTATATCTGACGGCGGTGTGTTCGAAACCACAGAATTCTGCCATCGTTTGAAAAACAACCAATTGGAATTGCCCACTAATGAAGACACTGTGAAAAACTTAAATTTTGCATTTGTGGCTGATGAGGCTTTTGCGCAAGGACCGCATTTGATGAAGCCTTATCCACAACGGGGCCTGACTAGCGAGCGCAGGATTTTCAACTACAGATTGTCACGTGCTAGGCTGGTTGTTGAAAATGCCTTTGGCATCCTGTCCCAGCGATTCCGCATATTTCTGAGTCCAATTAATTTGGAACCAGACAAAGTGGAACTAATAGTGCTTGCGGCGTGCACTTTGCACAACTTTCTGCGGAGGAAAAGCCCACAGACATACTGTCCACCAACAATGCTGGATCATGAAGATGTACAGACTGGTGCCTTCCATGAAGGCGAGTGGCACAGGCACCCTGGGATGGCTGCTCTCCAGCCTGCTCCTCCTGGCAATTGTACATTTGACGCAAAACTGAACAGAGACTTGTATCGGGACTATTTTGTATCCGCACAAGGATCAGTGCCTTGCTAGTGTCCAAATGACTCAAATGCCTTGAAGAGTTTTTCCCTGTTTTGTGTAATTAGACATTTGCAAATGTATACGGATTTTGACTTGTATAGCAATAAAAAGAATCTTTGACTTTTTGTTATGTGCAGCGCTTTTGGAGCGATCGTGATTAGCGGTGGTATGCATGGCAAACCACTGCATGTAACACGTTTGCAGTTAACGTGTTGCATGCAGCGCACACTGCCATGTTACATGCTGCAATTCCCGCTCAAGAGAAACTCCAGTGATTCTTTGCGTTTCCAGCCACAATAGCTCCCTCTATGCTGCTATGGCAGCCCTATATGCTGCTATACCATAGTAGAGGGAGCTATTTATGGCTGGTAACACAAACAATCTGAGCGACTCTACGTGGGCACCGCACAGCTGCTGGGAGCTGAGGGAAGCCCCAGGTGAGTAAAACTTTTTTTTGTTTCACTTCAGCGTAGTATTTTTGCCTATTTTTTTTATGGCTGGGAACGCAAAGAATATGAGCGACTCTACGTGGGCACCGGACAGCTTCAGGGGGCTGAGGGAAGCCCCAGGTGAGTAAACTTGTTTGTTTCACTTAAGCGGAGTATTTTGGAATATTTTTCTTTATAGTTCGCTTCAGTGCTCCCATTAGAAGTAATCTGGCATGTCCCCGCCGCAAAAGGATGGCTGCAAAGCCCCCGAATCCCCCTGCAAATATCCACAACCAACTTGGTCGTGGATATTTATGCGCTGAGCGACATAGCTTCCATCTGGGCAGCACGGTGGCGTAGTGGTTAGCTCGCTCGCCTTGCAGCGCTCGGTCCCTGGTTCGAATTCCAGCCAGAGCACTATCTGCAAACAGTTTGTATGTTCTCTCCGTGTCTGCGTGGGTTTCATCCGGGCACTCCGGTTTCCTCCCACATTCCAAAAACATACGCCCATCTTCATTTCCTCTCCCCTACAATTGGCCCTGGACCAGGGGTCTCAAACTCGCGGGCCATTTTACCCCTGCCCTAGACTATATGAGTATGGTAGGGCCGACATATTACGCAGCGCTGTAAAGTGTATATATTGTCTTGTCACTAACTGTCCGTCTTGTCACTAACTGTCCGTTAGTGACAAGACAATATATACACTGTACAGTGCTGCGTAATATGTCGGCGCTATATAAATCCAAAATAATAATAATCTGTACCTTTGCCCCTCCTGACGTCAATCGGCGCGATCTGTGCGCCGATTGACGTCAGGAGACCCCTGCCCTAGACTATATGAGTATGGTAGGGCCGACATATTACGCAGCGCTGTAAAGTGTATATATTGTCTTGTCACTAACTGTCCGTTAGTGACAACACAATATGTACACTGTACAGCGCTATGTAATATGTCGGCGCTATATAAATCCAAAATAATAATAATCTGTACCTCTGCCCCTCCTGACGTCAATCGTCGCGATCTGTGCGCCGATTGACGTCAGGAGACCCCTGCCCTAGACTATATGAGTATGGTAGGGCCGACATATTACGCAGCGCTGTAAAGTGTATATATTGTCTTGTCACTAACTGTCCGTTAGTGACAACACAATATCTACACTGTACAGCGCTGCGTAATATGTCAGCGCTATATAAATACAAAATAATAAATGAAAGGAAATGCCATCCGATTGCCTCCCAATGTGTTTAAAAATCCACTTTCTTTGTTGAGCATGTGTACTTTTCATGTGCCGTGTGTGATCGTCTGGATTACCCAATGTGATTTCAGCCATCATTGATGTTCTTGATACATTCCAATTATAAATGATGGCTGAAATCACATAATGCAAGCGTCCAGACGATTACACAATCGCTCATCAAGCAAACAAAGCACATGAGAAACTTATCATGTTTGGAAACACATTGGGGGGCAATTGGGAAACACATTGTTCATTGTTCGCAGTTTGGGTACACAATAGGCACACTGTGCTGTTGTCGGAATGTGACAGATGAGCATACACGGAACAATGTTTCACCCTAATTGGATTACATGGAATAAAGTGGAATTTGTGTACTGCATTGATCTTGTTGGCACATTGTTCACATGCTCAGACAGTTTGCGTACACAGTACGCAGACTGTCAATACACAGGCCGTCTACTTGCTGCAAGCCACACTGCCAGCTAGAAAGCACTTCTGCTGGTGGTGTCGCTGACAGCAAGGAGACGGGTGGCAACGTACGCCAAGCATGCGCCATAAGGCTCTTGCCAGCCGTCTTCTTGCTGCAAGCCACACTGCCAGCTGAGAAAGCACTTCTGCTGGTGGTGTCGCTGACAGCAGGGAGACGGGTGGCAAAGATATGCCAAACTCATCATTTCAGGGGAGGTAAAGCAATGCACACAGGAAAACGAAGTCCTTTTTTTCTTTAATAAGAAATTTTTCAACGAAAAAACAATGAAAAACTCAACAGAGTTCAGTAATGCCTGCCACTGCAGGTGTCTATACAAAAACAAAAAAAATTCTCCAACATAGGAGTACACATTTTTGCCCTTTGGCAAGAGCCTACCCTACTTACAGAGCCTACAGATACCTCCCTAGGGTGAGGGCTGGCTCTGTGCATGCGTTCCAATCAATTGTGACAACGTGTGCCAAGCCTTGGATAGGCACAAGTGTGCGGCTTCTGTGCAGGGAATGGCAACGACAGGCAGAGTGGACCAGGAAAGCACTGTGTTTCCCGGTTAACTGCCCTTGGGAACGCATGCCCAGAGCCTACCCTCACCTTAGGGGGTCCGCATGCTGTCCACCACACTCACTAGCAAGCAGATACCTCTCTAGGGTGAGGGCTGGCTCTGTGCATGTGTTCCAATCAATTATGACAACGTGTGCCAAGCCTTGGATAGGCACAAGTGTGCGGCTTCAATGCAGGGAATGGCAACGACAGGCAGAATGGACCAGGAAAGCACTGTGTTTCCCGGTTAACTGCCCTTGGGAACGCATGCCCAGAGCCTACCCTCACCTTTGGGGGTCCGCATGCTGTCCACCACTTTCCTGTCAAAATACAGCCAATCCCCCCCCCCCACCAAATAAAAAAAAAGTAACCCAAAAAAGAACCCACAAACACACAGTAAACTAGAGGCACAACATTGTAGTGCGCCAAGGCAGGACAAATCAAAGTTCTGGGGTGGTGTCGGAAGGGCTGGCCAAAGGGGTTGTCTTAATAATGTCAAACCAAAAGTTAACTGTAAACTAAACAAAAACTTCAGGCAGTGGCGTAGCTAAGGAGCTGTGGGCCCCGATGCAAGTTTTACAATGGGGCCCCCCAAGCACTCTATACATAACAATTGATATGGTGCACCAAACCCGGCAAATGGTAACTACAGTGTCAGAGGTGCAAGAAGGGGATGGGGAACAGTTTTTTAATGATTACCACTATTCAAAGTATCTATAGAAGTGATTATTATGAGCACAGGACCAATAGAGAGCTAAAACTGTAGTTGAGAGAGGGCCCCTCTGGCCCAAGGGCCCCGATGCGGTCGCTACCTCTGCAACCCCTATTGCTACGCCCCTGACTTCAGGGATAACTAGTCTCCCTTATTTGTGTCGCCAAAATTGTCCGTGACAGCCAGTAGCTTCCCAAGATCCGCAGTGAGACGATGCATTGCTTTTGTTATGCGCTCTGCTTCGGCTTTAAGTTGCTCAACCCGGTCCATCACTTCGTGGCGTAATACTTCTGCAGCAGGCTCTTTCTGTCTTTGGTCTCCTGCATTGGAAAACACACCATTAGCTGAACGAATAAGATGCCATGACAACCATGAAATGCTGGTGGAAATTTGGGGCGTGAAAGTGTGGAATAGCCAGATCATAAGACAGGTATTCCTCGGTTAACGAACGAGATAGGGAATGCAGGCTCATTAGCAACCTTGTGCAAAAATGTGCAAACATAGACAATTTTTTCCCAAGTAAAATGATTCATACGTTACTTTTTTATCCTATGTTGCTGTCACTTTACAGCAGGTAGTAGAAATCGAACAGAACTGACAGGTTTTGGGTTACTCCATCTCTTCATAGGGGATTCTCAGCAAGCCTTTTTTTCTTTATAAAGATATTCCGTAGGAAGGATTTCAACAATGATGCTGGGCAGCTTCCCTGCTGTCTACACAGTTTTTTGACAGTTGGACGGAGCAACTGCAATTCAGTAAGTGCTTTCGAAAAAAAAAAAACCTGAGAATCCCCATGAAGAGATGGACTAGTCCAAAACCTGTCAGTAATGTCAGATTTCTACTACCTACTGTAAAGTGTGACAGTAACATAGGAGAAACATGATTTATGGGTCATTTGCAGGGGAGGACTGGGACCTTTTGGCCTGGGGGGAAAATGCAACTCAGAGGCCCTGGGGGGGGGAGGGGGGAATTGGGGCGGTATGACAAATGACAAAAAGGGGCGTGACCATGCATGACATGTCAGTATGGACCAAAAATCTCAGAGGAATGCCATACAGAATTAAAATTAAGGCAGTTCTGATGGCAAAAACAGAATATATTAACCTTCTGCCGCCCACGTCACGCCAGTAGGCGTGGCCGCGGCGGCAGCCCCAGGACCGCCTAACGCCAATTGGCGTAAAGTCCTGGGGCTCTGTTTTGCATGAGATCGCGCGCATGGTGCGCGCGCATCTCATGCTCGGAGGGCGGAGCTCCGCCCCGCCTTCAGTCTCCGAGCGGCTATTGCCACTCGGGAGACTGTTAGACGGCGATCGCGCCGTCTATTTACTAGGTGCAGTGCTGCAATGAGCAGCAGCGCTGCACTGGGGACAGCCGTGTGACACGGCTGTCCCCATGGGGGACAAGAGAGCGATCGGCTCTCATAGGCAGAAGCCTGTGACAGCCGATCGCCATAATTGGCTGGCTGTGGGGAGGGAGGAAGGGAGGGAAGAAATTTAAAGAAACAGGGTTTTTTCAGGAAAAAAACCAAACAATAATATTTATTTAACAAAAAATAAACATGGGGGGAGCGATCAGACCCCACCAACAGAGAGCTCTGTTGGTGGGGAGAAAAGGGGGGGGGGATCACTTCTGTGCTGAGTTGTGCGGCCCTGCAGCTTGGCCTTAAAGCTGCAGTGGCCAATTTTGCTAAAAATGGCCTGGTCACTAGGGGGGTTTAGCCCTGCAGCCCTCAAGTGGTTAAGTACTAGCAAGACATACTGTACCTAATAATAACCTGTATAATATAATATAATAATAGTAACCTGTACCTATTGATGAAGGAAATAGGGAATGTAGGTTTGTTCTTAATCTAAATCTGTTCTTAAGTCAGAACACTCATTTCTGTGCCTCTTCTGTCCCCCTCTATGTCACCTATTCCCCCTGTGCCTTTTTTGTCCCCCTCTGTCTCTTTTGTCTCCCTCTGTGTCACCTCATGTCCCTTGTTCTTTTTTTCCCAGTGTCACTTTTGTTCCCCCGTACCCCACCCCCATGGCTCCTGTGTTCCCCACTCCCCGCAGCGGGAAGAGCAGCAGTCAACTCACCTACTCCTGGGTGCCTGCATGATAAGCGTCCTCCTCTCCCTGCTTCCTCCTAATGCCGATGTTACATAATGATGTGATCAATAAAAGCCAGTAGTAGGGGGTACCAGTGAGGAAGATAGGGAACGTTTATCATGGAATCGGCCGCGCTGGGAGTAACCATGGAACATGGAGGCTAAGTGACAGGAAAGTCACCATAGTTACTCTCAGCTTGAGGAGAGCAGAGAGATTTGCCATTGGATCGAGGACATGCGAGTACTCAGTGGCGGACACAGCCAGCAGTGGGCCCCTGTGCAAAATTGTAATTGTGGGCCCCCTACGACCTGCGGCGCGCATAGCGCGCCGTGGGAAAATATGGGCGTGGCTACAACCCAAAAAATAGGTGTGGATAAAACCGCGGCAAAAAAATGGACGTGGCAATGACCGGATGAGGGCGGAGCTAACTAACTTAAAGCGAACCCGGGGTGAGGGTTTATTTCCTTTTAAACAATACTAGTTGCCTGGCAGCCCTGCTGATCTATTTGGCTGCAGTAATAAACTGAATTACACCAGCAACAAGCATGCAGCTAATCTTGTCTGTTCTGACAATATCGTCAGAAACCCCTGACCTGCTGCATGCTTGTTCAGGGTCTATGGTTGAAAGAATAAGAGGCAGAGGACCAGCACGGCAGCCAGGCAACTGGTATTGCTTAAAAGGAGAGAAATATGTCAGCCTCAAGATTATTCTCACCTCAGGTTCCCTTGAAAAGTGCAACGCAAAGACAGTGGGCCCAAGTTTTGGTGACCCTTTCCCCAGAAAATTCACATAATTGTGCAGGTTTTCTCAAGAAAATACACATCATGTCGGCAGATATGCCCAGAAAATACGTGCAATCATGTCGGCAGATATGCCCAGAAAATACGTGCAATCAAGTCGGCAGATATGCCCAGAAAATACGTGCAATCATGTCGGCAGATATGCCCAGAAAATACGTGCAATCATGTCAGCAGATATGCCCAGAAAATACGTGCAATCATGTCGGCAGATATGCCCAGAAAATACGTGCAATCAAATCGGCAGATAGGCCCAGAAAATACGTGCAATCATGTCGGCAGATATGCCCAGAAAATACATGCAATCATGTCGGCAGATTTGCGCAGAAAATACATGCATTCATGTGGCAGACCTGCCCAGAACATACACCTGCTAATATAAATAAAAAAACAAAAATATTTACTCACCTGCAGCAGCAGACCTCCTGTCCCAGCCTCCATCCGGCGCGCAGCTCCCATGGGTGGTTGGGTGGATAGGTAGCCTGGTGGGTGGGTGAGTGGGTGGGTGGGTGGGTAGGTAGCCTGGTGGGTAGGTAGCCTGGTGGGTGGGTTGGTAACTAGCCCGGTAGGTAGGTAGGTAGCCTGGTGGGTGGGTAGGTAGGTAGCCTGGTGGGTGGGTAGCCTGGTGGGTGGGTAGGTAGCCGGGTGGGTAGGTAGGAAGCCTGGTGGGTGGATAGGTAGCCGGGTGGGTAGGTGGTTAGGTAGCCGGGTGGGTAGGTAGGTAGGAAGCCTGGTGGGTGGTTAGGTAGCCGGGTGGGTAGGTAGGTAGGTAGGAAGCCTGGTGGGTGGGTAGGTAGCCGGGTGGGTAGGTAGGAAGCCTGGTGGGTGGGTAGGTAGCCAGGTGGGTAGGTGGTTAGGTAGCCGGGTGGGTAGGTAGGTAGCCGGGTGGGTAGGTAGGTAGGTAGCCTGGTGGGTGGGTAGGTAGCCGGGTGGGTAGGTGGTTAGGTAGCCAGGTGGGTAGGTAGCCTGGTGGGTGGGTAGGTAGCCGAGTGGATGGGTAGGTAGCCGGGTGGGTAGGTAGGAAGCCTGGTGGGTGGGTAGGTAGCCGGGTGGGTAGGTGGTTAGGTAGCCGGGTGGGTAGGTAGGTAGGAAGCCTGGTGGGTGGATAGGTAGCCGGGTGGGTAGGTAGGTAGGAAGCCTGGTGGGTGGGTAGGTAGCCGGGTGGGTAGGTAGGAAGCCTGGTGGGTGGGTAGGTAGCCAGGTGGGTAGGTGGTTAGGTAGCCGGGTGGGTAGGTAGCCGGGTGGGTAGGTGGTTAGGTAACCGGGTGGGTAGGTAGGTAGGTAGCCGGGTGGGTAGGTAGGTAGCCGGGTGGGTAGGTGGGTAGGTAGCCGGGTGGGTGGGTAGGTAGCCGGGTGGGTGGTTAGGTAGTCAGGTGGGTGGTTAGGTAGGAAGCCTGGTGGGTGGGTAGGTAGCCGGGTGGGTAGGTAGTTAGGTAGCCGGGTGGGTAGGTAGGTAGGTAGCTGGGTGGGTAGGTAGGTAGGTAGCCGGGTGGGTGGGTAGGTAGCCGGGTGGGTAGGTGGTTAGGTAGCCGGGTGGGTAGGTAGGTAGGTAGCCGGGTGGGTAGGTAGGTAGGTAGCCGGGTGGGTAGGTGGTTAGGTAGCCGGGTGGGTAGGTAGCCTGGTGGGTGGGTGGGTAGGTAGCCGGGTGGGTGGTTAGGTAGTCGGGTGGGTGGGTAGGTAGGAAGCCTGGTGGGTGGGTAGGTAGCCGGGTGGGTAGGTGGTTAGGTAGCCGGGTGGGTAGGTAGGTAGGAAGTCAGGTGGGTGGTTAGGTAGTCGGGTGGGTAGGTAGGTAGGAAGCCTGGTGGGTGGGTGGTTAGGTAGCCGGGTGGGTGGTTAGGTAGTCGGGTGGGTAGGTAGGTAGGAAGCCTGGTGGGTGGGTAGGTAGCCAGGTGGGTAGGTGGTTAGGTAGCCGGGTGGGTAGGTGGGTAGGTAGCCGGGTGGGTAGGTGGTTAGGTAACCGGGTGGGTAGGTAGGTAGGTAGCCGGGTGGGTAGGTAGGTAGGTAGCCGGGTGGGTAGGTGGTTAGGTAGCCGGGTGGGTAGGTAGCCTGGTGGGTGGGTGGGTAGGTAGCCGGGTGGGTGGTTAGGTAGTCAGGTGGGTGGTTAGGTAGGAAGCCTGGTGGGTGGGTAGGTAGCCGGGTGGGTAGGTAGTTAGGTAGCCGGGTGGGTAGGTAGGTAGGTAGCCGGGTGGGTAGGTAGGTAGGTAGCCGGGTGGGTGGGTAGGTAGCCGGGTGGGTAGGTGGTTAGGTAGCCGGGTAGGTAGGTAGGTAGCCGGGTGGGTAGGTAGGTAGGTAGCTGGGTGGGTAGGTGGTTAGGTAGCCGGGTTGGGTAGGTAGCCTGGTGGGTGGGTGGGTAGGTAGCCGGGTGGGTGGTTAGGTAGTCGGGTGGGTGGGTAGGTAGGAAGCCTGGTGGGTGGGTAGGTAGCCGGGTGGGTAGGTGGTTAGGTAGCCGGGTGGGTAGGTAGGTAGGAAGTCAGGTGGGTGGTTAGGTAGTCGGGTGGGTAGGTAGGTAGGAAGCCTGGTGGGAGGGTGATTAGGTAGTCGGGTGGGTAGGTAGGTAGGAAGCCTGGTGGGTGGGTAGGTAGCCGGGTGGGTAGGTGGCTAGGTAGCCGGGTGGGTAGGCAGGTAGCCCTTTGAGTATCCGGTATGGGGGGCCCGACTCCTATCCTCCCTCCCTCCCCTCGGAGGGCCCCCCTCCCGATATGCGCGGCGGGAGAGCGAGCGGCAAATACAGGAAGTCTTCAGTACTCTCCAGGCAGACGCTAGAGGCTCAGCTGCTTGGTCTCCAATATGTCTCCAACTCTGTCGACATATTGGAGACCAAGCGGCTGCCGGCTGAGCCCTCTAGCGCATGCCTGGAGACCCGGATTTGCCGCTCTCCCACCGCGCATACCGGGAGGAGGGCCCCCTGAGGTGAGGGAGGGAGGGAGGATAGGAGTCGGGGGCCCCTCGGGGGAAAAAAAATAATAAAAATATATATATATATAAAAAAAAATACTTAATGGGCCCCTGAAGAAAGCGGAACTTCAGGGGCCCTCGTGCGGCGGCACGGCCTGCACGGCCGTATGTCCGCCACTGCGAGTACTACTCTTAAAGGAAGGGTCCGCGCTGGAAAAAAAAAACTCCACTTACCTGGGGCTTCCTCCAGCTTCTGGCAGTCGATCGGTGCCCTCACCGCAGCTCCTCTCCCTCCCGGCATCCAGCTGTGAAGAAGCCGACCTCGACAGGTCGGCTTCCAGGTCAGCTGCTGTGCGTTCCACGGCGGGGGGGTCACATGGCGTAGGGACGTCATTGGGTCTCTATTGTGCAGGCGCAGAACTATTGCGCCTGCGCAGTAGAGACCCGATGACGTCACGTACAACACGTGACTCGCGCTGTGGAGTGCACAGAAGCTGACCTGGAAGCCGACCTGGCGAGGTCGGCTTCTTCACAGCTGGATGCCAGGAGCTGGAGGAAGCCCCAGGTAAGTTTTTTTTTTTCTCTATTTCCAGCGCGGATCTTCCCTTTAAGGGGTGCTGTGGAGCACAGGGACAGCTCAGCCTGAGGCCCCTACAGAGGGTGAGAGACCAGGCATGGCCACACACCTCCCTGATCACACTTCCATAGTTGGAATTGTTCGCCGCATGCGCAATACCAATTTTTAGCAACTTCGCAAGCGCAGAATGCTCCCGGCTGTGGGAGCGCAATTCAGGAGGCACATGCAACTTTCAGAGGGAACAGCTGCTGAATGGATATCAGAGAGGAACAAGAAGGACAACAGGGAATGGCGAGGGAAACAGGCATGTGCAGAAGCGCATGACTGGCCAGATTACCAGGAGGAGGTTGTGTAATAAGACAACAAAGCGGCCAGCAAGGTAGCACCTCATGGGGCTGGAGGATGCCCCAGGTAAGTATAAATACACCTGTACACAACTCAGGTACACTTTAAGGTTTCCTTTAAAGGACTTCCAATGCAAAGTAAAAAATATATTTTTTAATCACCTAGGGTTTCTTCTGGCCCCGAGCAGCAGTCACAGTCCCTCGCCACAGCCCTGGTCCTCTTCAGTGTCCCTGCTGGCCGTCCAAAATGATGGCTACCTGCCAGGTGGTCGGGTCTTCTGTGCCTGCGCTTCCACATCATCTGGCGCATACTGGGCATGTGCAAAACTAATGCTCAGGCGCAGTATGCGCCAGATGACGTGGACTCAGGCGCAGAAGAGACGACCCTGCCAGCAGGTAGACATTATTGCGGACGGCCAGCAGGGACACTGAAGAGGACCAGGGCTGCGGCGAGGGACTGCGACTGCTGCTCGGGGCCGGAAGAAGCGTGATTAAAAAATATTTTTTTTATTGTGCATCGGGAAGTCCTTTAAGTAAAGTGGCAAGTGTTATTGAGATAGTAAAACACAAATCAGTGTGCAGTCAAACTAGAAGAATATATAAATATGCATGCCTTGAATACAAAGAGCCAGTGCTGCAAAAAGCTAAAACTAGCAGGCAGCAGTGAAAGGGTTACATGTACATAGTCCCTAACCGTCCCGTTTTCGTCGGGATTCCCCCGATTTTGGGGGGCTCTCCCGCTATCCCGGTAAGAGCCCCCCAAGTCCCGGGCGGCTGTCAGTATTGACAGCCGCCTGTAGCAGGAGGAGAGCAGCGCAGTGGAGGGAAAGCGGTGGGCAGCGGCGGAGAAGGGGGCCATCTCTCCCCCTTCTCTCACCTTAGGTGCACTCCCTCTCTCGCTCTCTCCTCCGATGTGTGGCTGACTGGCAGTGGCACTTGGCAGCGGGCGGGACTTACCTTCCATGTCGCTCCAAGCGCCGGCCGGAAGTTCTGGTGCCGCAGCCGCTGCTCTGGTCTGGATCAGACCAGAGTAGTGGCAAATCATCCCGCGCCGGCGACGAGACCAGACGGAGGACACGGAAGGTAAGTTCCGCCCCTCTGCCAGCCACCGCACTTCATTCCGGAGGGGACAGCGAGGGAGGGAGAGCACCTTAAGGTGAGGGAAGGGGGGAGATGGCCCCCCTTCTCCACCGCTGCCCTTCGCTCTCCCTCTTCTCTGCTCCCCTCCTGAGGGGGGGGGGGGGGCACCTGGCTAACTATTCTGGGGACATATACACCCTGGCTACATATACTGGGGACATATACACCCTGGCTACATATACTGGGCACATATACCCCTGCCTACTTATACTGGGCACATATACACCCTGACTACATATACTGGGACATATACACCCTGGCTACATATACTGGGCACATATACCCCCTGGCTACATATACTGGGCACATATACCCTCCTGGCTACATATACTGGGCACATATACCCCTGCCTACTTATACTGGGCACATATGCACCCTGGCTACATATACTGGGCACATATACCCCCTGGCTACATATACTGGGCACATATACCCCCTGGCTACATATACTGGGCACATATACACCCTGACTACATATACTGGGACATATATCCCCTGGCTACATATACTGGGCACATATACCCCCTGGCTACATATACTGGGCACATATACACCCTGGCTACATATACTGGGCACAAATACACTCTGGCTACATATACTGGGCACATATACACCCTGGCTACATATACTGGGCACAAATACACCCTGGCTACATATACTGGGCACATATACACCCTGGCTACATATACTGGGCACATATACACCCTGGCTACATATACTGGGCACATATACACCCTGGCTACATATACTGGGCACATATATCCCTGGCTACATATACTGGGGACAACTGGCTGTCATTATGTGCATTTACTGGTGAAAAGCTGTCTCTTATGTGCATTTACTGGTGAAAAGCTGTCTCTCATGTGCATTTACTGGGGAAACACTGTCTCTCATTATGTGCATTTACTTCATTTTTTTTTTATGTAACTACATTAGCTGGTATAACTACATTAGTTAGCCCCACCCACGGGCAGGGTATATGAGGGATATATTTATTAAAAAATATAAGGGCATCAATATTAAAAAAAAAAAAAATCTTCAAAAAACTTTATAGTAGACGTGACTTGCGGGTGTGGTTAGGGGTGTGGCCTGTGTCCCGATTTCTAATTTTAAAATGTTGGGAGGTATGCATGTACACATTAGAGCTGGCCAGTTCAAAACAGAGCAAACAAATGAAGAGGAGAGGAGGTGTCGGCTTACAAAGAACATTGTCTGGTCACTGATGTCTGCCTGCAGTGATCTGTGTCCTGTCACTCCAACTTCAAGAGGCAAGAGGCTGGGAATCTGAGATTGAGCGAGAAACTGCAGCGTTCATTTCACCAGGCAGCCAGCACTGGAATCCTCCGGCAGCCTGGCCACTTCAAATGACGCGCTAGAGAGCCACCTCTGCTCTCTCTTCACTGGCTGGCTGCTACTACAGGCAGGGGGCAGGACCTCTGTTGCCTAGCAGCACCTCGAGATTCACCAACACGCACTGCATTCGGCCGGGGGAGGGAGACGCTTCTATGAAAAAGAGTAGGAAAACATCCTGGCAGCCCTGATGAAAGGTGCAGGAGGCGGCCCGGGGGGCAATTGCCCCCTATCCCCCCAGGCCAGTCCGCCTATGGTCAATTGACTCTGTAACAAACCTACTTTTCATAAATGTTTGCAGATACTTTAAATTTAAACACTTTTTGCCATAATGCCCCTTTAAGTCCAAACGCTGTGCCATCTCTGTCCCCTTGGCGTTTCATGTAGCCCCCGTTTGCCTCCAGTGTCCCTCTGTACCTCTCTATGTCCCCTCTGTGCCTCCGTTCCTGCTGTGCCCCCTCCGTGCAGCCTCCTTTATGCCCTCTCTGTGGAGCCTCCTCTATGCCCCCTCTGTGGAGCCTCCTCTATGCCCCCTCTTGTGCAGCCTACTGTTTGTCCCTCCAAACAAAGTCCAACGCTGTTTGTCCTGCTCTCTCCGCATCCATCACCCTGTATGTCACGTGGCATACGCGGCTACAGGAATGTGGATTTGGAGAGGGCACACAGGGTATGTTTTTCAAGAGCATGCGTTTCCCTTACCTTCGATGACCACTATGCCGCTGGAATCCTCCAATTCACTTCCGGATGCACGAGTGGATGCTTCCGCCCTTTTACGTTTTGTTTGAACGTTCAGCTTGGCACCTGCAGGAAAACAAAACATTTGAAAAGATGACCTGCATGTGCACTGTGTGTGAGTAATGCGTCTCAAGACCCTGTCGCTCAGCGCTGTACAAATGCGTTAGGTATTTGTTGTTACGCGCAATACATATCAGTACGCGTGGCGTATTTGCGCCAGTTGCGTAGACAGAACATGCCGGCGGAGGTACTTTTCTATCGCACGGCAACTGCGGTGCAGGATGCGCGCCTCATAGACACGGGACAAGTTTTGCCCAGACAAGGAGGGAAAAGATTGCCAAGCCCCAATGCGCGATCGTGTCACAACTGATAAACCAGCAGCATGGCATAGGAAGCACAGAGCATGTCCCAAAGGGAATAGTAGGGATTACGGAAGGTAAAATGGGAAAAATGCGACAGCACAACAACACCGAATGTGTACTACAATGAAACTACCAAAAAAAGGTACCTTTTCCTGGGTGGACACGTGCTGATTCCTCCTGGGTCGAAGAAAAACGCACATATGTTTCAGGGACGTCGCCTCCCTATGGTAATACAACAAATAGGAAAATATTAACACAATGAAAAATCAGCATATTACTCACATTTGTTATGCAAAAAGAAAAGAAAGGAGAAAAAAAAAGGGACCCAATTACCTTTTTTGACTTCTTTGCGAACCTGCTTCAAACGGTCAGCGTCACGCTTCAGGTCGAACCACCGTTTCTGTAGGGCCTCTTTGGATTTGTGCATGCCGCATTTGGCGTATAATTCACGTTGCACTTGCTTTATAATAAGATTTTTGTGGATATTTGGGTGTGCTGCACAGGTATAGTGGCAGTCATAGTCCTCTTCATCGAATCTTCTGACCTGGAAAACTATTTGTTCCATCGGCATCGCATCGGCCCGTTTCCATGAGGCTCAATCTTCCTCCGATTCCTCAGATGGTGTTGACACAGCAGTGTAGTCTGCTTTAACCTTTGTATGACGCGATCCATGGTGTACAGAGTCTCCAGATGAAACATCCAGACTACAACTCCACATGTTTCTTTTTCTTCTTTGAGGAGTGTTTTCTTCCATGGATTTTTTCTGCTGGTTGTCCGACAGCCCCACAGATGCATGCTGCTATTTGTGATGGCCCAGGAGGTTGATTATCTGTGGCAATAGGCACTGCTGAAGAGCCTGTCTCTGCAGATGGCAGTGGATTAGGCTGCCCTGTCTCTACACTCCATGCTTGCTGTCTCCACGATAATGCATTAACCCGTAACCGGAAGTGAGGTCACACCCCAAGAGTTTCTACATTTCCGATGTTACGATCGGATTTATGAGCGTTTACTGATTTTTTTTTCACAAACCTCTTTTTCATTTTAATGTGGCTGCTGCTTACTCTTTTGGCTGCTGCTTACACATTTGCAAGACAAAAAACGGAGCGCATGGTTTGTTGAAGGACTGTGGTGGTATGCAAATGTGAACCGGAAGTGAAGTGTCACACATCTGAAGACTGAATAAATAGCGGCGTTCCGTTCGGATAACCTATCATTTCCCCGATCGTTCGTTGGAAGGGTGTTGCACAGAGGATCAAGAATTTCAGTGTTGTGACAGACAATAACAACTAATTAAGGTATGTATGAGTGTTTGCTTGGAAGTACTGATGACAAGGACATGTACTTTGATTTTACATCTGTATTTTATTGGTTAATAGGTATTATAGATGTTGTATTCCTAATTTCATGTTTATATGTTTCCACAGTATGCCTAAAGTGTCGCAAGAGACCTCTCTAGACAGCGAACAACTGTTGGATTTCATCGAGCTGTATCGGAGTTTGCCATGCCTCTGGATGACAACAGGGGGAGACTATAACAACAAGGTGAAGCGAAATGAAGCGTACCAGAAACTTGCAGTATTTATGCACTCAATTCACCCCACAGCAAGTGTAGAAACTGTTAAGAAGAAGATTGCAAACATACGTACAGTCTTTGTAAAAGAAGACAAACGTCTTGCTGCATTGAAACGGTCTGGAGCGGCTTCTGATGGGCTGCTTGAAGAAAGGCTGTGGTACTATGACCACCTCTCTTTTATTAGGGACCAGACAGTACCACGGCCAGAAAGTGGCACTCTTGCCCCTCTCCCAAGAACGGCCACTTCGTCCGGCAATGGGGACAGTGTTTTGGAAAGCGAGGAGCCTTGCTCCGAAAGTACATTGCAGCAACTAGACGACAGTGAACTGGAAGCCTTTGCATCTAATATGGTAGGTTTACATTCTTTATTTTCTCTCTTTCTGTGTGTCAACATTGGGGCTTGCAAGCAATATATTGTGTATATGTACACAATATATATATATATATATATATATATATATATATATATATATATATATATATATATATATATATATATATATATATATATATATATTTATCTTTTGTGTTGTCAATGAAGTGTCCCTCTGCAGGGCGGATAATCTATTCTCTACCTTAAATTTTTTTCTTTCGGAAAGCCAAGCACACGCGGGTACGCGGGCACACTTTTACCATGCAAAGTCCAGGAAGGTTGTGCCCTGGCTGGTATTCCCTACAGGGAGCCAGCGCTGCAAAGCAACAGAGTAAAGCAACAGAGCAAAGCACTATGCCACCCTGCTCCCCAAGTATGTAAATCCTGGCCGGTACTCAATCGTCCCTGGTAACCTTCTACCCATGTACTTATTGTGCATGGCTCATAGGTCCCAACACTTTATGTTTTTGGCGGGATTTAGTTCAGTGGTTATGCTATGTACCTCATACCAACCGAGGCAAAAGTGGTGCACAAAGCAACGTTTTATATGAAAACAGTCAGGATGTGATCCAATGCTTTCACCTTGGCATGGTAAAAGCAACTGCTGTTACCAGTAGCTGTTACCATGCCAAGGTAAAAGCATTTCAAGAAGTTCTCCAAGGTATTGTTACGTGTCCAGATATTTGGACTTGTTATTTACCAGAGCCGAACTGCACGTGCACATGGAAGATGCTGTATGTTATGTGTATGTGATGACAAATATGTGCCTTGTCGTTAATCTTTGTTTTTCCCGTAGGACACTTTGGAGAATGTTGCACCACATGTGCTGAGCAGTACGCCGCTCTCCGAGCCACAGGACAGCCAGAGCCTCCATAGCACTCCGACATGTAGGCCGAGGAAACGGAGAAGAACAGCAGCTGCAGACGGCGATACCGCTTTGGTGCAGATCGCATCATCACTAATGGGAAACAACAGGATGATGTGGACTGCTATTTGGCCAATGTGGGTCGACAAATGCGGCACATGACTGTGGAGCAGCGAAGAGCCGTGGAGATGATCATAAATGACTCGGTATACAAAGGCTTACAAGGCACCCTGGTGTACAGCAGCCCCATGAAATTATCAGTGCCAACTGCCCGCGCTGTAACGCACCACAACCCCACAGAACATTCCAGGCCCCATCTTCATCTTTTCGGGCCATGTTGCAGGACAACACCTTTTCTTATCAAAATTTATAGATTAAAAAGTCTTGGGCACTAATATTTTCTGTTCATTTTGCACATTTTTTTTTCATGTCACCTTTTGTACTTTTGTTATTTTAATTTTTTTTCCCCGTTTTGGTACAGACTGTACATTAAAGAATTTGTTTTTCTTTTCTATTTTTTGAATTTGTTCTTGGTATGACCATGTGATACTTATATGTCAAGATGGGCGACGTAACATGTCCATGGAAAGGTACAGAGGTAACATGGGTGTGTCCAATCTTAGTTCATTGGCAAAGGAACAAATTTTCCCATCATCCATTGGGATATGCTGCCAATAGGGTGGCTGCTTTGATGGCAACAAGGATACAGGTGTTAAAGAGCCACCCAACACGCTACTTCGCAGCACAAGCAGGGTGTACAGTGTCTCTTGTCACCTGTGTCCTTGTGGTAGCAAGTATGGTTCCTTGCTGTCAGCGACACCGCCAGCAGAAGTGCTTTCTCAGCTGGCAATGTGGCTTGCAGCAAGAAGACGGCTGGCAAGAGCCTTATGACGCATGCTTGGCACATCGTTGCCACCCGTCTCCTTGCTGTCAGCGACACCACCAACAGAAGTGCATTCTCAGCTGGCAGTGTGGCTTGCAGCAAGAAGACGGCTGGCAAGAGCCTTATGACGCATGCTTGGCGTACGTTGCCACCCGTCTCCTTGCTGTCAGCGACACCACCAGCAGAAGTGCGTTCTCAGCTGGCAGTGTGGCTTGCAGCAAGAAGACGGCTGGCAAGAGCCTTATGACGCATGCTTGGCACATCGTTGCCACCCGTCTCCTTGCTGTCAGCGACACCACCAGCAGAAGTGCTTTCTCAGCTGGCAGTGTGGCTTGCAGCAAGAAGACGGCTGGCAAGAGCCTTATGATGCATGCTTGGCACATCGTTGCCACCCGTCTCCTTGCTGTCAGCGACACCACCAGCAGAAGTGCGTTCTCAGCTGGCAGTGTGGCTTGCAGCAAGAAGACGGCTGGCAAGAGCCTTATGACGCATGCTTGGCGTACGTTGCCACCCGTCTCCTTGCTGTCAGCGACACCACCAGCAGAAGTACGTTCTCAGCTGGCAGTGTGGCTTGCAGCAAGAAGACGGCTGGCAAGAGCCTTATGACGCATTCTTGGCGTACGTTGCCACCCATCTCCTTGCTGTCAGCGACATCACTAGCAGAAGTGCGTTCTCAGCTGGCAGTGTGGCTTGCAGCAAGTAGACGGCTGGCAAGAGCCTTATGACGCATGCTTGGCGTACGTTGCCACCCGTCTCCAGGCTGGAATTATATAGTCCCCTGGATAGCCTGAGGCCACTCACATGTCCATATCCAGGAATAATTCAATTTCCTACATAGCGCACGTCATATCCTTTCTTGTGATATACAACTTCAAAGCTTTCCTGTCTGTCATGTAAATTTCAAACATTCCTGTTCCTATTCACCATCAGTCACCTTCAGAGGCACCTGTAGTGGTCATTGACAAACAGACCATCACACCTGAGACAGCAGATGGCCTAATGAGCCATTTCCTTGCCCCAAGCTAGTAATTCCAGGCAACAGCTCCCTTCTAGCAGACAATGGTAGAGTTGATCTACATACAGATGAACACATTAGCATTCAGGTTCCTGGCCAGGTGACACCTTTAAAAGCCAGACTAGCTTTTATAGCAGACCTACATATCTGAGGCAGTGCAGACAGAAAAAATGACAAAATATGTCCCTGTATTACCCTTAACCTCATAACTAGCTGCTATATTCCTGACATACGTTGCCACCCGTCTCCTTGCTGTCAGCGACACCACCAGCAGAAGTGCGTTCTCAGCTGGCAGTGTGGCTTGCAGCAAGAACATGGCGCATACAGGGCGTACGTTGCCACCCGCTTCCTTGACGGGCAAGAGTAATTGCCACGAGTGTCCTTGCTGCGACCGATATAACCAGCGGAACTGTCACGTTTTGACAAGACCTGTGTATTGACAGTCTGCCTACTGTATACGCAAACTGTCTGAGCATGTGAACAATGTGCCTACAAGATCAATGCAGTACACAAATTCCACTTTATTCCATGTAATCCAATTAGGATGGAACATTGTTCCGTGTATGCTCATCTGTCACATTCCAACAACAGGACAATGTGCCTACTGTGTACTCAAAAAGCCTAATCAACACTGTCCGAACAATGAACAATGCGTTTCCCAACAGGAGTGTGTCGTAATTAGACTTTATTTAATGTGGCGTTTTGATGTGGCTTGTTTGCATGATGAGCGAGTGTGTAATTGTCTGGATGCTTGTATTAGCAAATGTGATTTGATGCTTGTATTAGCAAATGTGATTTGAGCCATCATTGATGTTGTTTATACACTACAATTATGTGTACTCGTATGTTTGGACAAATGTTTATTTGCATACACACCCACAGTGGCAAGCAACGTTGCTTTCCTGAGCGTGAATCGCGCTCAAGAAAAGGCAAACTGGTAGCGATTTTGTAAAAAGCGCTGCAGATGCAGCGGTTTCCCAGCTCACACCATGCAGGGTGTACGTTGCCATCCGTATCCTTGCTATGAGCGACACCGTGTCCTTGCTGTGTGTGTAGTATAGCTATCACATGCAGTCAGTATGTGGATTACATTGGAAATCGGCGCTGGTAGACTTGGGCGCAGGATACAGCGGTATATGGCTGATCCTGCTTCTGCACAAGTCCGGGCCGATTTAATTACTATTCCCCCTCCAGGCCGCCATGGATAGTGGAGGCGCCGGCTGCACCCAAATCTAGCAACGCTGAAAAGCACTGCTCCGTGTATGTGCAGTATAGCTATGTACTACAGATGCAACAGCTGTGGGCGTCAGGCAGCCCACTTCCTCGATGCACCTCCCACAGAGCGATGACAACTGTATTGTGGGCTGGACAGAACATCGACCGTTTAAACGATCGCATATCGTCATCACACTACCTACCATTAAATTTCCTCTGTCGCAAACGTTCGGGATCAGATAAAATCCAACCTGTCCGATTCAATTTCGATCTCAATTCCCATCGGATCTGATAAAAGAATCGAATAGACACACTTCTGTGTCATTCGATTCAGTACCCGATCTGATTCTTTTCTCGGATCGCATATTGAATCGCGCAAAGAATCGTACCGTGTAGATGGGGCTTAAATCTCCATAAAAGTAAAAACAATTTCCCTTAGCCTAATTTCAAATATGTTCTGAAGATTTTGCTATTTGCACTTGTTAAAGGAATAACTCTAGCTAGCATATAACTGACACAAATTCTTAAAATGCATACATATCAGGCTTATTTGAATCATCATGGTTAACTAAAAATAATATAGAAGACAGGGTTTTAGTGTGGTTATAACAGAAATCTGACAGCCCCGCTACACAGTGAAACCGTGTCTCCAGCTCCACAATTTCATCTTCATCTGTTCTTATTCTTCTCTCTCTGGTTGTCTCAGAATATAGTCTATCAAGTCTTCAAGTTCTGGTAACGCTTGTTCATTAAGTTGAATAATGGAATAGGTATCATCGGCAATACTTTCTTCAGTAGACAGTTCTGCCGGTCCAGATTGAGTTGTAGTTGGGGGGTAAACTATTTCCTTGCCAACATAACATAAGTACGGATTAATTCTTGGGTCTGAAGAGTCGGCAGTAGCTTGAGTATAATAGGAGTAATGTTCTATGCAATATGTGTTTCCTATTTCAAACGAGGATGTTGGGCCCATAATTCAATAGGTGTACACAGGAATCGTACTGTTTATGGGGCCCACCAGTTCATGTGGAGCGCAAAACATCCAGTGTCTCATAACGAACTCCCAAAATGTTAACGCACAGTCTTCAATATAATATTTATTGATAGAGTCCATTGTGCCTTGTTGATCCCATGCTATTTCTCCGCAAGTAGTACGTAATAGACCAAAACGTATGTATTTCACACTTTCCGGTTTCCATGTAGTGATGTCATCTTTCCATTCAACTGAAGATACCACGTTGAAAGTTGGGGCATTCAATAATTCTCTGCAGTTCATATTGCAGAAGAACCAGTTGCAGTAAGCTGTCTTTATAAACACTTCCCATGAATCGCATGTGTTAGCATCAAAGTGTTGAAATGGATAAGCAGGCTTTCTCAAGTCTTCCATATTTATCTCTACAACTCTCTTCTCTTAGATCAATCAATAGTAAGAATTGCAGTCTTTTAAAAAATGTCTTAAGCTTTATATCTTTTAATGTGTTCAAAGAATACTGTTCTTGTTGGAATTTTATAGTTGCCAACTTGTAAAGCGTAATTACTGATGTGCTTCAACACAGTATATGGTTCTGACCAGGTTGTCTCCAACGCTGATTTTGTCAACTTTTTTATCAGCACCAAAGAACCCACAGGTGGTAGGATGTAGCTTCCTGCACCTGTTTGGAGAGAGAAGGGGTTATGCCTATTCTGGTGATTCTTAACAAGACCTTCTACATATGGTTCTTTAAATAGTATATCATATGGTGCTTGGTTCATTTTACTAGTTAACCTAGTATTATGTGTCTGCACTGCTAAAGGAAGGTGTTGTAGCCATGTTTGACCTTCTCCTTCTAATGTTTGCAATATCTTCTTGAGTTCTCCATCATGTCTTTCAATAATCCCATTTGTTTAAGGTGCATTGGGAATTGAGAATGATAGTTCAACTTTTAAAGTCATCATTGCTGATTGTACAGTCTTATTTCTAAACACTGGTCCGTTGTCAGTTATTAACCTCTTGAAAGGTAATATTGTCCAGATTTGATGTAAAAGCTGTGATGTTGCTTCTCCCGTCAGTCTCTTCTGAGGTAAAGCAATCAGATATCTTGAATGTGAATCAATCAATGTAAGTATGTATGACTATGATGCTGAACTCGGTAAAGGCCCTTTATGATCGGCATAGCAGAGTTCAAGTGGTTTACTACCAACTTCCAATTTTTCCAGGTATCTCATTGGTTTAGTCTGTGTATTTATTTTCTGACATGTCAAACAAGATCTTATAGTGGAATCAATGTCTTTAATTATCCCAGGCCACCAATACTGAATCTTTCTTTATTGTTTCTTTATTTTTGTGAAGTGTAGTAGATTGATGTATGTGAGTCAGTAATTGAGTCCTATCTATCTCGTGAAGACATGTTTTCACACCATTTTCAGTCATCACCAATAAAGTGTTGTCTTCAGTATTCATTTTGTGTCAGATTTCTTGGGATACCCCTTTGGCAATATACCTTGCATGATGAGCTTGAATGTATCATCTTGTGATCTTGTCATTATACATCTCGTCAAAGCTTGAACTGCTTCATCGATTAAGTTGTTACCTAAAGCATGAATTCCTTCCTTCATATGTCCTGGTACATATATAACATGTATGTCAGGTGTGAGTAGCTTCATTATCTCTTGCCATATTTATTTTTTATTCTTTCTCCTTTGCATGTCTGGAATCCATTACTTATACACGTTTTCTTGTTTTTCACAGCATCCGCAATGTACTTAGCATCTGTACAGATTAATGTCTTGCCTACTTGACTTTTTGCAGCATCCTGAAGAGCCATCCTTATCGCTAGTAATTCAGCATTTTGAGCAGAATTGTCTCCCAATGTCTTCACTTCTCTTTTACTTTCCATAAAGATTCTGTCTTTGGTAAATCTTCCTTTAATGTATCCTCCAGCAGATCTGTAAGCAGAAGTAGTTCCTAGAGCATGCCTTGCTGAACCATCAGTGTAGTAGACTGCTTCATAATCACACAGATCCATATCTTCCAAGTCATTTGAATATGTAGGCAATTAATTTATGGGATTAGGTTCAAATATAAACTTTATTTTCTCATTGTTCAGTGTTGCTGCCAATTGGACCCATCTAACATGTAGTGCTTTAGCCCCTGGGATCGATGCTTTTGTGGCTGCTTGAAGTTCAGGTATAGCAATATGTATGAATAGCTCTTGAACTTGTGCCCTTGGCCTTCGTCACATCAAGGTTAGACTACTGCAACGTCCTCTACACAGGCCTGCATAAGAAAGACTTACGCCGCCTGCAATTAGTACAGAATGCCGCCGCAAGGCTGTTAACGAGCCAACCCTGCCATTGCCACATAACACCAACCCTGTGCTCACTCCACTGGCTACCGATAAAATGGAGAATACTGTTTAAGATTGGCTTACTGACATTCAAATCCTTGCACAATCTGCGCCCTAGATACCTGAAGGACTTGTTGCAACTGCATCACACCCCCCACAAACTTAGATCAAAAGGACGCAACACCTTGGTCACCCCCAGAGTCTACCTCAAAACCTTTGGAGACAGAGCCTTTTGTCATGCTGCCCCTACACGGTGGAACTCCCTGCCACACCCAATCAGGACAGCTCCATCCCTGGAAGCATTTAAGTCTAAACTGAAAACCTACCTCTTCAGTCTGGCATTCATGAACATCTGACTATCTCCTCTGTAACACAACCCAGCCTGCAACCCTGTATTAATCTGAGACACAACTATGTGCTTTGAGTTCTATGGGAGAAAAGCGCTTTACACATGTTATTGTATTGTATTGTATTGTATCTTCTGTACTGGTAAGCTTTTCCCATGAATGAGAACGATGTATATTTCACATAGGTTTCATCAAGGGGGATTGACCAATGTCAGTTAGCCAAGTCGAGCGTTGCCTTGTATCTTTTCCTTGGAATAGGATCTATAGTTCCTGTTGCATGAAGATTTTGTGTGCTTATTCCAATGGTACATTTATTTAAATGCCTGTAATCTATCACCAATCAAATTTTCCCGTTATGTTTGATGACTGGATTGGGAGGAGAATTGTGCGGACTAGTACCTTCTTGTAGAACACCTTGTTGTACCTGTAAGGCTATTGTTTCACTCACTTCTGGATAGATTACCTTCTTGATAGGATATTGTTTTTGCGGTACCGGTTCAATTCTGATTTGTTGTGGTGTCACTATACAGTCGATATCATGTCCACAATGTTCAGGGTAAAGTTGTAGTGCATCATGTTTGTATAAATTTAAATAAATGCGTTGAAGCTCTTCCATATTGGCTGCTTTAAAAAGCTTAAAAATCAATAACAACATGCGCTAGTTTAAGAGCAAAAACGTTTCACTATTTATTTAAAGTTAAAAAAGCCTTAAAATCTTAAAACACGGTGCACCAGAGTACCTATTACGCAAACATGCCACCCTCTCATACACACACATACAATAGAAGGGTCCTTCTATCTAATCAGCTTCCCCCAATAGTAGCCACTTCCTACAAAATGTTCGTTCCAAAAAGGGTTAATACTCCATATGATTCCTTCGTTGCAAAATATAATCAAAAGTTCCTTTTGTTCTTTTTGGAACGAACATTTTGTAGGAAGTGGCTACTATTGGGGGAAGCTGATTAGATAGAAGGGCCCTTCTATTGTATGTGTGTGTATGAGAGGGTGGCTTGTTTGCGTAATAGGTACTCTGGTGCACCGTGTTTTAAGATTTTAAGGCTTTTTTAACTTTGAATAAATAGTGAAACGTTTTTGCTCTTAAACTAGTGCATGTTATTATTGATTTTTATAATCTACAATTTACAAATTTGATGGTGGAGAGATTCCCTCATATAACGTGCAGCTTAGGAGGTTGATTACCTAGCGCTAATTGTGACAGACATTCAATTGCTTTAAAAAGCTTTCTTCGGGGGGGCGTGGTCTGCCGGCGATGTGAGCACACGCGTCTCACAAAGCTCCCACCGTGATCCTGAGAAAAGTGACCCTGTGCACCGTTAATCCGCCCGATTTTCCTATTTGAATGCTAGCCCTGCTAAGAGGGGACTTCAGAGCAGCCGTGAGTAGAGCTTGGAAAGCTCACTGTTTATCATGCCCAAGGGAGAGAGCAGAGACGAGCGAGGCCTAGTGGAAGCGCCGAAAAAACAAGATGGCGCTGACTCAAGACAGACACGCTCGCGCAAGACGGGACCCCAACCAGAAGAGGTAGCTGCCCGTCTAGAAAAATGTGCGCACAAAGATTCTAAGCCGATGAGAAGCAAGGAGCAGCCGGACCAGAAACGGCAGAAAGCTGCCTGGGGAGACACAAAGGACGAGCAGGCAGAGCGGGAAGGTCGCAGCACGAGCGCCGCAGAACTGGAGTGGGAAACAGCCACGGAGGCTGAAGTACCTGCTGCGGAGGAGGAATCTATGCAGACAGATGGTCCTGGCTCTGACGGTGACCCGAAGGAACCCTTCCTTGGTGAGATACTTGCTGCTATACATTCATGCAATGCGGCCATTGTTTCTCTATCCCAGCAGACTGGGGGTATAAAAGAAGAGTTGATGCTTCTGAGGCAAGATGTTTATAAGATCAGGGAGAGAACCACTGACTTAGAAAAACAGGTTAGCGACATAGAAGATACTGTAGCACCTGTGGTTAGAGATTTGAAACGTGTGATTAAACACTCTATTGCCAACAATGACAAGTCTGATGATATAGAAAATAGATTGCGCAGGAATAATGTCCGTATAGTAGGCCTGCCAGAAAAGACCGAGAAGGCAGATCCCACAGCTTTTATCGAGAATTGGCTGCTAGAAATATTTGGAGCGGACTCCTTCTCCAAGCTATACGCTATTGAATGCGCGCATCGGGTTCCCGCCAGACCTCCTAAACCGGGAGCAGCACCCAGACCAATACTGGCTAAAGTGCTTCACTATCAGGACAGAGAAGCTATCCTGAGACAAGCAAGGTTCAAAGGCAATATCCAATATGGTGAACACAAAATATCGTTCTACCCTGATTTTTCAGCAGAAGTGCAGAAACAAAGGGCCAAGTTCTACGATGTCAAAAAACGCTTACAGAAATTAAATCTTCAATACGCCATGCTATATCCTTCTAAGTTGAAAGTCATTGCACAGAATGAGGCCAACTTTTTTCTGACACCAAAAGATGCTATGGAGTGTTTGGATAAGAATGAACAGCATCTCCAGCAAAAATCTCAAGCTGAGAATGATTAACTCTTCATAGCCCATGTTTGTCTGTAGTCTCTGTCCTCTGGATACAGGTTATTAACTGCCGAAGCTGAAAGGTTACAGCTTCTTTTTCCTTGTTATAACATTTGAAACTACACGGAACAGTGCTTTGTTAGGGGAATTTTTTTATACCCCTTGTCCTCTCACAGGATAACTGTTTAATATTGTTGGTTGGTGCCTTTAGCACAGGGTCACTTTATCTTTTACTCTTTTGAAAGGTTTACAAAATTATTATTGTAGTTGGGAGCTGAGGCAATGTTTAGCTTCAGTTCTCACAAAACAAATCTATCACTGAACTCAAACTAAACTACAGAACATTCTTTTGCAATTGGTTAATTTTTATTGCGGTCTGTGGTGATAGTATAGAGGTCCATCCGTTCCTCCTCATCCCGGGGACACTGAGTGCTTGGGGAACTTTTTGTTCTCTGTATTCTAAATTTTTGTTCTCTGAACTCTAATTTCTACTTTAGAAGCCGGGATCTTTGAGATGAGGGGAGAATATGGTTATCACTATTATTATCAGAACTTTTGGTTGAGCTATATTTTCATTTCTATTATTTTAGTATTAGAGTGCAGCAGGAAATACTCTCATAAAAAGCAGTGTGATCATTTACTGTTCCCCTATACAGTACATTAGTGAAGTCTATGGCGGACTTTTATGTTGTGAGTTGGAATGTGAGAGGGTTAGCAGATTATACGAAACGCTTAGCAATCTTATCCTTTTTACAGAAACAAGGCCCGGCTGTTATTTGTCTGCAAGAGACGCACTTGGTCAAGGAGAATTTGACTTGGCTGTCTAGGAGATGGATCTCAAACGCATTCCATTTTACTTATACCTCATACTCTAGAGGAGTGTCCCTTCTTATACATGCCAAGATCCAATTTCAATTGATTACATCACACATAGACATAGAAGGTCACTATGGAATAGTACATGCCCTCTTTAACTCAGTAGAATGTGTCATTGTGGGTATTTATATCCCGCCCCCCTTCTCACCTTCCAGCTTGCAACCAATTATTGAACTATTACAAGATAAGATGCACTTACCTCTACTCTGGGTTGGGGATTACAATATGTATTTTAACCAGAAATTAGATAGATTTAGATCTAGAATGCAAGATAACCAGCTATCTTCTTTAGCTAGGCTTCTAGAGGAATTGGCTCTAGTGGATGTTTGGCGCTGTAAACACCCAAAGGATCTTATTTATTCATGCTTTAGCAGGACACACATGTCTCTCTCCAGGATAGATCTAGCAATAGGAAATCAAGCTGTACTAGCTTTGATTGACCAGGTTGAATACCTAGTAAGGTCGCTCTCTGATCACTCTCCTTTAACCACTTCACAACTGAGGGGTTTTACCCCTTCAGCATCCAAGCAATTTTCACCTTTCAGCTCCTTCCATTCATTTGCCAATAACTTTATCTCTACTTATCAGAAAGAAATGTGTTAAATGTGTTTTTTTTATCACTAATTAGGCTTACTTTGGATGGTAAATTATGCCAAGAATTATTTTATTCTAAATGTTTTTTAATGGACAAATAAGAAAAAAATTGGAAAAAAATCCTTATTTTTCAGTTTTCGGCCATTATCATTTTTAAATAATGCATGCTACCATAATTAAAATCCACGTAATTTATGTGCCCATTTGTACTGGTTATTACACCATTTAAATGATGTCCCTATCACAATGTCTTGCACCAATATTTTATTAGGAAATAAAGATGCATTTTTTTCAGTTTTGCATCCATGATTAATAAAAAGCCCATAATTTATAAAGTAACAGTATTATAGCCTCTTGACATACATATTAAAGTTCAGTCCCTAAGAAAACTATTTATGCATTTTTTATAATTGTAAATTTATTTCATTGTATTTTTTTACAAAAAAAATAAATGTTGGTAACTATTGGGGAGTGTGGGAGGTAAGGGGTTAATTTAAAATGTAAAAACAGGTCTTTGCATTTAAAAAAAATACTTTTAGATGTAGTTTTACCATTTGGCCACAAGATGGCCTCAGTTTTTTTTTTTTTTATACGTCCTGTAAGCAAAATATGTATGCTTACAGGAAGTGTACTGAAGATGGGAAACTTTTATTTATTAGAATGATCGTGCAGCTTCTCATAAAAGGCGCCGATAATTGCTACGGGGACTTAGATCAATGATTAGGAATTGCTTTCCCATTCATTGATCTCCTGGTGGGCAGATGGCAACATGAACGAGCGCACAAATAAGCGGGAGCGCTTACAGCAGTGGTAGCAGCGGGAGTACGTATATTTACTCCCCTGGGCGGTTAGATGAAGTCTGCAGGGGAGTAGATATACTGTACTGGAGCTGTGAAGTGGTTAAAAGTTAAAATCTGTAACCCTTTAAAAGTGGTTAAACCTAGACTACCCTGGAAATTAAATCCCTTTTGGCTTACGCTGATTGATACACACGCAGAAATTATTCAAGAAATTAATATGTTTTTTACATACAATAATGATACTTCTAAACATAAAGTTACATGGGAAGCCTTTAAGGCCTTTTTAAGAGGACTATTTGTCCGGGAAATTAATAAAATTAGGTCTAAAACCAGAGAGAGACGTGTGTCTAATAAAAGGGGTGATGGATTCGGAAACCGCCTTCATACTGGATCCCACTGAAGCAAAAAGGGCTAGTTGGGTCCAAGCACAAGATTTACTAAGAGAATACTTAACCCATTCAGGTTCCGTCGTTTTCACGTGAGAAATGTTCACCTCCCATTCATTAGCCTATAACTTTATCACTACTTATCACAATGCACTGATCTATATCTTGTTTTTTCCACCACCAATTAGGCTTTCTTTGGGGGGCACATTTTGCTAAGAGCCACTTTACTGTAAATGCATTTTAACAGGAAGAATAAGAAAAAAATGGAAAAATTCATTATTTCTCAGTTTTCACCCATTATAGTTTTAAAATAATACATGCCTCCATAATTAAAACTCACATATTGTATTTGCCCATATGTCCCGGTTGTTACACCGTTAAAATTATGTCCCTATCACAATGTATGGCGCCAATATTTTATTTGGAAATAAAGGGGCATTTTTTCCATTTTGCATCTATCACTATTTACAAGTTTAAAATAAAAAAAATATAGAAATATTTCATCTTTACATTGATATTTAAAAAGTTTAGACCCTTAGGTAAATATTTACATGTTTTTTTTTTATTGTAATGTTTTTTTTTTATAGTAAACATTTTATTTGGGTAGTTTTGGGAGGGTGGGAGGTAAACAATAGATTTATACTGTAAATGTGTGTTAATTTGTATTTTTTTTTTCTTACAGGTGTAGTATTACTTTTTGGCCACAAGATGGCGGCCATGAGTTTGTTTACATGACGTCACTCTAAGCGTAACACACGCTTAGAGTGACTCATCGGAGAGGGAACGGCCAGAAAAGGCGCAGCTTCCGAGAGAAGCTGTCGCTTTTTCAGCGGGGGAGAGAAATCAATGATCGGGCACCATAGCCCGATACATTGATTCCCTGGCTACCGAATCCGCGGGTGGGAGTGCGCGTGCACGCGCGCGATCGGCCGCAGTAGCGCGCATGGTTCCTGGACGTAGAAACTACGTCCAGGAACCAAAATAGGATAATTACCAAAGCTAACCATAAAAGGTTTTTTCTTAAACAAGCCTTCTTTGAACAGGGGGACCAAACAGGGCATTTGCTTTCGGTTATTACGAAAGCTCAAACTCCTCCAAGTCATATTGGTGCCTTAATTACTCCAGAAGGTAACTTTGTTTCAGACAGCCAGGGTATTATTAAGGAATTGCAGAGGTTTTATATTGATCTCTATACTTCCAAAGTGGAGTATGGGCCTGAAGAATTAACAGCATATTTGCACTCTATCCCTTTACTTAGTATTAGTGAGGAAGACGGAGACATGTTGAACGGGTCTATTATGTTGGAAGAGCTAGAAATTGCCATACGGTCATTTCCGGGTAACAAAGCTCCTGGCGGTGATGGTCTGCCGATTGAAACTTATAAAAGATATTCAGAATTGTTATTACCTCATCTGCTGGAGGTTTTCAATGAATCTTACCATACAGGGTCACTGCCACAATCTATGTCCGAGGCAACTATTATTTTAAATCCAAAGCTAGGGAAGGATGCTCTTAAAGAGAACCCGAGGTGTGTTTAAAGAATGTTATCTGCATACAGATGCTGGATCTGCCTATACAGCCCAGCCTCTGTTGCTATCCCAAACCCCCCCCCCCCTAAGGTCCCCTGCACTCTGCAATCCCTCATAAATCACATCCGTGCTGTGAGGCTGTGTTTACATCTGTAGTGTCAGTCTCAGCTGCTCCCCCGCCTCCTGCAGAGCTCCGGTCCCTGCCCCCATCCCTTCCCTCCAATCAGCAGGGAGGGAAGGGATGCAGGCGGGGACTGGAGTTCTGCAGGAGGCGGGGAGAGCAGCAGACTGACACTATAGAGATAAACACAGCCAGCTCTGACAAGCTGTTTGTCAGCAGCGTGGCTGTGATTTATGAGGGATTGCAGAGTGCAGGGGGACCTTAGGGGGGTTTGGGATAGCAACAGAGGCTGGGCTGTATAGGCAGATCCAGCCTCTGTATGCAGATAATATTCTTCAAACCCACCTCGGGTTCTCTTTAAGGCAGACTCATACAGACCTATTTCTCTTCTCACTGCAGATGTTAAGATACTGTCGAAGGTCTTGGCAAACAGGCTGGCAAAAGTAATAACTACCATAATAAAATCAGACCAGTCAGGTTTTATGCCTTCAAAATCCACGGCCATAAATATCAGGCGTGCATTTTTGAATATGCAATTACATGCTGATAATATGGGGGATCGGGCTGTTCTCTCTCTTGATATTGCCAAGGCCTTCGACAGTGTTGAATGGCAGTATCTGTATGCAGTACTGGAGGCGATGAGATTTGGTCCCTCCTTCTGTCGATGGGTAAAACTTATATACAATGCCCCTAAGGCTAGGCTACGGGTCAATGATGTATTGTCTCCAAGCTTTGCTTTGGGTAGGGGAACGAGGCAAGGCTGCCCGCTCTCACCACTACTCTTTGCAATAGCTATAGAGCCTCTTGCGGAATTAATCAGATCTAGTGATTCAATACGGGGATTTAAGTATGGGGAAGTGGAGGAAAAGGTCGCCCTTTATGCTGACGATACATTACTATTTTTGCAAGACACCAATGATTCCTTAAAAAATGTTATGTGTACACTATCAGTTTTTGGTAAATTCTCAGGTCTCACCATAAATTGGGATAAATCCTCCTTATTACCTCTCGATAAAGTGGACACTATGCTACCATCTTGCTGCGTTCAAATTCAAAAAGTGAGCTCCTTTAAATATCTTGGTATAGTCTTGTCTGCTGATATGGAGTCCTATGAAACACTAAATATCACCCCCATGCTAGCTAAAATCAGACAAAAACTTTGGTCTAAGCTACCTCTTTCCCCAGTTGCTCGCATAAATCTGATTAAAATGGTTACTACTATGCTCCAATTGCTCTATCTATTGCATAATGCTCCAACATGGCTCAGTCTAAAGTTTTTAAAAACCATTGATCGATTATTTAGAGATTTTATATGGGGACAGGGCAGAGTAAAAATTAAGTTTCAATTTTTACAATACTCTAAAGAGGAAGGTGGGTTAGCAGTACCTAATCCTTGGGTGTATTACTTGGCCTCACAAATCCAACATTTGGTAGGGTGGGAAGATGAAGATAATTTGGACTCTTGCAGGTTATTGTTAAATAAGGTCCTGAATTTTACTTCGATATATGCTGCTCTGGAGGCTGGGGTATGTGGGTCAAAGGGGAGAAGAGAGCCTACTCTTTTACTTATTCAAAAAGTTTGGGATAGAGTGCGTTTTATGCAAGAAATTCAGGGGATTACTACTTTTACTCCGCTAAATGCAGTGACACGTCTCCCAGAACTTGCAAACTTGTCTTTCTTAAAGTGTTGGGCAAGAGAGGGAATTTCCTCATTGACTCAGATTTTGACAGATGACGAAAGGTTAAAACCGTTATCGGATATTTTTACTCAGTCACAAAGACCCTTTTCGTTGCTGGTGAATTTTCAATATACGCAATTAAAACATGCAATCAATAAACAGCGTTCTTTGCACTCTTTGCGATTACAACCAGAACCGCTTTTTAACTTAACGAGTCAATATAAAGGGCGTAGTGGCTTTATATCAGCTTGTTACTCTATGATTCTTGGATTATTCTTGAGGAAGTTCCCTCTTACATGCCACGATAAGTGGGTGAAGGATTTGGGGGAGTTGAAGGTTGAAGGTTGAAGACTGGGTTAGCATTCTCCAAAATGTCCCCCTGGTCTCTACTAATGCCTCCCAAAAACTTTCACAGCTAAACATTATATATAGGAATCTACTTACTCCCAAGAGACTATTCTCTATAAAGTGTAGAGATGACCCAATTTGCCATAGGTGCAGTAGAGACCATGGGGACTTATTACATATGATTTGGCGCTGTCCAAAATTGTATAGATATTGGAAAGAAGTGCTTGATATTATAGATACTGTTTCTAAACAAAAGTTAAATCGTACGATTCAGCTCTGTATATTGGGCTCGTCTCTGGAGCTAAAAGTACAGGACCACGTCCAAATTATGATTCTTAAGGAGCCCATACACTCAGTCGATTTTCTGGCCGACCGATCGATCCCAATCGATCGATCGATAGATCGATTGCAAATCGGTTGGCCAATCGACCGATCGATGGCCGATTTCGATCGATTTTGATGGATTTCCATCGAACTGGCAGGGTGGAGAATTTAGGTCGATCTGATGAGATTGCTTATCAGTTTGCATTGGCCTTAATGGAAATCTGATGGCAAAAAAATGCCATCAGATCGAATTTCAATAGATTTTAAACTGAAATCTATTGGAATTCTATCCTGGTAAAAAATGTTCTAAAAACGCATCAGATAGATCATCAGATGCATTTCTTATCTATCTGCTGCCAATCTGACGAGTGTATGGGCACCTTTAGATTACTATTCCAAGCTAGAAAGCTAATCTTAATGCTATGGAAGGAACCAACTCCCCCAACTGTAGATGATTGGATTAAACAGGTAAACACATATTTAAAACTGGAGAAGATCATATATTTGCATAGGAAAGCCCCAGCGAAATTTGATATGATATGGGCAGGCTGGCTAGATACTTCTGGACTCCCAGATATCTCCTTAACACTAGATAGATTATTTGTGGTAAATAATTAAGTTTATGAATCACACTGTTAAAATTAAAATTGTAATACTTATCAGTATTGTGACCTTTTGTACTGTATTGTACTGCTGCACCAATTCTAATAATTTCTGAGTTGTTGAATGTATTTGCTTAATGCTTGTTTAATAAAGGCTGTTCAAAAAAAAAAAGTTTTCTTCAAAACTATTATAATATTCATTTTCAATATCATCAAAATCCGGTTTAATCTTGAAAGGTTTATCTTCCTGTGTCAGTATCAAATCATATTCTTCCCTATCTTCTGGCTGCTCTACCAATACAGCAATTGTTTTAAATGTCTGTTTTATACCTTGAAAACGTATTAGAATGTGTCCTTTAGGGTATAATCTTGATTTTCCTTCAATAGAAAAAATTGACATATATTGTCCCGAATTGTGCCATGTAGATATTTTTCTCGTCAATATCGTTATTTCAGTCCCGGTATCCACTAATGCTCTTTTCTATTCATGTCATCTTCAGGCTTATTGGTAGGAACTGAATCCACAATGTTGATCCTTCTACTGCTCCTGGCTTGGTCACTCACAGGATCCTCTCTTTTATCCTTTGACCCGGGTGTCGACTTCTGTCTGTCTTCTTTTCTTGTTTCCCCCTGAGGACCTCTTTCCTGTTATTGTCTTGATCTGGCTTACTGACATTCAAATCCTTGCACAATCTGGGCCCTGGATACCTGAAGGACTTGTTGCAACTGCATCACGCCTCCCACAATCTTAGATCAAAAGGACGTAACACCATGATAACCCCCCAGAGTCCACCTCAAAACCTTTGGAGACAGAGCCTTTTGTCATGCTGCCCTACACTTTGGAACTCCCTGCCACACCCAATCAGGACAGCTCCATCCCTGGAAGCATTTAAGTCTAAACTGAAAACCTACCTCTTTAGTCTGGCATTCATGAACATCTGACTATCTCCTCTGTAACACAACCCAGCCTGCAACCTTGTATTAATCTGAAACACAACTATGCGCTTTGAGTCCTATGGGAGAAAAGCGCTTTACAAATGTTATTGTATTGTATTGTATCTGTTTTTAGCTGGTGACTTCGACCATCGATTGGAGTTGTTAGAGGAGTAGAAATCCTTTTCAGTTCTCCCACTTCTCTGGTTACTAGCTTTCCAATTGTCTCTTCTCACCTCAGTTTGCTTCAGATCAGAGCCTCTTGTCTCATAGCCTCTTCTTACAGGCCTTTCTTCTCTTTCTTGATACCATTGCGTAGGCTTGTAGTATGTAGTTGGCCTCGCATTTCTTGGTGGATTTCTTCTTGGTACCTGCAAGGGGTGCTTGTTTGGAGACTTCTCACTCTTCTTTGGGTCAGGCAAAAGAGGAATCCTGTACATTTTCCAAGTTTCAGTTACAGCATATTTAAATTCTTCTTTAGTAAAACCTAGTCTCAAATATGAGTTGAGTGCCCCCTTGAGACTAGGATCATCAATAATAG
This sequence comes from Hyperolius riggenbachi, assembly GCF_040937935.1. Classification (NCBI taxonomy): domain Eukaryota; kingdom Metazoa; phylum Chordata; class Amphibia; order Anura; family Hyperoliidae; genus Hyperolius; species Hyperolius riggenbachi. Next base: position 179,189,730 of record NC_090653.1, on the reverse strand, counting down.
AAAACAAAAACTCTCTTGCTTGAGCTGCTGTTTCTGTACATCCATTTATCACATCTAAGGCTGCCATTATGCCTGAGTCTTTCATAATTTCTTTAGCTTTCATTGACAAGTCAACAACACCTGAATGTCCACTAGTGCGTTCTTGTATCGCTGTTGCAACTGCACCCCAAGACATAAATTGCTCATTAACATCTATGTATCCAGATGGTAGCAAAATGCTCAGTAAAATGTTGAAATCTTCAGCTGGAATACCTTTGGAAATTATCTCTAGTTGCGGTCTGCAAATGCCTATTTTAGATGCTACTTCTCTAGGCGTCATCTTAAATAAAGGACCAAGGACAACTTTGTACATCTCCACTCAGACACTGCTCTAAATCTTTTACGAGAATATTGCTGTGGTAGAAAAAAAGTATCTTCTTGACCATTATCACTGTCAGTTGATGATTCTGTCTTCCCTGTATCGCTGTCTGATGGTGATAAAAACTAACTTTTTCTTTGGAGATTCTTTCGGTGGAGCATCGTAAAGAGAGTCTTCCTGACTATCGGTTTCTTCTTTACTTTCCTTGGTCTTCTTATTCCCTTTACATCTAAGAGGTTATACATCTTCAAACACAAAGTTATGAGTTCTATGTAAGCATTTCTAACAACAAAAATAGGCTCATACAGGTGTTCCTGCTCCAAAAGAAATAATTCTCTTATTAGAGGGATCTCTTTTCGAGTAAAAGGTACAGTTGCAGGGGCGTTCCTGGCGCTGTTGGTTCGTGGCCCGTGCCACGAACCTGGCGTAGGGTGCCCCTGATCTGTGCCCAACACAGGTGCCCCGAATGTATGGGCACAGCCGCACTGCCCGCACAAGTTAAGAGTCAACGCGGCCGCCGTTCGCTTGTTACGGCGGCCGCTCACATTTCCGGCTCCCAACCCGACATCAATTTGACAGGCAGCATACGCTGCCTTGATCCGCCCCCCTGCCACCCCGTGCTCTAATCAGAAGCGGAGGAGCACCTGACAGGGGGCGTGGCGTTCCATCGAAAGGCAGGGGGCTGGAGCCATGGAGCGTGACTAGCTCCGCCCCCTGCACGGAGTCTGACCCTGGCAAGGCAGCGCACATGGCGTCATATTGGCGGCGCCGGCTTCTGCACCCGCCGCCAAAGGAAAGCATCCGCTTGCCGCTCTATCTGGTCGGGTCGCCCGCTGATCCTGAGGTCTGACGCGGCCAGCAAGGTAGGTGGGGAGCGCGCCTGGCACTCGCTACCTAAACGGGGGTCACTGCTGTCACTCACTCGCTACCTAAACGGGGGTCCCTGCTGTCACTCACTACCTAACTGGGGGTCCCTGCTGTCACTCACTGCCTAACTGGGGGTCCCTGCTGTCACTCACTGCCTAATTGGGGGGTTCCTGCTGTCACTCACTACCTAACTGGGGGGTCCCTGCTGTCACTGCCTAACTGGGGGTCCCTGCTGTCACTCACTGCCTAACTGTGGGGTTCCTGCTGTCACTCACTACCTAACGGAGGGGTCCCTGCTGTCACTCACTGCCTAACTGGGGGGGTCCCTGCTGTCACTCACTGCCTAACTGGGGGGTCCCTGCTGTCACTCACTGCCTAACTGGGGGGTCCCTGCTGTCACTGCCTAACTGGGGGTCCCTGCTGTCACTCACTGCCTAACTGGAGGGTCCCTGCTGTCACTCACTGCCTAACTGGGGGGTCCCTGCTGTCACTCACTACCTAACTGGGGGGTCCCTGCTGTCACTGCCTAACTGGGGGTCCCTGCTGTCCCTCACTGCCTAACTGGGGGGTCCCTGCTGTCACTCACTACCTAACTGGGGGGTCCCTGCTGTCACTCACTGCCTAACTGGGGGGTCCCTGCTGTCACTCACTGCCTAACTGGGGGGTCCCTGCTGTCACTCACTGCCTAACTGGGGGGTCTCTGCTGTCACTCACTGCCTAACTGGGGGGTCCCTGCTGTCACTCACTACCTAACTGGGGGGTCCCTGCTGTCACTCACTGCCTAACTGGCGGTCCCTGCTGTCACTCACTGCCTAACTGGGGGGTCCCTGCTGTCACTCACTGCCTAATTGGGGGGTCCCTGCTGTCACTCACTACCTAATTGGGGGGTCCCTGCTGTCACTGCCTAACTGGGGGTCCCTGCTGTCACTCACTGCCTAACTGTGGGGTTCCTGCTGTCACTCACTACCTAACTGGGGGGTCCCTGCTGTCACTCACTGCCTAACTGGGGGGGGGGGGGGTCCCTGCTGTCACTCACTGCCTAACTGCGGGGGTCCTTGCTGTCACTCACTGCCTAACTGGGGGGGGGGGGGGGGGTCCCTGCTGTCACTCACTGCCTAACTGGGGGGTCCCTGCTGTCACTCACTGCCTAACTGGGGGGTCCCTGCTGTCACTCACTGCCTAACTGGGGGGTCCCTGCTGTCACTCACTGCCTAACTGGGGGGTCCCTGCTGTCACTCACTACCTAACTGGGGGGTCCCTGCTGTCACTGCCTAACTGGGGGTCCCTGCTGTCCCTCACTGCCTAACTGGGGGGTCCCTGCTGTCACTCACTACCTAACTGGGGGGTCCCTGCTGTCACTCACTGCCTAACTGGGGGGTCCCTGCTGTCACTCACTGCCTAACTGGGGGGTCCCTGCTGTCACTCACTGCCTAACTGGGGGGTCTCTGCTGTCACTCACTGCCTAACTGGGGGGTCCCTGCTGTCACTCACTACCTAACTGGGGGGTCCCTGCTGTCACTCACTGCCTAACTGGCAGTCCCTGCTGTCACTCACTGCCTAACTGGGGGGTCCCTGCTGTCACTCACTGCCTAATTGGGGGGTCCCTGCTGTCACTCACTACCTAATTGGGGGGTCCCTGCTGTCACTGCCTAACTGGGGGTCCCTGCTGTCACTCACTGCCTAACTGTCGGGTTCCTGCTGTCACTCACTACCTAACTGGGGGGTCCCTG